>NW_005367953.1:1247717-1274225 GCF_000412655.1 Myotis brandtii
ATATATATATCCTATATACCTATCCTATGATCCAGCAATTCCACTGTTTACCTAAGACAAATGCAAACATATATCTATAAAAAGATATACAAGAATTTTCATTGCAGCTATATTTGTAACAGCCCCAAACTACAAAAATGCCAAGTGTCCAACAATAAGAGAATGGATTAACAAACTGGCATATTCATGCAATGGAATATTATTCAGCAGTAAAAATGAACAAAGTAATAAACACAAGAATATGGATGAATCTCAAAAATATTCTGATTGAAAGGGCCTTCCATAAGAGCATTAACAGAATGATTCCATTTGTAGAAATTCCAGAATAAGCAAAACTAATCTATAGTGGGGAAAGAATCAGAATACTGGTTATCTGGGATCCAAATGCATCACTTTGGCTCCTGTGAAGTGAGAAGACAGTAGTGGGGACAAAGGTAGAAGCTGGGAAGGAAGTGGGAGGCTATTGCAATAATATCAGTGAGAGGTGACAGTGGTTTTAGCCATGGCATTAGCAATAGAAGGGTTGCTCTGACTCAAACCCTGTCATTTTTTAATAAGGTGACTTAAAAAAAATACATTTCTTCTAGTTATTTAGAAAAAGAGGTCTTTTCAGCAGCCCCCATGACCAGAGAAGCCAATTGAGTAACTGGACAGCTGGTCTCAACAACACAGTAGCTCTCCTGGAATTTGGTTTGGTGGTTGGACATAAGGAGAGATAGCAAAGAAACCCTCAAAGAAATCTGATCATGATAGATCATTTTCCAGTTGCTAAGGACATCAGTGTTCATTTTACTATTGGATCTGTTTCATTCTCCAGCTGCTTGGGGGAAGAAGGAAACCACACAAAAAGATCATGTTTCTCCCTGAATCCACCAGCTCTAGAGTTTTTATTTCTTTCCAGTGGATGAGTTTCAAAGTCCATCAAATCACAGATGAAACTAAAATAGAATGTTCCCATGGTGTACATTGAAGCAATTTTTGTGGTTTGTCACTCTTACATGCTGGAACTTCCTCTTTTCATTGAAGGAAGATGGAATAAGTCTTTGGAGAGAGTGGTAGCCAGACCCAAATGGGAAGATATTAACTCCCTCAAATATCTGATAACTAACTTTGAGTTCATTTGAAATTCACAGAAAGCTAAGGGCAAAGTTCTTTACAACAAAGCATCCCAGATATTGAGGTAAAAAGTATATTGTAAATTATATTAAGGTATAATAAATAACAGTATTAAAGGTAGGTTTGCAATGTGTATAAAATATAGCAAGGTAACATAAATAGGAAGTAAAGTGAAGTGCAGATAAGCATAGGTCATACAAAAAAGCCAGGAGTGAATTGAAGCTAATAAAAAATTTGTACATTCAATTTTTTATACTTTCTCTGAACCACAGATTTGGCATGTGGTATATTTTAAATGGCCATCAATTCTTTGTTGCTCCTCCCATCAAGAGAAGCTTAATGGGCTGCCTTGTGACTTGCTTTGATCAATAGAATGCCGTGGATATGACATTGTGCAACTTCTGAAGCTACTCCTCAAAATATCTTACAGCTTCTGCTTGCTCCCTCTTGGAACCCAGCCTCCATGTGAGGAGCCATGGGCTAGGCTGCTGGAGACACTTGACCCAGCCAACAGCCAGTACCCATTGAGCCAATAGATGACTGCAGTTGCATTAAAAACAACAACAACAAAAGCAGGTAAGAAAAATCACCCAGCTGAGTCCAGCCCAAATTGCTGACCCACTAAACCAATAGTATATACAATGTTTGTTGTTTAAAACATTAACTTTGCAAGGATTTGTTATATAGCAAAGATTTCTCTGAACATTCTACCTATGCAAAAGAAAGTAGCACTTAGTTTTTACTAGCCAACACAAATAGCAAAATCTAGTCATTTACACAACTCGGCGTCCACATGATTAGCAAAGTAATTGTTGAAGAGAACCCAACTAGGTATGATTTCTGTGCTCCTCAGGATAAACCTGGCAGTCCAGATGAGTAAACTTATTTATAAATCCTGGTGCTTATTCTGTTTCTTGTGTGTCTTTGAAATGTCTATGTCTCAAATATGGAACAGCATATTTCTATTTTTATTGCGTATCAGGTGCAAATGGAGCAGGTAGGACTGGATGGGGCCTCAGACCATCCAGTTTAAAATTCAAGGAGTCATCCTGACTCCTCTCCTCTCACACTCTAAATCAAATCCTCTAGGCACCACCTTCATTATAATAAACATGTTACCACTTCTCACCCCTTCTGCTGACTGGGCTTAAAACCATTGTCGCCTCTTGCTCTAATTATTGCAATAGTGTCCCAACTGTCTTCCCTGCTTTCACCCTTTTCCCCCACTGCAGTCTTCTCACCTCAGAGTAGCCAAAGAGATCCATTAAAAATGTAAGTCTGATTACTTCTCTACTTTGTTCAAAACCTTGCAGCTTCCTGTGTCTCTCACAAGGGCCCAAAAGGCCCTTGGTGATCTGCCCCCATCTCCAACTCTTTAACTTCTATTACTCTTCTCCTCGGTCACTCCACTCCTGCTATTGCTGACCATCTTGCTGCTCTTTGAAGATACCAGGCTGACCTGTGCTTAAGGTCAGTGGATACGCCCTATCTGGAACACTCTTCCAACAGATACCCACATGTCTTTTTCTGTTCAAATGTTATCTTGTGAGAAACCTTTCCTGATGACCCTTTACTTTAACATTGCAAAAATTCATACCTGCCCCAACATTACCTATTTTCTTAATCCGGTTTAGAGTTCTCTGCACCTATAACCATTTGATATTCTGTACATTTGTTATCTGTGTCCTCACTCTAAAATGTATGTCCATGAGGGCACAGATCTTGTCTGCTTAATGCTCTATCGACATGACCTAGAACAGTGCCTTGCACATAGTAGGCAATTAAAGATTTATTAAATGAATACATAGAAGAAGATTGAAGATAAAATGCAGCATGAATAGGTAGTAAGACCTTTTGTATCCAGTTTACCATCTTCTCTGTATGTACTATTGGGTATGTACTCTTTCTTGCTTTCTTCATTCACTGAAAAATATTTACTGTATTAAAAACCTACGATATGCAGACATTATTTAAGCCCTGAGCTTTCAGCAAGGAAAAAATGTCCAAGGTCCCAATGTTGTTAACATATATGCTAGAGAGGAGACAAAAAATGAAGAAGAAAACGTGAGCTAGTGACAAGGACTATGAAGGCAGTAAACTGAGTAATGATGACCCTTGTGGAGAATGTCTGGGGCAGGGCTAAGGAGTTGAGACCTGAATGACAAAAGTCAGACATGCAAACATCTGGGGAAAGAAATTTCAGGTAGAGAGAATGGTGAGTGCCAAGGACTCAAAGAATGACTGAACTTGGAATGTTCATTGAAAAAGAGGTTAATACTGGAATTCAGAGAAAAGAGAAGGAGAGAGGGGGTACTAGAGAGATGGGAAATGTGAAGGAAGTTGAGGCCTATAAAAGACACTGAGTTTTATGAATTAATCTTATTTTTAATGAAATAGGAAGCCATTACCACGCTTTAAGCAGGAAATAAAATGATCTGATCTCCTCTCTAGCTAGCTTCTCTGTGAACTTTCCATGGAGAGCCAAGGGCAAAAGTTGAATCATAGAGGAGGTCACTGTAGTAACC
Source organism: Myotis brandtii (assembly GCF_000412655.1). NCBI lineage: Eukaryota > Metazoa > Chordata > Mammalia > Chiroptera > Vespertilionidae > Myotis > Myotis brandtii. The sequence goes on from NW_005367953.1 coordinate 1,251,359, forward strand.
CAGGGAGGTGTGATGGAGGTGGTGGAAAGGAGTTGCTTCTGGGTATATCTGAGGTAGAGCCCACAGGATTTGTTGATGAGACAGGTATGGAATATTAAAGGGAAAATAAAGGAGTAAAAGATGACATTGGTTAAGGAGCTTCCCTGAATGGTGACTGAGCCTGCCAAAAACTGCCACTGTTGTCCTCTGCTGGGACCAGGACACACTTTCCCTGTGAGAACATTTCTTCATTATCATTTAACCAATGGTATTCTGAAAATACTAGGTAATTTCATTGTGTCCCTTTTTAGTTGCTCTGGTAGGAGCTCCACAAAGGGTCTTTGCAATGAACTTTTTAAAACCACCATACATTTCTTCCAAGCTAGAGATTTGAATTGTCCCTTCCACCAGATTGATATGAGTCCCTTTAAAATATTTTTCCCTACCAGGAAGTTGTTGCCTTTAAGTACAGCCTGGTTTAGTATCAAAAGTATCCAATAAATGGACAGAAAAAGTATTTTCTCCTAACTGCCATATCCAATGAGGATTCTTAATATGTGGAAACCACATGGGCTTTATTGAGCAAAGAAAATGTAATCCAGCTCTGGCCAGGTGGCTCAGTTGGTTGGAGTGTCATCCTGTATACCAAAAGGTTTCAGGTTCAATTCCTGGTCAAGGCACATATGGGAGGCAACTGGTTGCTGTATCCCTCCCTCCCTCTCTAAAAATCAGTTTTCAAAAAAGAAGATGTCATCCAAAACCAAGATTTCCCGAAGGGTCACTTTGCTTTCACAATCCTCCCCAGCCCTACACATCCATTTCACAAACAGAACATGAACCGAGCCAGCTCTTGGAAACAAAGTGCCACAACTCATCCCAGTTTCTCATACCCTATGAATATGTCCAAGAAGAAAAAAAGACATTGGAGAAATTTGGATTAGTAAAACACCACCACCACGTGGTTATCCTCTCAGAAAAGAAATGAAAAAGGCAAATAGAAAGATCAGGCAGCATGCAAAATAATAGAAAATAGTACTGGTAACTTCAGGAAGAAAGAACATGCATCAGAAAGCAACTTAAATATTCAGTGATTAATAAATATCCTGTTAGCAATTAGTAAATATCCGGATAGCCTTCTTTGTCTGTTCTCTAATCCTGGTTCTTAAAGCAGCAGCAAAATGGACCCTTCCTCCAACCTGCTCTTAAATAAAGAGGCATTTCTTCCAAAAGTGGTGGTGAGAAAGTCAGCCCGGCTCTAATAATCATGATCAGATCTGCCACAAGAATGGTTCAAAAAACAAAGATATTTAAAAATGGAAATGCTGAGTAGAATAACCACAACCTCGAAACTCAGCTTGCAGATGTAACACTCCCCACACACATGCTTTAAGCACAGACCCAGCACTTTATATGCCAGCAGCACTTACACTTGAGCAGTCAAGTTAACCCAAACAATCCTCCATTAAAAGGGTACTGACGGGAATAGAGGTGAAAATGTATGGAAAACCACAGCAAGAACCCTCTAGCCTGAAAGACAAGAGTCTAAAAATAAAACCTCACCTATCAAAATGAAGGATGAGACACAGATAAGAAAATAACAAGAAACAGATGACAAAGTTATTTTCCATTGTGGTGGTGCCTTTTTTTTTTTTTTAAAGTGTTCTGAAAAGATTTTTACAGCAGGCTCTAAACACTTCTCTCAGTATTCTACCTGTGCAAAAGGAAGTAGAAATCATTTGTCAAACTCCGAGAGAAATCCTTGCCTTATGTGTTGTAGAAGACTCAGGCAATCTGACTACATTCTGAGCTCACAGAGGAAGGATTCCCCCAAATGTATATGGGAAGGCACTTTGGGGGATGGCCAAAGGGAGGCCCTTCTACAAAGGTCTGGTTAGAGATCCGATTTGAAAAGTATGGCCCTTAAATAAAGTAGTGGAACACCTGCCACAGAACTCGAGTGGTTTTATGGTTTTCTTTCTCCCCCAGAGTTAACCATTAAAAGACTGGTGTACAATGATATTAACTCCTTAGCTCCAGGAGAGAAGTCACTGTATGACTAAAATAAAAATATAGGTCCTCTTTTTTAGCCCATCACAAAGTCTAAAAGAATTTTCTCTTGAAGGTGAATTTTATTTAAAGTGCCTATCTTAGTCCATTTGGGTTGCTGTATAAAAACTAGAGGCCCAGTGCACAAAAATTTGTGCACTCAGAGGGGGTCCCTCAGCCTGGCCTGCACCCATTTGCAGTCCAGGACCCCTTGGGGGATGTCCACCTGTTGACTTAGGCCCACTCCCCGGGGGATCAGGCCTAAGCTTGCAGTAAGACATCCTTCTGGCAGCCAGGGAGCCCTCGGGGGATGTCTGACTAAAGGCTTAGGCCCCCAAGGGAGCTGTGATGAGGAAGCTGGGGTGTCAGAGGAGCCACGCTGTCCCGCCCCACTGCCCCGGGTCGGGTCGCACACGGGACGCCCGGATGGACACCCGTCGCCCCGTGTCGCAGATAGCAGGCCTGGATGGCGGCAGGGCAGGCGGGATGGCACTGACCCGCCCTGCCTGCAGTATGCAAATTAGCCACCATCTTTATTGGCGGTTAATTTGCATATCGCGCTGATTAGCCAGTGGGAGGCGTAACGAAGATACGGTCAATTACCATGTTTGTCTATTATTAGATAGGATACCATAGGCTTATAAACAACAGAAATCCATTTCTCAGATCTGGAGGCTGGGAAGTTCAGTATCAAGGCACCAGCAAAGAGCTCACTCCCTGAGCCATAGATGACTGTCTTGTCACTGTGTCCTCACATGGTAGAAGAGGCCCTTTTTAAGGGCAGTAATCCCATTCATGGGGGCTCTACCCTTATGATCTAGTCACCTCTAATAGGCCCTACCTCCAGATACCATCACATTAGGGATTATGTTTCAGCATATGAATTTTAGGTGGACGCAAATATTCAGTCTGTAGCAGTGCCTTTGGATGAGGAGGGGTGTTTCATCATCATTTCTAAATATGAAAACTGCTTTTGAAATGGTTTACTTAAATTTAGGGGAGAAATTGATTTGAATTTGTGGGTTTCATGTGGGTAAATTCTGGGCATTCTAGGAAAAGAATGACTTCTAAATGGACTTCATCACTGAGTAAGGAAGTTCCTAGCAACTGGACATGAAGAGAGCATTCTTGTTCCACATCTAGACTAACCCTAGGCAGGGTAACACAGTGCAAAGACAGTAGGCTTCAGAATTAGACAAGGGTTCCAGGCCCAGCTCAGGCATGTGCTATCTCCATGACCCAGAACCTCAGCAAATCACTTCACTTCAGCGAAAGCAGGGGTTCCTATTTACCTACCCAAAACTGTTGGTGGGATTAAAGGGAGTAAGGAATTTAGAACTCTAAGCACAGAGTGAGGTGCTCATTCCCACCTCCATCCCATACTCGATACCAACTTTCCTGCAGTTAACACTCTCCCATGTTCAGCTCAAGACTCAAATGACTGATTGCCTCCCCCTCGTCTCTCCATATGGATAAAGTCTAGGTTAGAAGAGGTGGAACAAATTCTTTTGGTGTGACCTCCAACTATCTTTAGTATTGAATGTCAAAATAAATTTTTGCAATAATTTGGCTGATTTTTTTTTCAATACTTCAGTCATCAGATAGCTGCCAAACAGCACATAATCCCTGCCAACCCAGAAATATCAGCTCCCTTTTCTAGTCACACCAGCCTCTCCATCCCTAAACCTTCTAGAAAGTGTAAAGTTCTTCAGGACATGCCCAAATTATACTTTGATCAAAGGAAAGCAAAGTATGAGTCTTGGGAGCCTGTGGATTTTACCCTGATCCAGGGTGGGTTTGAGCTTCCTTCTCCAAAAGTTCAGTTTGGGTAACTTTTCAGGTTTATGGATTACTTTTCCTCTTGTCATTGTTGTTACAGAAAAAAAGGGGGGGGCACATGCAATAGGAAGCTAAAGCACCATAATTGGCTTGGAAAGTGAGGTATCATTGAATGAAGACAGCCAGGAAAGAGCATTGGAATTTACATATGAGCTGGAGCCAGAAAACCCTTTTGGTTAAAGAGAGAGAGAGAGGGAGGGAGAGAGGTAAGAGAGAGAGAGAGAAAGGAGAGACTTTGCCTAAGTTGAGGTTAACTTTTAAAAGCACGTTTTATAAAATATTTGTGACTAACTCATCAATATTGAGAACCATGCTAATGTGTTTTTTGGGGAGAAAGTATTTACCATGTGGCTCCAGCAATAAACTGTGGGACAGAGAGGTCAATGGGGGGGAGGCATATGTAATACTTTCAACAATAAAGAATTTAAATTAAAACAACAACAACTGTGGGACAATGTGAGGTTTAAATAGTTAACATATCCGAGGTTTTCTTGCATTATTTAATAGTGCCCACAAGCTGGCCCTGCTGTGAGATGCTTGCATCCCCATCTGTATATCACATTCATTGTGGTATGTGGGATGCTGCCCCAGTGCAAGCCAAGGAGACCACCATGTAAGAGTCGGAACACCCATTTTTGGTAGCATTAGTCACCCTTCAGCTTTTACCAGGCTGTGTTTAAGCCAGGGCTGGTTGAAGAAGTTTTAGGGACTATTCTTTGTTCCTGGGAAAGTTTAATTTGTTGATTAAGTGGGATTGGAACAATGCCAACTACAACAGATGCTTTAGCAAAGAGGGACAGTAAAACAAATGGTTGCTCAAATGTGTAGTGTCTGCAGAGAATCTGAGTTAGAATTACTGGTGTTTAATGACCTAATTCCAGCAAGGTCAGCCAATAGCACAGTTTAGAAAGAATCAAATCTCAATTCCTTGGTGCAAGGGAAGCATAATTAAGATGAAACAGAGGTCCTGCATATGTTCATCGTCCCTGGGTTGGCATTAATGTCTCTAATAAATGTTCACAGGAGATGTTTAAAATTATGTATATTAATTTTTAAAAATTAATTACCTATACTTTTTAAATTTTAACTTTGCTGCAGTGAATTAGGTAGGGCCAGAGCAGGTCAGATGGACATCAGGGTTTCAGAAGGATACGATCCTACTCAGAGCAGGAATTTGCATTGCTGCCTGCCCTCAAGATCATATATCGCAAAGCTGCAAACCTGGGTCCCTACAATCAAGGGCCCAAAATGCCATTAAGAGTCAGTGACTTCTTCCAGGGGAAGTGAACCATTCCCTAAACAAGCCAGCAGCTTGTGAAGACAGTGAACCAGCCCCATCAAAGGAGATCTACACCTCTTTTGGCGGGTGTAACTGTGTTTGTCTATCACCACAGCCACGCTGGGGGTATGTATATATTATGAGATGAGAGAGCCCACCAATGGTAAGTGTGTCATTGCTAAGGATTAGTATAAATCAGCCTAAAAGTATGTGTGTGGGTGTGCTGTGGGCCCATTGGTACCCATCCCCACTTCTTTGTTCCTTTTACACACACACACACACACACACACACACACACACACACACACGGTAGTATGGACCCAGTACTAAATTGTACTGAATTAGCAATCACTAAGCATTTTTGTCTGATTTTCCTACTATGGCTGTGTGACCCAAGGAAGAAACATTTTGTTGTTTCAATTCATTGTAGAATAAAAGTGTTGTATCCAGATCCTTCCTGTGATCCCTCCCACCTTGACCTGATTTTATGTCTGTTTCTTGTCCTGACTTATTTTTCCCCATAAATACACTAGTTAACTCAAAGGCTTACACCTTCTCAGAGCTTCCTTCACTAGGGTGGATATGGTACTATCCCTCAGAGTGAACATGGGAGAAAGTTTTAAGAAATATATACAGTGCTACAGTCTCTCAAGAGGCTACAACTCTTAAAATTCTTTCTCAAGTAACTGTGGTCTGAGGTGAAAATCTTAGAGGATGCACAGGTTTGATCCAGGCCCGGGTTCTTTTTCTGTCACAGCTCCCTAGAATAAATACTTCACTTTCTCCTGTTCATAGCAGTGGACCTTAGGCCACTGGGCCTACACTTGAGGTCTCCCACCTCTTTTAGCCTAATTCCCTCTCCCAGAAAAGTAGTCTCTTTCCCACTTCCAGGAACCAGGGCCCTCAAAGGCTACGGCATTGCTACCTCCACCCTCCTGAAACCTTCCACCCTCCTGAAACCTGCCCCCTTCCTCAGCCTATCCCCATTCTCCAAATCTACCTCTTCCAAGTTGCCACTGCCACCAGGCCAAAGTAGGACACTAAAAAGTTTCTCTGTCCTCTTAGCTTTTTTCTAAGGGCATTTAATACTGGGGAGTTGCACATACCATTGGCTACAGGAGAGAGAAGGCCATCTTTTTTTTTCTTTCCTATTGCTGAACATTCAGCAATTTCTCTCTACCTTCCCACCACCTCTCCTGAGTCCCCCACCTGTATATAGCACTGTCTTTTTTAAGTTAAAAAGCCAGCAAGTTTCTCTACTTGAATTTCCGGACTCATTCCACTTATAGGTTTTACACTCAGCACTGAAGCCTGTTAAAGCTGTTGGTAATCTCAGTAAGTTGGGAGATCTGTCAAAGCTGTGTGTCTTAGAGCAACTGTTGGCCTGGGACCAGAGGGAAGGTCAGGCTGACAATGGATGGAGCTAAATCCCCCGCCTGTAGCTGCCTCTGCTAATGCTTCCCTCACTCACCTTGCCAGGAAGCCCCAGGGTTTCCAAAAGGCCCATGTGTGTCTGCGGCACATTATCTGGAGAGGCCATGGAGATGCCAAATTGAATAAAGACTGGTGAATTTTTAAAAATAAGTAAAACTGAAATACTGTAAGGTTGCCAGTCAAGTCTCTGGTGGGAAAAGGGAGCCAGAACCCAAAGGTATTCTGTGGTTGGACCTTGATCCACCGTGAAGGTTGCTGACTGGTTGCTTACTGGACTACATGGCATTCCCTTCCCTCTGAGACTTATCTGGTCCCTTCTGGTGGCACAGATTTGATTTGGAGTCCAGGGTACAGCACGCAGCCTTCCCCCATGGGCTGATGCCACTGTACAAATCCATACACTCCAAGTGACTTGGCAAGTGTTGTGTTCATTCAGTTTCCTTCTTGGACAGAACAAGAAAGGTCCCTATCTGTTGCAATCGAGCATATTTTTTATGGAAGTACAATTAAAAGATGCATTTATGGGAAACAGTACTGGGACTTTATAACACTAACATTCTTTTTGTTCTTCCCTTCATAAAATGAGACTTCAAAGCCACAGTATGTCATGTTGTGGATGAAAAGGGGCTGTGTTCAGAAAGGAAATTTCGTTATTAACATCACCATGGTTAACCTGAGTGCCAAGATTAACAAACCAGCCTAACCCTCTGGCAATTCATTGTCATTTAATATATATTTAGAGCCCACCCTGTGTGAAGCAATAGAGAGAACACACACGTGGCCCCTCCCCAATCAGACTTTACTGCCCAAAGAGGCAAGGCCCACATCTGGCATATCCTTTCCATAAAAATATTAAAATGCCACACAGGCATGGACCAATCATTTTAGGGTCCTATAAACCTTATGTTTGATAGGTGTAAGTTCTCTCTGTCCCTTTCTATTCCACACTAAAACACTTTATGGCTATTTAAAAAAAAATAACAGTATTCTTCTTTCCCTTTCTCTGACATTCAATTTTCTGCTACCCCCCCCCCCCCAAAAAAAAAGCCTTTCGTTCTGCTAGGAATAGAGCTGAGAAATGTATGGGATGTGCTCTCAAAATGCTCAGACTAGAGGGGAGACAAAGCAATAAGGGCAGAGGTAGGGGCAGATAAGGATGTAATGAGGGTGTTCATGCCCCAGGTCATAAAGGAGCAGCTCAGGAGTTTGGATATAGTAGATAAAGAGGGTGTTGTGTATGGAAGGTGGGAGACAGTGAATTTTAAAGGCCAAGGGGGAAAATGGTCAAGTCTGTCATTCAGAGAGATAAGCCTGATGGCTGGGTAGTGAACAGATAAGGGGATGGAGGATTGAAGCTGTTGATACAGCCAAGGCAGAGATGGGGAAGGATGAACTCTAACTCAGCAGGTATCCAAGTCATTCCAAGTGCTACCCAAGCAGTTCTTTAATATCCATATATCCTTTTTCCTCAGACTGCAGGCATGTCCAGCCTAAGAACATGCCTGCAGTGGTGGACTGATTCTGCTTCCACAATCACCCTCTCCCACCTCATGAAAGCAAGTAAAGCAGTCAGAGTTTTACTATAGTGTAATATCCTGGGTTGGAAATACTTGGGGTAGGGAGGAAGAAGATGCAAACAAAGGGACAAGTCGAAACATAAACATCCATCTCATTAGGAGATAACATTTCCAAAAAATTGTTACTCTTTATGTAAATGCCTTTTTATATAAATTTTTATTTATTACCAAAATATATAGTCTATTTCTGCTAATTTGGTCCATTATGAACTATTATGAATGTCAGAAATAACTCTAACCAGCATTTTTAAATCACATATACACAATTTAAAAAATTTTAATTTTCAGTTTATATAAACTGAAAACATAATGATTTCAATAACAGACTTTCAAATATAAAAATATGTTACATTAGGATAAAATTCTTGGAGGCAGTAAAATGGAAATACATATTTAAAGGGAAAATGGAATGGTGTAAAATCTTCAATTAAGAAGATGTAGTTCATATATATATGTATATTTTTAAATTTGCATACAGTAAAATTTCCTCTTATAGTTTACCATTCTGTGGATTTTGGCAAATGATTTCATCACCACAATCAAGATGTAGAATGGTTACATCTCCCCCAAATCCTCATATGCTTCTTTGTAGTCTATCTTTCCTCCATTCCCAACCATTGGTACCCACTGTAGTAATGATTGATAGTGTTATTGTGATAAATTCTCCAAAATGTCATCTAATGGAATCATACCACCTTCGGGGTCTGACTGTAACCATTCTATTTTGCTCATAAGATAATTCATCCTTTTTATTGTTCAGTAATATTCCATTATGTGGACAGATCACTGTGTGTTTTTCCATTCACCAGTTGAAGGGCATATTTCCAGTTTTCTGGCCATTATGAATAAACTCCTTAAACATATGCATATAGGCCTTTGTGTGAGCATAGGTTTTCATCTCACTTGGGTAAATAGAAGTGGGATTGCTGAATCATGTAGCAACTATGAGTTTAACTTTAAAAGAAACTGACAGACTTTTTGTTGTATCATTTTACATTCCCATCAGCAATGCATGAGAGTTCAAGTTGCTTCACATCTTCACCAGCACTTGATCATGTCAGATTTTTATTTTAGGTTTTTTAATTTTAGCCATTCAAATGGGTGTTTAATGGTATCCTATATAATAAAAGCCTAGGTGGTGTCATGTGACGTCATCACAAGATGGCTGCCACAAGATGGTCACTACAAGATGGCAGGCAGGGGAGGGCAGTTGTGGGTGATCAGGCCAGCAGGGGAGGACAGTTGGGTGTGACCAGGCCTGCAGGGGAGGGCAGTTGGGGGTGACCAGGCCTGCAGGGGAGGGAAGTTAGGGGTGACCAGGCCAGCAGAGGAGGGCAGTTGGGGGCAACCAGGCCAGCAGGGGAGGGCAGTTGGGGGCCATTAGGCCAGCAGGGGAGGAGTTAGGCATCAATCAGACTGGCAGGGGAGAGCTTAGGGGGCAATCAGGCTTGCAGGCAGAAGCAGTTGGGGCAATAAGGCAGGCAGTCAGGTGAGTAATTAGGAGCCAGCAGTCCCGGATTGTGAGCTGGCATGGGAGGACAGTTGGGGGCAAGATCAGGCCTGCAGGGGGCGGGGGCAGTGGGAGCCATCAGGCCGGCAGGGGAGGGCAGTTGGGGGCGACCAGGCCAGCAGGAGAGGGCAGTTGGGGGTGATCAGGCTGGCAGGGGAGCACTTAGGCGTCAATCAAGCCGGCAGGGGAGCAGTTAGGGGGCGATCAGGCTGGCAGGCAGAAGCGGTTAGGGACAATCAGGCAGGCAGACAGGCAGGCAAGTGGTTAGGAGCCAGCAGTCCCGGATTGTGAAATGGATGTCTGACTGCTGGTTTAGGCCTGATCCCACAGGAATCGGCCCTAAACTGGCAATTGGACATCCCCCAAGAGGTCCCAGATTGGGGAGGGTGCAGGCCGGGCTGAGGGACACCTCTCCTGTGCATGAATTTTGTGCACTGAGCCTCTAGTTACAGTATAGTTTTAATTAGCATGTCCTTGATGACAGTGAGAATCTTCTCATGTACTTATTTACTATCCATATATCTTTTTTTGGTGTTCAAATATTTTGTCAAAATTATATTGGGTTTTTTTGTTATTAATATAGGGTTTTGAGAGATACAAGTCTTTTGCCAGATATATGATTTACAAATATTTTCTCCCAGTCAGTGGCTTGTCTTTTAAACCTCTTTACAGTATCTTTCACATAGCAAAATTTTTATGAGGTTTAATTTATCAGTGTTTTTCTTTTATAGAATGTGCTTTTGGTGTCACATCTAAAATCACTTTACTAACCCAAGATTACAAAAATTTTCTCCTAGAAATTTTATAGTTTTAGGTTTTAAATTTAGGTCTTTGATAATTTTTTAAATATTATTTATTGATTACAGAGATAGAGGAAGAGAAAGAGTGAGAGATTTATTGTTTCGCTTATTTATATATTCATTGGTTGCTTCTTTTTTTTTTTTTTTTTTTATTAAATCTTTATTGTTCAGGTTACATTTGTTCCTCTTTTTCCCCCCCCATAACTCCCCTCCTCCCAGTTCCCGCCCCACCCTCCGCCCTCACTCCCCACCCACTGTCCTCATCCATAGGTGCACGATTTTTGCCCAGTCTCTTCCCGCATCTCCCATTCCCCTTTCCCCGCCAAGAATAGTCAGTCCGTTCCCTTTCTATGTCCCTGATTCATTATAATCACCAGTTCATTCTGTAAATCAGATTATTTATTCACTTGATTCTTAGATTCACTTGTTGATAGATGCATGTTTGTTGTTCACAATTTGTATCTTTACCTTTTTCTTCTTCCTCCTCTTAAAGGATACCTTTCAGCATTTCGTATAATACTGGTTTAGTGGTGATGAACTCCTTTAGCTTTTCCTTATCTGTGAAGCTCTTTATCTGACCTTCAATTCTGAATGATAGCTTTGCTGGATAAAGTATTCTTGGTTGTAGGTTCTTGGTATTCAGCACTTTGAATATTTCTTGCCATTCCCTTCTGGCCTGCAAAGTTTCTGTTGAGAAATCAGCTGACAGTCGTATGGGTATTCCCTTGTAGGTAATTGCGACTCTTTCTCTTGCTGCTTTTAAGATTCTCTCTTTGTCTTTTGCTCTTGGCATTTTAATTATGATGTGTCTTGGTGTGGTCCTCTTTGGATTCCTTTTGTTTGGGGTTCTCTGCGCTTCTTGGACCTGTAAGTCCATTTCTTTCACCAGGTGGGGGAAGTTTTCTGCCATTATTTCTTCAAATAGGTTTTCAATTTCTTGCTCTCTCTCATCTTCTGGCACCCCTATTATTCTGATGTTGGTACGCTTGAAGCTGTCCCAGAGGCTCCTTACACTATCTTCGTATTTTCGGATTCTTTTTTCATTTTGCTTTTCCGGTTGGGTGTTTTTTGCTTCTTCGCATTTCAAATCTTTGGCTTGATTCTTGCGCTCCTCTGGTCTGCTATTGGGTGTAATATTCTTTATTTCCGACCGTGTATGCTTAATTTCTAGTTGTTTCTTTATCATAGCATCGAGGGTCTCATTAGTTTTCGTGAGGCTCTCCAAAAGTTTATTGCAAGCCCTCAAAATTGCGTTTTTTAGCTCTATATCCTCCATTTCTGTCATGTTTTTTTGTCTCCGCATTTTTTATGCTTTCTTGGTGCTCCCCCTAGTGGTCTTTGTGCGCAGTCTTGTTCTAGTTGAGCCTTGATTGTTGTAGTTAATACTAGAGGGATTTGACCACCAGGCCGACTGGCTGTGTGAATCAGCTGTGTCTGCCGCGGAAAACTTCTGTCCTCTGGGGAGGGGCTAATCTAGCCTTTGCCTGAGGCGATCTGGCAAATGGCTCTGCGCAGGGCTTGGGCGGGGCGGGATCAACAGGGCGGGCGGAGGGAGCAGTTATGGCCGCTCTCAGTCCCGTTCCCAGAGGCTCTGCTTCTCAGAACCCCAGGAACCGCTGCAAACCTCGGAGCGAAAGCTACCTTCCAACTGATGCCAGACAATCCCGCTTCTCCCGTTTGAGTCCGAGTCCCCAGCGATTCGCCCAGATCTGGGGCTCAGAGTCTGAGACTCCCTCCTGATTGAAAACGACAACCGCGCCCTCAGCCACCAGCCCGCTTTGCGCGCGCACCTCCGCACCTGAGTATTTTCCACACTGCGCCTCCTCTGAGCCTCGGTGTGCTGTTATTTTTCCTTCTAGTTGAAGAGTCTCTCCTCAGCCAGCCTTCCTGTGGTTCTGGGTGATGTCCGTTCCGTCTTTTAGTTGTATTTTTGAAGTGGTTGTTTGCGGCAGCAGTCTCCGGTGTTTACCTATGCCGCCATCTTGGTCTCTCTCCGTTGGTTGCTTCTTGTATGTGCTGTGACCATATATCAAATCCACTACCTTGGCGTATCAGGATGATGCTCTAACCAACTGAGCTACCTGGCTAGGGCTGGTCTGTGAAAATTTTGAGTTAATTCCTTTGTAAAATTTGATGTATGGAGTGAGTTTCAAATTTATTCATGTATACATCCATTTGTACCTATGCCATTTGTTGAGACATATTTTTTAATGAATTTATACTGAGTCTCAATCACTAGTATTTAGATTTTATTGAAAAGATTTTAAAGAGTAACAATCTATATACATAAAAGCCTAAGTGACCAGCCAACTGGCTGATAGCTATGATGTGCACTGACCACCAGGAGGCAGAGGCTCAACACAGGAGCTGCCGACAGCAACTTTGCAGAGTGCCCTCACACACTCAGGGACACTTTGGGGGATGTCAAACTGCTTGTTTCAGCCTTATCCCCACAGGCCAGGCCAAGAGACCCCACCTACCAGAGGGAGACCACACACTCGGCAGATGCCCTTCGAGCCCCAGCGCCGCCCCAGGTGCGGCTGGCCGGAGAGGGACTGAGGGAGGTTGGCTCCAGGGCTCATCCAGCCCCTCTTGCCCAGTCCTGCCCCGCTGGCCACCTTCTAATTAATTTACTTTCAATGTGCATGAATCCGTGCGCCAGGCCTCTAGTAAATAATAAAAATATTTCCTTTACAATAGTGAGTATTCATAATATGCTGGATTAGATCCTTTGCAGACACTTGAAATTATGATGAAACATTGATAGTATGTAGGTGTTATATAGTTTTAAAAATTTATTTTAGGAGAGACTTGAGGGGGAAAATGCCAAGAACACTCTTAAATATCAGCAGAAGAAATAAACAGGAAGAAAAGGATTTACTGAAGAGTGTTCCAACTCTGAAGGCTAATAGTTTGGCTCTAGCAGAGAGGAGGGTTGGGAAGAAAGAAAAAATGACAACCTAATTTCTAATTTAGGGGGACATTGTTTAGGTGTTACTGGTACCAATCAAGTTCAGAAATACCTGAGGAAGAGCAGACTGGAGTGGAAGACAGGACATGAACTCAGTGTGAGTCATGTTTTATTTGGGGTGCCTGTGGATAAAGCAAAAAGTAATTATTTTATGAGGTTTAAGTTTGTATTGTTTTTGTTCCGAATTGGTTGGAGATTTTCTCTCTTCATCTCTTTCTCTTCCTCCTCTTATCCTCCTCCCCCTCCCTCTCTTCTTCCTTTCCTCCTTCCCCACCCTTCCTCCTCCTCCTCCTCCTTCTCCTCCTCCTTTCTCTTTCCTAACCCTCCCCCACTGCCTTCTCCTCATCCTCTCCTCCTTCCCCCCGCTTTCCTCAAGCACAGAGTAGTCCACTGGATTCCTATTCACACCTATGCTCTGTCGTGTGTGTGTGTGTGTGTGTGTGTGTGTGTGTGTGTGTTTGTGTGTGTGTGTTTGCGTGTGTGTGTGTGTGAATGGTTACTCCATGTTGGATTATTTCTCCATATATAACTTCATGTTTGACTCAGGCTAGTAGTAGAGAAGTCTGTGTGGTGTGATGGAAAAGCAAAGAGTTGGGAAACATGCAGGCTTGGAGTATGAATCCCACCTCTGCTGCTATTATCTGTGTGACCTTTGGCCTCTCTTTCTTCATGTGTAAAATGGTGATGATATCTACTCGAAACAGGATATTAAGTGGGATGTCTTCTCTCTTGGAATTGCAACCAAGGACAAAGAGTAACAAGTACCCATACATACATTCTAAGGTAGGTAGATCCAGACTCATTTGTTTATGCCAAGAGAGTTATTAAGTCAGAGAGAGGGACTATGCAGATGCTAAAGTATAATTTTCAAAACGTTATGAAATAAAAAAATATGTAGATTACACATATACAAATACAAGATTACCCCCAGAAATCTGCCACCAAAACCCTGGGAGAGAGAAAGAAGAGTTGAGGAGTGTACCTAAGGCTGTGCCAAGCAGAGAACAGTTCACCGGATTCCCAGTGACATCTGTAGTCCTATTACCATAGTCCTCTTATCATTGCCCTCTACCAGCCCTCAACCTGGCCCCATGGGCATCTCTTCTTGTATCCAGGGACTCCTGGCCTCAATCTGTCAGGTCTGTGCAGGTTACTCTGTGCCCACCTTACCTGACAGCCATGGCCCCCAGGGTTGCAGGCTCTCTCTTGCTGTTCTCTTCTATGCCCTAATCAAAGGGCCTTGGAAACTTTTGGGTGATCTCTCCCAGCACTTTGAAGTTTGAGGCTGGGCTTGCTGGAGCCTCCATGAGCTTCGCCTAGGTCTGCTGGCCTCACAGAACACACACTGGACATGGAATTGCTTCCCAAGGCTGCACTCTGGGAATTAAGTCATAGGGTCACCAGACCCACTGGGGATATTATTTCCTCCCCAGATCTGGCCCAGGAAGTATAAGGACTCAGGTTGAGTCCTCCCTCCCCTTCAAGCATCACTATAGGCAAAGTCAATTAAAAATGTTTTTTTCTTTCTCTTTTCAATATTCCCTTCCCCCAGCCTAGAAAGCACCTTTATCTAGTAGGGGTGAGTACTAGGTGTGGCTGATTGTCTCAAGGTCCTAAAATACCCAAACCCAAGGTATTTTGAAATTAAGAGCTCGGACTGCTGTCTTTGTTCTCCAGCTCTCTTCCTGATACTCCTCCCCAACCTGAGGGACAATGCCAGGCTCTGGTCTCAGCCCAACTGGCGAGGACATAGTGGTGGAAAGAGGTGGAACTCCAGTTAGTAATTCACATCCTCCCACTACATTTGTTTTATATGATGTATATTTTAGGTGTGATCTGCAGTATTGCAGCTTTCATTAAAACCTGACTGGTCCAGGGTTTGATTGCATCTGGCCCTGAGTCATTTTCCAGCCGTGGGTCTCTGGGCATAAGCTCATCTGAGCACATTAAGGCTGGCTCCGGAGACCACGGGCACAGGCCACAAACCCCTGGCCTGAGGCAAGCTGCTTGGCTCCCACTGAGAGTCTTCGAAACCCAGGCCTTTCTGCACAGCAGGGGAGCGGGAACAGGGAGTGAGAGCAAGGCGAGGCTAGTCTCCCATGCCCTGTCCACATCAGGGCAGAAACCCTGCCAGGATCAACAGCGTGGCTCCTGGCAAAGCTTCTGCCAGGCCCCCTCAACACTGTGGTCACCAAAGGTCTGTGTTTTTTCTGAGATGTGGATTTTGAAAATGACCTCCTGAGGTCTGGCACACAACTACTTCTTAGAGGAAAGAAGACAGGGAGGTGACGCCGCTCTCCAAGGGGGTAACGAAAGCAGAGCAGGCAGTTACTGCATGGGAATGGAGCTACACAGCGTCAGCGAACACTGCGTTCACCTCCACGAGGCCTCAACGCAGCCCAGGACATGAAGTCAAATTGAAGAAATGTACTCCCTGAAAGGACCTGGAGACCACTGAATCCAAACATTTCATTTCACAGAGCAGCAAGCCAAAGCAAAATATTGGTAAAAGTTTGGCCACTGTGATGCCTCCCCTTATGTTCAATCATTTCCTTTGTGTGTTTGCCTTTTGCTGAGCGTTAAGACATCATAGGCAAGGTTTGCCTTATTTTACAAAATTAACTTACTGGCCTCAGGTCTGGACTAGCCTAGGGTACATCCTGCAGCCAACCTTGGAAAAGAAGCTGGGCACATGAATTAGGTCGGGTATGAGCCAGAGGCCTACCTCAGCTGTGGCAAGCCAGCACGGCCATGGCATACTCAGCCCCAGGGCGCCTTATGTGCCGCACCAGCTCAGCCAGGTTCAGTGACCCTGAGAGGGGGCGGTGAAGGATGGAGAAAAGACAGACGAGAATAAAAGCTAGGTCTGGGTGGGATGCTGCTCCCGGATGGAGAGACAGCGCCACGGACTACAAGCCGTGTCTTTATAGACAGATCCCACGAGGCAAAGTAAGGGTGTGGTCAAGATGTTTACGCATTCTCCTGGGTTTCAATCCTTACTCAACTACATGCACCTGAACTCTATCAAGCCCACATTACTCAGACACGTGGGGGCCATGTGTTCGGACCGTAGGTTCAAGCTTAGAACTATAGCTGTTGGCTATAATTGTGCTGGGAGGGCTCTGCCCTCCAAGCTGGGACTTGCATGTGGCAATGAGAGGACTGTGCCCTCTCATTAGTCTAAGGCTTGAACCTGTCCAAGCACTATAGCCGCTCTCCACACTCAGCCACAGCTCAAGTGACCAGTCCCCCTGGCCAGGGTGGATTCGAAGTACTCAGTAGCTCAGCTAATAGTCACCTTCTGAAATAGGATGCTGGGAGGGGCCTGAGAAGAGTTTGTGTTTCATAGTGGGTAAGGACAATCTGATTTGAGTGTCTCTTGGAAAGGTTTGCCTATGGGCCACACTAAGGAGTAGAAATAGCAAATGGTGTAGGGGGAAGGCTGAGTCTTAAGAGTAGGGATGTATGAGCAATGGCCACCTGAAGAAATGAGAGCAAAAGCTGAGGTGAATGACAGCAGGGCACCTCCCAGGAGATCTCACAGTGGGCTCTGGGCCATTCCCTCTATATGTAACTGAGGGCCCCTGCACGTCTCTGCCCCTCCCAACTTGAAATAGTAGTAGCATGATTGTAATTTATGTTTTCAGTGACCAGAATGTTAACTCCTATGACACTGGATTTTTCTTTTATTTTAATGACAGTGCTTCTAAAAGATGCACATCTCTAATTTCTAAAATGCTGGTCTCACAGTTCAGGAATGGATGTCTTTCCTCGACCTACTTGGGTCATCTGCCTGAGCCATGCAATGTTATCACCTTATACCCCTCCTGCTTTTTCTGAGAAACTTTCTATTGACTCTTTTTCCTTTCTTCCTTACCTGCTATTGATCTTCTATCTGTTCTCATGACCTCTTTTCTACAGAAAGAGCTGAGCTTTAAAGATACTTTTGACCAGTTATAAAGCATCTTACACTTGGTGCATTTATTTTAGATTCATTCAAGAGGGCCTCAGCCAGGACCCATGTTTTGTGTGCCCTGCCCATCCTCTACTGTGCCCTTCTCCATGGAATGGAAAGTCTGTAGGGTCAAGGGAGCATGGTGACCCAGAGCCCTTACCCCACCCCCAACTCAAACATGATTCCCAGAATTTCTTACTCCAATGGCCCCAGACAGTTTCTAGAAGAGGTGCCAGTTTCTTCTTTGAGTCCTAACTCCAAAGGCCTGGGGAGGGTGGGGATGGGGTGAAGTGCAAGGCACAGCTCTTTGTGAGGAGAATGGACAGACCTGGAGAATGGACATGTAGACAGGGGTGTCCACACACATGCACAGAGGGTCTCTTGAGCAGCCAGGAGTCAGCTTCCCCTGCATGTTCATGTTCCCGTGCAGAACCTTGAGGGCTCTGAGAATCCAGACTTTTTCAGGACATTAGAAAGGTATCTTTGTCAACTTAGGATAATAGAACATATTTTATTCAACAGTGTTTTCGTGTGATTTATAACATTAAAATGAGAAAATAGGATCCAGGGCTTTCATTTGTACTCTTGCCCCAACCTTACGAACATGAGGGGTGGGCCTCAACACTTGTGTGGATTTGGAGTTCATATTCACCCAGATCTGTCCACTTTCCATAAAGACTCACAGACTGTTCTGAAGTAAATTAAAGGAGATGTGGTGTGATTTGCTTGGCCTTGACTCACATTCAAAGGAATGAGCAAACCCCAAGTGGCAACTAGATTGGCAGATTTTTTTCTGCCTCTCCTATGCTTCAACCTAAGTTCTTCAAGTCCAGATATTTCAAAGGCAACCTTTAAAGGTTTTTATACATTTGCTCATTGTGCTTATCTGAAGTGTGACTACCTTCACAAGTACATACTCGGGGAATTCTTTCCTATCATGTTGACATTTCAGAAGTATTTGATTGGCTCTAAGGAGTTCCCTTGACTTCACAAGGGAGGCACATGTTCTCTGTGCTGCAGAGATTCTGAGTGACCTGTACTGACCGTGGGCTTATCCATCGTTGCCTGAACCTCCCAGTAAAAGGGAAGCATGCAAGGTTGTGATGCCAGGCATCATTATGGACTCGGAGTCAATAGCAGTTTGCCAGTAAAGAAAATTTATTGCCTGGTTCACTGTGGGAAAAGTGTTTCCTTGAAATAAATTTATACTTAAGGATATAGTGGTTAAGAAATATTTTATTGATTTTATGATATAGCAGTTTGTGAAACTTATGTTTGCCACCACATAGCTCTTTTGAATTGGCAATAATACCACTAAAAGAGAAGTGGGCAGGCTTCTCAGCACATAATGCCATTGGCATATTAGTTATTTTCAAGATTCTATGTATATATTACACACACATACACACACACACACACTCGATCTGATTATTTTGGATAGGATACAGGAGATTCTAAAAATTTTTTTAAGAATTTCCTCTACCCCCACAGGCTTCTTTATTTCCCGTTTCTGAAATTTATATGTCTCATATCTAAATTTTGAAAGTTCATTCTGAAAACAGTAAACTTGCCTTTATCTTGACTGGCTATAGACAAGTGAGAGAAATTCTTTTTATGGCTCAGAGTGGCCAGTAAAAAGTCAGAAAGGCTTTACACTGAATTTGGCCAATCCAGTAACTGACTAAAACCTCAGGAAAAGTCCCTAATCTTTCTGAGAATCAGTGACCTCATCTGTAAAATGGGAGTCATGACACCTGCCTTTTAGATTTTTCTGAGAATTACATAATAGTATACATGTAAAATACTTGCCACAATACCTGGCTCATAGAAAACACTCAAATAGTGGATATATTTGTAATATTATTGTCATTGCTTTTTTATTATCATTTCCTGAAATTTGCTATTGTGACAGCATATCAATTCTGCAATTTTCCTACCATTTCATCCAAAAAATATATGGTACTTTTTCCAAAAATAGTAATTCAGTAGATTTTTGTCAGCTCCTGATTGCTTCCTTTGATGAGTATATTAGGAGGTCAGAGCAAATGGCCTTGGTTTAGTATCAGTTCCTACCTTATCTATACTTATCTACTTCTCTGATCACAACTTGCAATATAAAAGTATAACCTTAACATCGCAGAAAGGTATAAAAAAACTCATGAAAAGTTTAGGGAAACTTTTTATCTTCTAGTGGGATATAGTACATACAATGTTTTTAACACAACAAACATTTTAATTCCAGATTTTAAATGTTCTTGACTTAGTTCATCAGCTTCAAACAGCTATTTTCATCCCCCAAAATAAGGGCAACATTGCCATCTACTGTTTCCACTTCACAATCACCGAAGAGAAACTGCTTGCTCTGAACAAAGTAAAGCTGCAAAACTTTTTCTACTTTATAAAACAAATACTTCAGTTTATATTTCAACTTCCAGGATAAACTCTGACTTATAGAGGCTCACTGTTTGAAAATCTCTTTTTGAGGCCCAAAAGTGGCTCTAGATTGAGAACGAGTCTTGGCTAAATTTAGTCAAATTTCTTCTAAATTTTGTACCTTGTCTATCTGTCTTTATTCAACCTTTCACCCTCAATCGTCATACTTAAGACTGACCTAAAGAATGGCAATTTGTATCTCCACCTTACAAATTGTGCAGGCAGGGAGCACAGGGAGGGTGGGGGAAGTCTGAGAAATATCAAGAAGTCAATCTTTATGGCTACTGTTCAAAGTGTTTACCCTCACTTGACAGAGCCACGTAAGACCCTGCAAGAGTGGAGTTAGTCCTACTGTGCCCCAGCACCAGGTCTTCAACTGTCCCCACCATAGACAGTTGAAGCAGTGTCATCCCCTGAATGTAGTTCTTCCCCTGCCTCTACCATGATTTATTACCACACACCAACAAATGGCTAATGCAGAGCTTTTTATTAACTGTAAAGTGGTTTTGGAAAGAGTTTGTATGAAAGGCACTTCGCAAAAGCAAGCCCTCAGTACTACGTGGAGTTGGAGAAGAGGTACCCTTTCTACATTTGTGTACATACTTGTCTGGCTTTTTATTTTTCCATCACCTCACTCGGCACCAGGAAACATCTTTCATCTTAGAATGGCTCTCTTCCACACTCCGCTGTTAGCTCAGTCTCTGGTGAACTGTTCTGGCCCCTGGGTGTGTTCCTCTGATTCTAAGTAAGACTGTACGACTCCTGTGTAATAATCTAGGAGGTGACAGTTCATTCTGCACAGACAATAAAATAATATAAAGTGCCTTTACCTCATACCAGGATACACTGCACACCCCCTCACTGAGAACAAGGGCCCCTTTTCACGTCCGAGGCAGGAAGCAAAATGACTTAGAATGAGTGGTATTTTTCACATCTTTGGAAGTGAGTTTGTCTCCACCGCAGGACTGGATGCCAACTCCTTTCCAGGTCATTTCCCTCCTGGAATCAGGATCAAAGTGGACAGAGCCCAGAGCCAGGCCACGGCACATCCCAGGGGAGGCAGCGTAGTTTACTTTAGAGCAGCATGAAGGACTTTCCAAAACCAAAGTTATTGGTAAAAGCAGGAAGGAGAACGTTAGGAAAAACTGCTGTTAATACCTGACCCACATGTTCTTTCCTCCCCCTCTGCTGCTTATAGTCACTAATGGCCACTGAGATGTTCAGGAACAGATAGGCAACCTCAGCTTCTATTCTCCTTCAAGACACAAATCCACGGGAGCCTTACTTCAGCTCCTCTGTGACTTGTTCAACTGTAATTGTAAATTTAAATTAGGGGACTTGGTTGTTTTTTACCCTTAGACCCCTTCACCCATGTCTCCCATCTCACACCACCTGCCTCTGGCAACCATCAGTCTGTTCTCTGTATCTATAAGCTTGGTTTTTTTGTGTTTTGTTTTTTTAAGATCTACATATAAGAGAGTTTATGCAGTATTTACCTTTCTCTATCAGACTTATTTCACTTAGCATAATGCCCTCAAGATCCATCCATGTGGTCACTAATGGCAAGATTGCATTCTTTTTAAGGTAGATTAGTATTCGAATGTGTGTGCATTATAATATACTAGAGGCCCGGTGCACAAAAATTTGTGCACTGGCGGGGGGGTTGGTTATCCCTCAGCCCCACTTGTGCCCTCTCACAGTCTGGGACCCCTCAGGAGATAACGCTCCCCCCTGTCACGCACAGAGCAGGGCCCATCAGGGGGGTTGGGGCTCCGTACCCTGTCACACACAGAGCAGGGCGGATCAGGGGTTTGAGGAGCTCCCCCCTGTCACGCACAGAGCAGGGCCCATCAGGGGGGTTGGGGCTCCGTACCCTGTCACACACAGAGCAGGGCGGATCAGGGGTTTGAGGAGCTCCCCCCTGTCACGCACAGAGCAGGGCCCATCAGCCCAGCAGGGGCTCCGTACCCTGTCACACACAGAGCAGGGCCGATCAGGGGGTTGGGGAGCTCCCCCCTGTCACGCACAGACGCACAGAGATCAGGG
Organism: Myotis brandtii; assembly: GCF_000412655.1. NCBI lineage: Eukaryota > Metazoa > Chordata > Mammalia > Chiroptera > Vespertilionidae > Myotis > Myotis brandtii. Next base: position 1,273,228 of record NW_005367953.1, read on the forward strand.
GGTTGGGGAGCTCCCCCCTGTCACGCACAGAGCAGGGCCGATCAGGGGGTTGGGGAGCTCCCCCCTGTCACGCACAGAGCAGGGCCGATCAGGGGGTTGGGGAGCTCCCCCCTGTCACGCACAGAGCAGGGCCGATCAGGGGGTTGGGGAGCTCCCCCCTGTCACGCACAGAGCAGGGCCGATCAGGGGGTTGGGGAGCTCCCCCCTGTCACGCACAGAGCAGGGCCGATCAGGGGGTTGGGGAGCTCCCCCCTGTCACGCACAGAGCAGGGCCGATCAGGGGGTTGGGGAGCTCCCCCCTGTCACGCACAGAGCAGGGCCGATCAGGGGGTTGGGGAGCTCCCCCCTGTCACGCACAGAGCAGGGCCGATCAGGGGGTTGGGGAGCTCCCCCCTGTCACGCACAGAGCAGGGCCGATCAGGGGGTTGGGGAGCTCCCCCCTGTCACGCACAGAGCAGGGCCGATCAGGGGGTTGGGGAGCTCCCCCCTGTCACGCACAGAGCAGGGCCGATCAGGGGGTTGGGGAGCTCCCCCCTGTCACGCACAGAGCAGGGCCGATCAGGGGGTTGGGGAGCTCCCCCCTGTCACGCACAGAGCAGGGCCGATCAGGGGGTTGGGGAGCTCCCCCCTGTCACGCACAGAGCAGGGCCGATCAGGGGGTTGGGGAGCTCCCCCCTGTCACGCACAGAGCAGGGCCGATCAGGGGGTTGGGGAGCTCCCCCCTGTCACGCACAGAGCAGGGCCGATCAGGGGGTTGGGGAGCTCCCCCCTGTCACGCACAGAGCAGGGCCGATCAGGGGGTTGGGGAGCTCCCCCCTGTCACGCACAGAGCAGGGCCGATCAGGGGGTTGGGGAGCTCCCCCCTGTCACGCACAGAGCAGGGCCGATCAGGGGGTTGGGGAGCTCCCCCCTGTCACGCACAGAGCAGGGCCGATCAGGGGGTTGGGGAGCTCCCCCCTGTCACGCACAGAGCAGGGCCGATCAGGGGGTTGGGGAGC
>NW_005367953.1:1275556-1276079 GCF_000412655.1 Myotis brandtii
GGCTTCCTTCGTCACTGGAGCAAGCAAGCCTCCTGTTCGCGTCAGCTGCCTGGCTGCCAGCCACCATCTTGGTTGGCAGTTAATTTGCATATCGCCCTGATTAGCCAATGGGAAGGGTAGCGAAGTTATGGCTAATTACCATGTTTCTCTTTTATTAGATAGGATATAAAATATATCACATCTTCTGTATCCATTCATCCATTGATGGACATTTAGGTCATTTCCATATATTGACTATTAAAATAATGCTACAGTGAACATAGGGTACCTGTATCTTTTTAATTTAATGTTTTTATTTTCTTCAGATAAAATGCCCAGAAGTGGAATTGCTGTAATATGATATTATTGTTTTCAATTTTTTCAGGAAACTAGATACTGTTTTTCATAGTGGCTACACCATTTTACATTTCCACCAATAGTGCACCAGGGTTCCCTTTTCTCCACATCCTCACCAGCACGTGTTGTTTCTTGTCTGTCTTATAATAGCTACTAGGGGCCCGGTGCACAAAAATTTGTGCACTCG
>NW_005367953.1:1277286-1309638 GCF_000412655.1 Myotis brandtii
GTCACTGAAGGAAGCAAGCCTCATGTTAGTTTCAAGCTGCCTGGCTGCCGGCCGCCATCTTGGCTGTCAGTTAATTTACATATCTCCCTGATTAGCCAATGGGAAGGGTAGCGGTCGTACGCCAATTACCATGTTTCTCTTTTATTAGTGTAGATTCTAACAAGTATGAGGTGAGGAAAATTTTTAAAAAGGAAAAAAATCAAGCATTACCCCACCAGTATTTTCTTATTTGCATGTTTCCTTGTGGCTTTCTGCTCTTTCTACCAACTATAGAGAGGTGTGAGAAAATCTGTGATTTTAGATTTGTCTCTTTGTCTTGGTCCCTATGTCAATTTTTACTTTATATATTACTAGAGGCCCATTGCATGAATTCGTGCACCAGTGGGGTCCCTCGGCCTGGCCTGCGGGATAGGGCCGAAACCGGCTCTCCAACATTTCCTGAGGGGTCCCCGATTGCGAGAGGGTGCAGGCCAGGCCAAGAGACCCCATTGGTGCATGATCAGGGCTGGGAAGAGACATGGGAGGTTGGCCAGCGGGGAGGGGCCATGGGAGGGCTCCAGGGCGTGTCCGGCCTGTCTCACTCAGTCCTGATTGGCCAGACCCCAGCAGCAAGCTCACCTACCAGTCAGAGTGTCTGCCCCTGGTGGTCAGTGCACGTCATCACGAGCGGTTGAGAGGCCTTAGCATATCATTACCATATTATGCTTTGATTGGTTGAATGGCCAGACAACTGGACACTTAGCATATTAGGCTTTTATTATATAGGATGAGGATATATTATTAAATACATGTACATTTTAAATTTATATATCCCTTGTAAATTGAACATTTTATCTTTTAAGAGCAACCTGCTTTATTTTTTAGTAATGCTTTATGCCTGAAAGTTTCTTTGGTTGAATATTAATATAAATGCACCATTTATATTTTTAGACTTTATCAGGTGTACTCTCTTCCATCCTTTTACTTTTAGCCTTATGATTTAGATATGTCTCTTGTTAAACAACATATGGCTGTGATTTTGTATATTCAAGCAGGCATTATTTTTGCTCTTAACTAGAGGATGCAATTCATTTGGGTTTAGTGTAATTACATATTTGTGTGCTTTTGTAATTATTGTTATATTTATTGGGGTGACATTGGTTAATAAAATTATATAGGTTTCAAGTGTACAGTTCTATGATACATGATCTGTATATTGAATTATGTGCCTACCACCAAAAGTAAAATCATTTTTTTACCATATATTTGGACCCCTTTACCCTTTACTATCCTCCCACCCTCCTTCCCACTGGTAACCACCATACTGTCTATGAGTTTCAGTTTTATATCCCACATATGAGTGAAATCATATGGTTCTTAGCTTTTTCTGACTGACTTATTTCACTTAGCACAATGTTCTCAAGGTCCATTCATGTTGTTCCAAATGGCAGTATTTCATCTTTTTTATGGCTGAGTAGTATTCCATCGTATATGTATACCACATCTTCTTTATCCACTCATCTATCAAAGGACACTGGCTGTTTCCATCTCTTGGCCACTGTGAATAATGCTGTAATGAACATAGAAGTGCATATATTATTGCAAATAGATGTTTGCAACTTTTTGGAGTAAATACCCAGAAGAGGCTTGCTGGATCATATGGTAACTCTATTCTTAATTTTTTTAGGAACTTCCATACTATTTCCATAGTGCTGTACCAGTTTACTAGTACATTCCCACCAGCAGTTAATGAGCATTCCTTTTCTCCACAACCTCCCCAACACTTGTTATTACCTGTCTTGTTGATAATAGCCATTCTAACAGGTGTGAGGTGATATCTCATTGTAGTTTTTTAAAATATAATTTTATGTATTTCAGATAGGAAGGGAGAAAGAGATAGAAATATCAATGATGAGAGAGAATCATTGATTGGCTGCCCACTGGGGATCGAGCCCGCAACCCGGGCATGTGCCCTAACTGGGAATTGAACCAGAGCCTTCTGCTTCATGGGTTGATGCTTAACCACTGAGTAATACCAACTGGGTTCATTGTAGTTTTTATTTATATTTCTCTAATAGCTAGTGAAGTTGAGCATCTTACCTGTTAGCCATTTGTATGTCTTCTTGGGAGAAGTGTCTATTCAGGTCATCTGCCCATGTATTAATTGGATTGTTTATTTGTTTGATGTTGAGCTGTATGAGTTCTTTATATATTTTGGATATTAACCCCTTGTCGGAGCTGTTGTTTGCAAATATCTTCTCCCATTTGGTTGGTTGCCTTTTTGTTTTGTTGACAGTTTCTTTTGCTGTACAGATGCTTTTTAATTTAATATAGTCCCATTTGTTTATTTTTGACCTTATTTCTCTTGCCTTTGAGGTCAAATTCATAAAATCTTCTCTAAGACCAAGGTTCATAAGTTCAGTACCTATCTTTCTTCTATGAAATTTGTTGTTTCAGGTCTTATACTTAGGTCTTTGATCCATTTTGAATTAATTCTTGTACATAGGAATAAACTGTAGTCTAGTTTCATTATTTTGCATGTGGCTTTCCAATTTTCTTAGCACCATTTTCTCCATTGTATATTTTTGGCTCTTTGTCAAAAATTTTTTGCTCATATATATGTGGTTTTATTTCTGGGCTCTTAATTTTGTTCCAGTAGTCTGTGTGTCTGTTTTTATGCCAGTACCATGCTGTTTTGATTATTGTTTTCTGGAGTATAACCAGTAGGTGCAGAAAACACATTTGATAAGATACATATGTAATTACATTTATGATTAAAATACTCAATAAAATGGGTATAGAAGGAATGTGCCTCAACATAATAAAGGTCATATATGACAAACCCTCAGCTAATATCATACTCAATAGTGAAAAATGGAAAGTTTTTCCTCCTAGATCAGAAATTAGACAAGGAAGTCTACTCTCACCACTCTTATTTAATGTAGTACTGGAAGTCCTATCCAGAGCAATCAGACAAGAAGAAGAAATAAAAAGTGTCCAAATTGGGAAGGAAGAAATAAAAGTTTCACTTTTTTTGCAGATGGCATGATTCTTTATAAAGAAAGAATCCACCAAAAAAGCTATTAGAAATAATAAATACAATAAAATTACAGGATACAAAATAAATGTACAAAAATCCTCTGCATTCCTAACAATGAAATTTTAAAAAAAAATGAAAAAATAATTCCTTTTGCAATTGCAACAAAAAGAATAAAATGCGATGCCTTTCCCTTCTTTCTCTTCTTCCCTCTCAGGTGCAGGGCATCTACTAAAATCTAAGGGACCCCATGAGGCTTGCAACCAGGGTAGCAATGGACAGTGGCAGTTCATCCCCAGCTAACCTCCTGACCCTGTCCCCAAGCCCCCCTTTCTTTGACATTGTAGTGAACCAAAGCAACCAAGCCTAGACTCATTTCCCCACCTAGTCCCTCTCCTGCTGCTTCTTCTAACATAGGTCCTTCCTTGTTTCACTGTCCCCACCTTTAATAAACGTACTCTAAAATGAAAATTTAAAAAAAGATTAAAATACTAGGCACAAACTTAATAAAGGATAATAAAGAACCTATATACTGAAAACTACAAAGCCTTATTAAAAGAGATGGAAAAACACATAATGAAATGGGAAGATATTCCATGTTCATGGATTGGAAGAATCAACATATTTAAAATGGCCATATTACCCAAAGCAATATACAGATTTAATGCAATCCCCATTAAAATCTGTGTTCTAATCTCAGAAATTGCCTTTGTCTCATGTCATTCTTTCTCTTATTTGTGAATTCCTAATAAATGTATTTTGACCTTCTCACTCTAGCTCACATTCTCTTTTTCATATTTCCCACCTCTTCGTTTCTCCATTCTGAATACTTTTTCAGACCTACCTTCTAGCCTACTAATCATCTCTTCAGCCATGTTGAAACTGTTATTAAATCTGTCCATTCAATTTTTAAAATGTTAAGTATTGGAGAAGAAAATGGCAGCCAAATAGAAAGACGTGTCATGCACCTCGTCCCAGGGCCACACTGGCAAAAGAACTAAATCAGATATCATCTACCCGGAATTAACAAATTAGACACAGCTGAGGAGACAACTAGTTATCATCAAGGAAGGGCAGAGGACGCCTGGAGAACGGTAGGAACAGAAATCTGGGCAGGAGAGGGCTATCAGCCACCAGGCCGAGAGGGTGAGGTGGAAGCTGCATTGCACCAAAGCATCATCCCTTGGCAACAGGTATAATACCCAACTGAGAAAAAGAAAACCCACAGGGCTGCTAGTGCCCGGGAATCGAGACCTAAGACCGCAGCTGCAAAAGGCGTGCCCCAACAGGCACCCTGAAAAGCAGCCCAAGCAGCGCAGTGCAGGCAGGAGAGAAACCCACAGTTTCATGGTGGTTTTGCTTTTATTTTGTCTTTATTTGCTAAACCCAGAACATACTAGTAGGACTTTTCGGTTACAAGAACTCACCCGAGACTGTGGAGCAGGGAGAAAGGCACAGACTTGAGGTGCCTGAGGAGAAGCTATGGAGGGAAGCAGGGCAGGGAGACATCCCTAGGATTCCAGCGTTGGGACATTTGTAACCTTCCAAACCTAAGTGACCATTTCTCTCCTGAACAGCCAGCCAGCCTCTGCCAGTAGCCTCAAGGCAGGAAATACAGCCTGCCACACCCTGCTTGCATTTTGAGCTATACAGAGGAAACAAAGGCTCTGAATAGCCCCAAAGAGCCTTTGGTGACTGGGTTGGAAGAGGAGCTGTCTGCCCCACTATTCTTGGAACCAGACTGATTAAAAACTCCAGGTTGCCAGCCAACCCCACTGGTCTTCATACAAGGATCCCTGACCAACCAAGGCCAGAGTAATAGCTGAGACCACTCGCAGAGGAGTAGCTCTCGGTCAGGGAAAAAACATCAATCTGATTTCTGGAAAGCGAAACACCACCCCCACCGAAAGCCCTGTCAGAAACAGATGCTTGAGTACTTAAGATAGACAGCTGGCAGACAAAGTGGGAATATTGGTCCCGTCTGCTTGCAGCCAAGGCCTGTGGAGACAGACACATGCAGAGGAGCAGTGGATCACTTGGAGCTTCAACAGGGTGCTAAACGCCAAACACAGTGCCTGACAGTGGTCAGCACCTAACTACCTAACAGGAAGCCCAGAATTGGCAGACAGAACGGAAGAGTGGAATCCAAAACCAGCCCCTATGGGGCATTAAAACGCGGCTAAAGGAAACGACACTTCACGTTATGTTATTTTATTTTTAATTAAAAAAACGTTTTTAATATTTTTTAATTGTTATTTTCTGTTTTTTATTCTTTATCACCTTTTTCTTCCTTCTCATTTTTTCATGCTGTTTTCTCCTTTCCCTGCTTCAGCTTTTCTCTTTCCTTTCTTTTTGCCCCTTGTTAAAAATTGGTCTTCTTGCCCTAGCCAATTTGGCTAAGTGGATAGAGTGTCCACCTGCAGACTGAAGGGTTCCTGGTTCAATTCTGGTCAAGGGCACATTCCAGGGTTGCGGGCTTGATACCCAGTGGAAGCTGTGCAGGAGGCAGCCAATCAATGATTCTCTTTCATCACCGATATTTCTCTCCCTCTCTCTCCCTCTCTGAAATCAATATTTAAAAAATTGATCATCTTTATTTGCTTTATTGATATGTTCTTATTGTAGTCTCTGTTGGCTTATTCATACTTAAAATTTCCTCTTCCCAGCTCCTACTCAATTTCTATTTCTCTTTTCTCTTTCTTCGCTACTCAATTTTCCCGTCTCCTCTCTTGCTCTTTTCTTCTAATGTTTTAATTAGTGTGACTTCCTAAATTCAGGCCTGTCTGCTCTCTCCTTTTCAAAATAAATAAATAAATAATTGTTTAATTAATTTATAATATTTTCATTTTTATATGTTTTTTAAATTTTTTCTTCTTATCCACTCATTCTTTTTTCCCCTTCTCTATACTAAACCATAGTACTTCCCCTATTCATCCAATTCTTTAATCTTATTTTCTGTATTTAAGCTTTGCCTATATAGATTCTGCCCCCACTTTTTCTGGGTATTTTTGGTTTGCATTTTTTGGTTTGTTTGTTTCATTGTGTTTTCTCCCATATTCTTTATTTTTATTTTCTTACTATCTTTTCTCGCTATCATTTTTGCTCTCTTTTCTCTCTACTAGTCCTCTTTTCTCTGGTGGTCACTTTTATTGGGGTTATAGGTGTCTTGTGTATATTTGTGTTCTGTTCCTTTTGTGTCGTGTTGTGTTGTATTTTGTGCTGTTCAGTCAGCACCTCCACAGTGGTTGGCACGATGTGGTAGAGAAGGTTTCAACAGTAGACTAGAAGAACCTGAGGACTGAATCAGTGAGTTAGAAGACAAGGTACTAAAAACACCCAAGAAAGCAGCAACTGGAAAAACAAAAAGCAGGAGAGTCTAAGGGAGCTTTGAGACAACATGAAATGAAACAACATCCACATAATAGGGGTGCCAGAAGGAGAGGAAGCTGAGCCAGGAATAGAAAACCTGTTTTAAGAAATAATGACAGAAAACTTCCCTGACTTTGGGGAAAAAAAGTCATAGAAGTCCAAGAGGCGCACAGAATCCCAAACAAGATGAACCCAAAAAAACCGACACCAAGACTCATCGTAATAAAATTAGCAAACATCAGTGACAAAGTAAGAATCTTAAAGGCTGCCAGAGACAGACAGAAAGTTACCTACAAGAAATCTCCCATTAGACTATTAGCTGATTTCTCAACAGAAACATCAGGCCACAAGGGATTGGAATAAAGTATACAAAGTGGCGCAAAGCATGGGACTGAATCCAAGAATTCTTCACCCACCAAGGCTGTTGCTCAAAATTGAAGGGGAAATCAGGAGCTTCACAGAGGGAAAAAAAAGGGGGGTAAGGGAGTTTATTACCACCAAACCAGCAATGCAAGAAATGCTAAAGGGACTGCTGTAAAAAGAAGAAGGAATACAGGCATAAAGAAGAATAATAGCAAAAAACAAGTACCTATTAATAATAACCTTAAACATAAATGGATTAAATGCTCCAATCAAAAGACAGGGTAGCTGAATGGTTAAGAAAACATGACCCATATATATGCTGTCTACAAGAAACCCACCTCAGAACAAAGGACTCACACAGACTGAAAGTGAAGGGATGGAAAAAATTTTTATGGGCAAATGGAAATGAAAAAAAAGCTGGGGTAGCAATACTTATATCTGACAAAATTGACCTTAAAGTGAGGGCCATAACAAAAGATAAGGAAGGCTACTTTATAATACTAAAGGGAGCAATTCAACAAGAGGACATAACTCTGGTAAACAGATATGCACCCAACACAGGAGCACCCAAATACATAAAAACAACCTCTGGAAGATATCAAGGGAGAGATTGACAGCAATACAATCATAATAGGGGACTTTAACACCCCATTGACACCACTACTGGATACATCTAGACCAGTGGTCAGCAAATTCATTAGTCAGCAGAGCCAAATATCAACAGTACAACGATTGAAATTTCTTTTGAGAACCAAATTTTTTAAACTTAAACTATATAGGTAGATACATTGTTATTAACTTAATTAAGGTACTCCTAAGGCTTAGGAAGAGCCACAATCAAGGGGCCAAAGAGCCGCATGTGGCTCGTGAGCCACAGTTTGCTGACCCCGGATCTAGACAAAAAATCAGTAAAGAAACAGCAATCCTAAACAACTCACTGGATCAGATGTAATTAATAGACATATTCAGAACATTCCACCCCAAAGCTATGGAATATACATTCTTCTCAAGTGCACATGGGAGATTTTCAAAGATAGACCACATATTAGGACATAGGCTAAGTCTCTACAAATTCAAGAAGATTGAAATCATAATAAGCATCTTCTCAGAACACAATGGCATAAAATTAGAAATCAACTATAATAAAAGCAATCAAAAACAATCAAACACATGGAGGCTAAATAGCATGCTATTAAACAATGAATGGGTTACCAAAGAGATCAAAGAAGAAATAAAAAACATTCTGGAAACAAACGAAAATGAAAACACAACAACCCAAGATCCATGGGACACAATGAAAGTAGTCTTGAGAGGGAAGTTTATAGCACTACAGGCCTACCTCACAAAACAACAAAAACTGATAATAAATTATCTAATTCTACAACTTAAAGAACTAGAAAGAGCAACAAGAAAAGCCCAGAGTAAGTAGAAGGAAGGAAATAATAAAGATCAGAGCAGAAATAAATGACAGACCAAAACAAAAAACAAAACAAAACAAAACAAAAAATCAACCCAATAATACAAAACATCAATAGAACCAAGAGTTGGTTCTTTGAAAGGATAAGGACAAACAAGATTGATGAACCTCTAGCCAGGCTCACCAAGAAACAAAGAGACATGACCCAAATAAAATCAGAAATGAAAAAGGTGAAGTAACGACTGACCCCACAGAATTGCAAAGGATTGTAAAAAAAATACTACAAACAACTCTATTCTACCATACTTGGACAACCTAGACGAAATGGACATATTCGTAGAAAAATACAGTCTTCCAAAGCTTAATCAGGGATAATCAGAAAACCTGAACAGACCAATAACTACCGATGAAATTGAAACAGTAATCAAAAAACTTCCAGCAAACAAAAGCCCTGGTCCAGATGGCTTCACAGGGGAGTTTTACCAAACATTCAAAGAAGAACTAACACCGATCCTCATCAGACTATGCCAAAAAAAATTCAAGAGGAAGGAACACTTCCGAGCTCTTTCTATGAAGCCAGCATTACCCTAATCCCCAAACCAGATAAAGACACTACAAAAAGAATTACAGGCCAATATTCCTGATGAACATAGATGCTAAAATCCTCAACAAAATATTAGCAAAATCGCATCCAGCAATACATAAATGACCAAGTAGGATTTATTTTGGGGATGCAAGGCTGGTACAATAACCGCAAGTCAGTAAATGTGATACATCACATAAACAAATTGAAAGACAAAAACCACGTGATCATATCAATTGATGCAGAAAAAGCATTTGACAAAATCCAACACCCTTTTTTGATTAAAAAAATCTCAGCAAAGTGTGAATAATGGGATCATACCTCAACATAATAAAAGCCATGACATATATGACAAACCTATAGCAAACATCATACTCAATGGGCAAAAACTAAAACCATTTCCCCTAAGAACAGGAACAAGACACAGATGCCCAATTTCACCACTCCTCTTTGACATAGTATTGGAAGTGCTAGCCATAACAGTCAGACAAGAAGAAGGAATAAAAGGTATCCAAATTGGAAAAGAAGTAGTAAAACTGTCATTATTCACAGATGGTATGATATTTTACATAGAAAAACCTAAAGACTCCATAAAAAAACTACTAGATTTAATAAGTGAATTAGGCAACATAGGAGGATACAAAATTAACACCCAGAAATCTATGGCCTTTTTATACACCAATAATTAACTCACAGAGAGAGAAACTAAAAAAAAAACCCAGACAATCCCATTTACCATTGCAACAACAACAAAAAATTAAAAGATACCTAGGAATAAACTTAACTAAGGAGGTAAAAGACCTATACTTGGAAAACTACAGGATGCTGAAAAAAGAGCTAGAGGAAGATATAAACAAGTGGAAGAATATACTGTGTTTATGGATTGGTAGAATCAATGTCATTAAAATGTCCATACTACCCAAAGCAATATATAGGTTCATTGCAATCCCCATTAGAATACCATCAGCATATTTCACAGACCTAGAACAAACTCTCCAAAAATTTATATGGAATAAAAAAGACCCCAAATAGCCCCCGCAATCCTGAGAAAGAAGAACAAAGTTGGAGGGATCATAATACCAGATATCAAGCTATATTACAAAGCCATTGTTCTCAAAACTGCTTGGTACTGGCACAAGAACAGACATATAGAACAATGGAACAGAACAGAGACCCCAGAATTCGACCCAAGCCATTATGCTCAATTAATATTTGACAAAGGAGGCAAGAACATACAATGGAGTCAAGACAGTCTCTTCAATAAATGGTGCTGGGAAAATTGGTCAGATACATGCAAAAAAATGAAACTAGATCACCAACTTACACCATACACAAAAATAAACTCAAAATGGTTAAAGGACTTAAATGTAAGACAAGAAACCATAAAAATCTTAGAAGAATCCATAGGCAGGAAAATATCAGACATATCTCATAGCAATATATTTACCAACACATCTCCTAGGACAAGGTAAACTAAGAGAAAATAAACAAATGGGACTACATCAAAATAAAAAGCTTCTGCACCACAAAAGAAACCAGCAAAACAATAAGAGAACCCACTGTGTGGGAGAACATATTTGCCAATGTTACATCCAATAAAGGTTTAATCTCTCAAATTTATAGGGAACTCAGACAATTTAACAAAAGGAAGATAAACAATCCAATCAAAAAATGGGTAAAGGACTTAAATGCTTCTCGAAAGTGTACAGACAGAAAGCTAAGAGACATATGAAAGCATGCTCAATGTCACTAATCATCTAAGAGATGCAAATAAAAATGACAACGATGAGGTACCATCTCACACCTGTCAGAATGGCTATCATAAACAAATCAATCAATGACAAGTGCTGGCGAGGATGTGGAGAAAAAGGAACCCTCATACACTACTGGTGGGAATGGAGACTGGTGCAGCCACTGTGGAAAACAGTATGGAGTTTCCTCAAAAAATTAAAAATGGAACTGCCATTTGACTCAGTGATCCCACTTATAGGAATATATCCCAAGAAATTAGAAACACCAATCAGAAAGAATATATGTACCCCTATGTTCATAGCAGCACAATTTACAATAGCCAACATTTGGAAATAGCCTAAGTGCCCATCAGCAGATGAGTGGATTAGAAAACTGTGGTACATCTATACAATGGAATAATACGCTGCTATAAAAAGGAAGGAACTTCTACCATTTGCAACAGCATGGATGGACCTGGCGAGCATTAGGCTAAGTGAAATAAGCCAGTCAGAGAAAGATAAATATCACATGATCTCACTCATTTGTGGAATATAATGAACAACATAAACTGAGGAACAAAAATAGATACAGACATAGAAGCATCGAACAGATGGACAGACCTCAGAGGGAAGGCAGGGAAGGATGTAAGAGATCAACCAAAGGACTTGTATGCATGCATATAATCATAACCAGTGGACAGTAGGGGGATGAGGGCATGTGCTGGGGGGCGGGAGCGGGCTGGGGGAAAAAGACATGTAATACTTTCAATAAATAATTTTTAAAATGTTAAGTATTTTTTAAAGTCTAGATGTTCTTTTTAGTGTTTTTTTTTTTAAATAACTCTGTTCTTAAAAGCTTACAGCTTTGCGTTCCCATAGATATTTTCTACACTGTCTTTTGTTCAATAAAGTAAACAAAAATTTTCATAGCCTGTGTGTGAAAATTCCAGTATGAGGCTTGTGGGTCTGTTCCTCTTTTGTTTCGACAAGTGCTTGCTTATGGTGAGTGCACTAGTCAGAGTTCTTTAGAGAAACAGAAAGATTTATTGTAGTAATTGGCTCATGCAATTGTGGAGGCCACAAAATCCCACAATTTGCTGTCTGCGAGCTGGAGAACCAAGAAAGCCATTTGTAGAGTTCAGTCCAGTCCAGTCCAAAGGCCAAGAACCAGGAGCTTCAACCTACAAGATCAGGAGAAGATGGAATTCCCTGCCCAAGAAGAGAGAGCAAAAATGTGCCTTTCTTTCACCTTTTTGGTTCTATTTGGACCCTCAAGGAATTGGATGATGCTTGCCCACAGTGGTGAGTGTGGATCTTCTTTACTTGGTCTACTGGTTCATATGCTAATCTCTTCCAATAACACTGTCACAGACACACACAGATATGACGTTTTCTCAGCTATCTGGGCATCCCTTAGTTTAGTCAAGTTGACATGTGAAAGTAAGCATCACAGCGAGGCCAGTTAACTTTTTATTTCTTGGGAAAATCATTTACCAGAGTTCAATGAGGCATAGGATGAAGTACATACCTTCAAAGAAGATCTGTGAAGTTTATCAAGTGTTGTTTTCTTCATGGTACCTGAGGGCTTTACTATTCTGGGATAATTATCAGTTAAGCTCATAGAGTTTTTTGGACCACAAAGATAATTAAATTTGGGTTACACAGCCTTGTAGAGATGAGCTTCTGGCGATTGATTATTTTTGTTTGTTTTCTTTTACTCAAGCAATTGTCAATGTATTATTCTAGAGTTAGGAGTTTAGACTGATTAACTTCTGGAGAACCCTTACTTGAGGGTGTGAACCTCTGAGATCTCAGCATTTCTGAGAGGAACTTCTGCTAGACATCTACTTTGAGTGTACCAGGAAGTTTTTCCGCTGGTCTCATGTGCCCTTTAAGGTCCTAAAAACTGAAGCTCATGTTGGGAAGATATGGAAAATGCTTTCTGGGCACTGTGGCTTAAGGGGTCTACTTAACTTTTCCAGTGCCCACCTTCACTTAGATATTGGCCCAATAATTTCTTATTTTTAGCACTTGATATTTTTTAAAAATATTTTTTAATATTTTCCATTTTTTATTTCCCTCCACTGGGAAGGTTGATTCAAATATCTAGCTCACCTTATTACTAGAAGTGGGAACTTCAGTTTAAATCTATAGTTAAGTCATAGCAAACATGAATTTTCTTTGCTTAACAATAGATCCTAAACATTTTACTTGTTTTTACTAGCAGGAAAAATAAGTTATTAATGAAGTTTGTTCATGGCTACTCCCCCTCCTTCACCGGTTAAGAATTCCTTCTTTGTCAGTTCAGTTTCAGGGCCTTTAATTTGCAGAATTGAGACAATGGATCAGGCGAAAGAATAAAAGGCTTTGAAACATGCTTGAGTGGTTTATATTGGAACAGGCTCAGAGTTACTGGCAATAGAAAAATTAAATAAATCCAGAACCCAAGAAAGTAATGAAATGTTTTTGGAGTCATGTTAAAAATGTGGAGGAAAGAGGGATAGAGGCTTTCTAGGTAGCTAATCTCACCTGTGAGATAGTAATAAGAGATACAGAAATACAATAGTCTCAGTGATAATTTTCTCAAGTTTACTAGTTGTAATTTTGATGTGGTGGCGGTAGGATGCCAGTGCCACGTTTACCTGTGCTACCATCTTCAACAGAGCAGATTGTGCTTTAAGAATGGAGGAGCTTTTAATACTGGTTTGAGAGATTTAGATTGGAAGATTGGATTTCTAATAATTTGCTAGATTTCAGAGTGATATTTCTTTGAATGAGTTTTTCTATGGAATTTATTTATAAAACTGCCTCCTTTTATTCTGATTACACCATATGCTTTATAAATGCTCATTTTTAACAACTGCATAATGTATAAAATTTAAATGGCATGATTTATCTAATCATTCCAGAATTTATTGAACATTTCTGTTGTCTCTGTTGTTTAAATACTAGAGTGACTATATTTTTTATTATAAAATATTTTTAGCATGCAACTACTTTTGTCAAATGTTAACACTCACCAAGTGTTTGCCATATTGCTTCAGATATTTTGTTTTTAAACAAATAAAATTTAAAGATATTGTAGGAAGCCCATTCTTTTTTTTCTTAATTATTTTATTGATTTTTTACAGAGAGGAAGGGAGAGGGATTGAGAGTTAGAAACATCAGTCAGCTGCCTCCTGCACACTCCCTACTGGGCATGTGCCCGCAACCAAGGTACATGCCCTTGATCAAAATCGAACCTGGGACCCTTGAGGCTGCAGGCCAACCCTCTATCCACTGAGCCAAACTGGTTAGGGCGGAAGTTCATTCTTGATAAAGCACTCCCAACTGTCTCAGAAGAGGTAACTGGTATTGTGAATTGGGTGTTATTACTGGCTGGCTCTACATTTTTCTATAGATGTATGTATTAAAAACAATATGCTATATTATTTAGCACTTACATTTTTTCCTAAATGTCATCATGCTGTATGAACAACTTTTTTTGGCTAACATTTTTGAAATGTAGTCATATTGATACATGTAACTCTGATTTATTTATCTTAACTGATATTTATTATATGTATTATATTTTATCTGTGATTTCAAGATGTTTCTAGTCGAAGGTTTTCAGGTAACCAAGTCTGTAATGTTACTAATAGTAGAAGTCCTCAATAACTTCACATACAGTTTTTAAGTTCTTTGTATTATGTCCTATAAAAAAAAAATTGGGAGCAAAGGTTACAAGATATACACATTATGTGGAGGGCCACATTTACATTGTGAAATTGTACTCACTAAGATCCTTTTGGTAGATAAGAATATTGTCAGATTGATTCCCAGTATGCTGTAAAAATAAATCAGATTCTCTACAAACATATTAGCATATCTGATTACCAAATTAAGATGTTTCCTAATTTAGTAGTGGCAAATGACACCTCAAATTTGCTTTAATTTGCATTTCTTTGAATTTGTACTGGAGAGAACATTTTTTCCTGGATAAATATTTGCATTTGCTTTTTTTGTATAAACTGGCATTTAAATTTTTTTGAGGGATCTTTATATTGGCTCAGCCTTTTGTGATATCTTAATAAAATGGCCACTTCTACTTGAAATGAACATTTCTCTATTGCCAAATAAACACATAATCGGGACTCAGGACTTCAGCTAGAACAGGGAAGTAGTAACTTCTTCCTGATCTTCAAAAGCAAAAACAGAGGTGAACATTTAAGTGGAAAGCCCCACAAAACCACCCGGCATTGTTGAGGTAAAGTAAACAGAATCACAAGTGCAGTAAAAGTGATTACATATTCAATTCATTTTAATAAAATTCATTGAGCCCTAACCGGTTTGGCTCAGCAGATAGAGCGTCGGCCTGCGGACTCAAGGGTCCCAGGTTCGATTCAGGTCAAGGGCATGTACCTTGGTTGCGGGCACATCCCCAGTAGGGGGCGTGCAAGAGGCAGCTGATCGATGTTTCTCTCTCATTGATGTTTCTAACTCTCTATCCCTCTCCCTGCCTCTCTGTAAAAAATCAATAAAATATATTTAAAAAAAAATAAAATAAAATTCATTGAGAATCAATTATATGCCAGGAACTCTCTTAGGACAATGGGGACGTAAGGACCTTACACTCTGTTATATGTCAGGAGAAAGGGGAGGTTTTCCTAAGTAAAACAAAGATAAAACTTCTTTCTGGTTCTTTTTCCATATGAGAGAAGGAAGACAGAAAGGGAAATAAAGGAGGGTACAGGTGGCTGGCTGCTTCCCCTAGAGAAGGAGGGAGCACCCCATTGGTGGCAGCCAGAGTCCAAGTTGCTCTGGGCCTTTGGACCCACACTCAGCAGCAAGGCTGTCCTCCACAGAACTCTCAGATGGGAGCAGGCTTTGAAAGCACTACAGCTTGGGGGCCTTTGTGGAAGCTTTACCCACTAAACTGGGTCATTGAGACACAGGATAGTGAAGATAAGGTGCATGTACTATATTTTCCAGCTTGTGGACTGAGTATGGATATCCATTCTTCCTCACCCTCTGCTCTGAAATCTAGTCCTTCTCACTTAGTAAATGGTCCCTCTGAATATCAACTTGGTCATCAAATTGAGTCTAACATTTTTATCTATGACTTCTCTGCTGTCATATAGGTAGTGTATAAAGATGAATATGTGTGTACATATTTCTAAATACCAAAGTTTTCTTCTTTATATTCTTCATATGCAATAATTTATCATCGTAAACAGGATTTCTAGTTCTCAAATAGATATGGAGTCATTAGAAATGTAGCTAATTATAGTCGGGGAGGACTCTAATGAATGAGGAATTTTCTAACCCCTCCCTACTATAAATTATGAAATAGCCTACAGCCCTCCACCTCCATCAGTACCACTTCTCCTTTGGGTGAACCACTGGCATTTCAGTTGTGAACTGAACCAAGCAGAGGTACTGTTGGCACCACCTACTTGCTCTCAATCACTGTCCACCATGACAGATGAATAAGAAGTAAAAGAAAATACATTATCTTTTAAGTGGAACTATTTGAATTTGACTCAATTAAGAGTACGATGGAGAATTTTGTAACCATTTTTCTTTTTAAATTAACAGACACTATTAATGCATACAATTACATATGGCATAGCCCTACTAAAGTATGAGAATATGGCTGAACAGTTTTTAAATTAAAAAAGACCCACAGTGGAGAACAATTACAAAGAAATTTTTCAACACTCAGACCAAATAACGAACCTCCCTCATTGGCCTTAACTTCAGTTTAGCTATATGCCAAATAAAGCACACACTCTACCAAATTTCCTTTGCTTCAACTTTTTTTTTAGTTTAAAATTTACATTTTCATTTTACAAATAAAGAGTTAACATTCTTCTTTAAAATCCAAGAGGCAATTTTCCAAGATATAAACAAAAGGAAGTAAAAAGACACGATAAAGGAATACCACCAGGAGGCTCGAAGATAACTTACAATTTCTTCTTAAAACACTATTAAAAAATATGGGCAATATGCCTGTCCATACTTACAGAAATGCTAACAAAATGGAAGGAATACCAGTAAAATTCAGACAGTTTCCTGCCTGTTTGCTCAGAGTTTCTACTGCATCTTTACCTTCCATATTCTTTGCTTTAAATATTCCAAGAAAACTCTAATGCAAAAATGTCAAGATATTAATAGACTTCATCTTTAAATCGATTATTTACAGGCAGTTTAATTTTTTTTAGTTTCTTTTTTTTCTTCTTTTTTGCTCTATCCCTCCACTCCCTCAGCTAGCCCCCACCTTACCACAGCTGTCAGTCTGCTCTCTGTCTATGAGTCTGTCTCTATTCTGTTGATAGGTTCATTTTGTTCATCAGATTCCACATATGAGTGAAATCATATGGTGCTTTATCTGACTGGCTTATTTCACTTTAGCATGATGCTCTCTAGGTCCATCCATGCTGTCACAAAGGGTAAGATTTCCTTTCTTTTTCTGGCCGAGTAGTATTCCATTGTGTAAATGTACTACAACTTTTTTATCCATTCATCTACTGATGGGCACTTGAGCTGCTTGCAAATCCTGGTGAGATATCCTATATAATAAAACCCTAATATGCAAATCGACTGAACAGCAGAACGACCGGTTGCTATGACATGCACTGACCACCAGGGGACAGATGCTCAATGCAGGAGCTGCCCCTGGTGATCAGTGCACTCCCACACGGGGAACACGGCTCAGCTTCAAGCCAGGCTCATGGCTGGCGAGCATAGCATCCCACCTCTGTGGCAGCACTAAGGATGTCCAACTACCATCAATCAGACATTCCCTGAGGGCTCCAGGACTGCAAAATGGTTCAGGCCGGGCTGAGGGACTCCCCCACCCCTGCCCCGCCCTGAGTGCACGAATGTTGTGCACCGGGCCTCTAGTATATATATATATGCGCCTAAGTGACCGTTACAACCAGTTGACTGGTTGCTATGACACGCACAGACCACCAGGGGGCAGACACTCAATGCAGGAGCTGCCCCCTGGTGGTCAGTGCACTCCCACAGCCAACCTCCCACAGTCGTCCAACCTCCTGTGGTCCCTACCCCTTGGCTGGCTGGCCTCAGTTAGCCCCGATTGGGGCGGCCGGCCAACCTCCCACAGTCCCTCCCCCCAGCTGACCAACTCCCACAATTCCTCCCCCCAGACTGGGCAAGACGGCCCCGATTGGCTCCGATGGCTGGCCAGGCCGAGGGACCCCACCCGTGCATGAATTCGTGCACCAGGCTTCTAGTTGTAAATAGTGCTGCTGCAGTGAACAGAAGTATGCATATAATCTTTCAAATTAGTGTTTTGGGTTTCTTCAGATAAATTCCCAGAAATGGAATCACTGGGTAATAATACAGTTCTGTTTTGAATTATTTAAGGAAACTCAATACTGCTTTCTACAGTGGCTGCAAAAATCTGCATTCCCGCCAACAGTGCACGAGGGTTCCATTTTCTCCAAATCCTCAACATTTGTTATTTGTTGATTTATTGATCATAACCATTCTGACAGGTGTGAGGTAGTATCTCATTGTTGTTTTAATATGCATTTTTCTAATGACATTGAGCATATTTTCATATATCTGCAGCAGTTCTCAACCTGTGGGTCGCGACCCCTTTGGGGGTCGAACGACCCTTTCACAGGGGTCGCCTAAGACCATCGGAAAACACATATATAATTACATATTGTTTTTGTGATTAATCACTATGCTTTAATTATGTTCAATTTGTAACAATGAAAATACATCCTGCATATCAGATATTTACATTACGATTCATAACAGTAGCAAAATTACAGTTATGAAGTAGCAACAAAAATAATTTTATGGTTGGGGGTCACCACAACATGAGGAACTGTATTAAAGGGTCGCAGCATTAAGAAGGTTGAGAACCACTGCACTATAACCTCTGAGCCTCAGTTTCTTCGTCTGTAAAGTGGGAGGGGGTAGAGTAACAGTGTCTATCTGTGCCCAGTGCCTGAAACACCTGACTGATAGGAGGAGCTCAACAAATAGTCACCTGGAAGGTGACCTGGAGTGAATACAGACTTAGACCAAGATTTTCTTGAACATTGTAAACTTAATTCATTTTAATCTCTGCATGCCCCGTGACCCTAGCACAGGACCGGCACAGGACTGGTGCGGGAGAGCACTTGCGGCAAATGTATAATGTCATGAATCCACCATTACAGTATCATGCAGAATAGTTTCACTGCCCTAAAAATCTGCAACATCCACGCATCTTGCCCCACTTCCTCGAACCTCTGCCAACCATATGACATTCTGAAAAAAGCAAAACAATAGAGACCATCAAAGGATCAATGGTTGGCAGTGGTGTTGAGTTTTATAAGATTTTTGTAAATGTTGAATATTAACCTCTTATGAGATGTATCATTGGCAAATACGTTCTCTCATTCAGTGGGTTGTCTTTACATTTTATTGATGGTTTCCTTTGCTGTGCAAACATTTTACAGTTTGATGTAGTCCCATTTGTTCATTTTTTCTTGTGTTTCCCTTGCCCAAGGTGATATATCAGGAAAAAAAATATTGTTATGAGAAATTACTACTATGTTTTCTTCTAGGATTTTTAGGGTTTTGAGTCTAACATTTAAGTTTTTAATCATTTTTTTATTCTTGTGTCTGGTGTAAGAAGGTGGTCTAGTTTCATTTTTTTTTTTTTGCATATATCTGTACAATTTTCCCAACACAATTTATTGAATAGACTATTTTTACCCCATTGTATGTATTTGCCTCCTTTGTCAAATATTAATTGACTATAAAGGTGTGGGTTTATTTCTGGGCTCTATGTTCCATTGATTTATATGTCTGCTTTTATGTCAGTACCATGCTGTTTTGATTACTATACCCTTTGTAGTATAGTGTGATATCAGGTAGCATGATTCCTCCAACTTTGTTCTTTCTCAAAACCACTGTTGCTATTCAGGATCTTTTGTGGTTCCATATAAATTTTTGGAATATTTGCTCTAGTTCTGTGAAATACACAATTGGTATCTTGAAGGAATTGCATTGGATCTACAGATTGCTTTGAATAGCATGAACATGTTAACAATGTTAATATACTTCCACTTATTTGTATCTTTTTCAGTTTCTTTCTTCAGTGTCTTATAATTTTCTGTGTACAGGTCTTTTACATCCTTGGTTAAATTTATTCCTAAGTATTTTATTCTTTTTGAAGCAATTGTGAATGGGATTATTTTCTTAGTTTCCTTTTCTGATAGCTCATTATTGGTGGATAAAAATGCAACTGACTTCTGGATATTTATTTTGTATCCTGCTATTTTACTGAATTCATGTATCAGTTCTAGTAGTTTTTGGTGGAATCTTTAGGTTCTCTACATACAGTATCATGTTATTTTCAAATAATGACAGTTTTACTTCTTCCTTTCCAATTTGGATGCTTTTTTTTTCTTCTTGTCTGATTTCTGTGGCTAGGACTTCCAGCACTGTGTTGAATAAGAGTAGTGGAAGCGGACATCCCTGCCTTGTTCCCGATCTTAAGATAAATGCTTGTAGTTTTTGCCCATTTAGTATAATGTTTACTGTCAGTTTCACAGGCAGGGTTTAAAGTTATATTTGATTGTCTGTTCCTGCACTGAGAGCTAGAATAACAACTCATGGTTCTGGACTCACATGTTCCAGGCCTATAGCATCTGCTCCTGTTATGCACACTTACCTAACCTCAGATTTGTCTCCTGAACTCTAGAACAACAACCAAAGAAAGTTCTGTGGAAGAGTTCTTCTTAAGCTATTCTCCTTGCCTTGTTTTGGTTACAGTTCTGGGGTTGCCCAGATCACGCAGTTGGTGATAATAACAGTGAAGAAATCGTTTGTCATGACAGTTTTTATTATTGTTGTCATCCAGACTTTGGGGAGGGCATCTATAGTTCAGTGCTTATAGTGCTTAAAGAGTCCCTTGGGACTTTGCAACAATCATTGAGGCAATAAAGTGCCACACACAGAACAGGGATGAAAAAGCTTTGGGGCGGTTCCATGTGATAGCTATGTCTTTCTGCTTTGGCCTTGCTCCAACACCTGATGAGTATTCCAGGACCCTAATTCTTTCTTCTTACTATGGATCTGCATGCCAAGCAGAAAGGCCTGTGTTGGGATGGAAAGAATGGTGCCTCTCTCCTCCCAAGCTCAGGTCCTGACAACTTTACAGCTTGTCCAGTAAGCCTAACTGATGGGTGTTTCTGGTAGTCCTGGAGGCTCATCTTCCTGAGGTTCCCCATTTAGAAGTGCTGTGCCTGGTCCTGTAGCAAGGGGGTTGAGAGGATGTCTTCTAGGAGCCTCCCAATTTCTGCATAATATCCCAGTGTGGAAGGCTGCAGAATTGTTCCTACCCTTGTCTTCACTTTGACAACTTGTAGGCCCTTGTAGCACCATAGTATGGGGAGAGTTGCAAAGTCAGTGCTGCTGTGCCGATGTGCTAGTTATGTGTAAGCATTTTTTATTTTTTCCCTCTAAGTGTCAAAGAACTGTGAGTAGGTTAGAGACCTCCTAAAGTCAGTCTTTTAGAAAAGTGATTCAAAAGTTTAAAAAACTGTAAGATTAATCTCCTCACTGTGCAACCTATGTGTCCCGGACACAGTGATTGGTCCAGTCAGTCCCTAGAACAGTGATGGCGAACCTTTTGAGCTCAGCGTGTCAGCATTTTGAAAAACCCTAACTTAACTCTGGTGCCATGTCACATATAGAAATTTTTTGATATTTGCAACCATAGTAAAACAAAGACTTATGTTTTTGATATTTATTTTATATATTTAAATGCCATTTAACAAAGAAAAATCAACCAAAAAAATGAGTTCGCGTGTCACCTCTGACACATGTGTCATAGGTTCGCCATCACTGCCCTAGAAGAAGGCCAAACAGTAAGAAAAGGGGAGAATGAAAAAGCAGTTCTTGCTGCTACAAATGATTGTGTGCTATGGAGAACGGAAAAGGGAGGAGAGTGATGAGAGCTGCTGAGAAGAGTCAACAAGTTGCTTTGTCCAACCGAGATGATACGAGAGGCTTAGCATGAAGGCCTTCTGCCTAGGTATTCAGGGGTCCACTTCTGCTCTGCCTGAGTGTTGAGCTCTTCAGTCCTGAAACCAGTTCTTGAATACTCCAATTCAATATCCAGGCAGTCCTCTAGACCAGTGGTCGCCAACCTTTCAGACCTCACGGACCGCCTGCCAGTTGGGGTTTCCTTACTTCTCCCCTGTCTGTCAGCTGGGGCTGCAGTGGAGGGAGGGCGGGGCCGACTGGAGTCCTGTGAGGAGAAACTCTCAATTTTCATTATAATTATGTTTATTTTTAAAATGCAATGCCAACTTGGCCTTCTCAGCTATTGGTCTTAAAGTTTAAAGAGTTTGTATAGTTCCTAAGATAGTGTAAATTATCTACCACAAATATTCCAAACCATTTGGGGGGGAAGGGGAGTTGTGGTTTCATTTTCCATACTCTTATGACTTTTTTTTAAAAAAGGTTCTGCAGTTGATAAGTAATCATTTTTTCCTTGGGATGGTCACTAGAATTTAGTCCCTTGAGTTTCAACTCAGTCAAGACTCATTCTCTGAGACCTTGCTTCTATGTCATTATTTGGGGCATTGTTTCTCTGCCCTGCACTTGCTTCCCAGCAGGCCCATTAGGACAGTGAATCTGTGAGGCCTAATGAGGTTCTCAGGATGACACTACATAAAAGGCTTTGGAGCAGGAGTCTGAAGATCTGGGTTCTAGTATCAGATATGTCACTTATTAAGCTCAGGCCTCGGTTAGTAATTTACCCTCTCAAAGCCTCAGTTTCCTCACCGTTAAAATACAGATAAAAATACCCACTTTGTATACCTTACAAGGTGAGTGGGGATAAGTAAAATCATGTGAAAGCATTTTGTAAACATTATTAAATATATTTCTATATCCCAACCTCTGGGGAAGCCAGTCATGGCAAGGTCTAGAGAAAAATATTGGTTAGCATTCTTTCAGTTTCAAGTACCAAAAATACAATTCCAACAGATTAAGGTTAAAAATATATTGGCTCCATATACAAAAATGAATCATACTTTTATACACTGAAAATAAAATTAAGAAAATTAGTCCATTCACAATAGCATCAACAAAAAATAAATTACTTAGGAATAAATTTAACAAAAGAAGTGCAGAACTTAAATGTGAAGCAACAACAATCAAGACAGTGTAATACTGATATGAGGATAGACATATAATCAATGGAGTAAAATCAGAGTCCAGAAATAAATCCATCTATTTATGGTCAGCTGATTTTCAACAAGGCTGCCACGACCATTCAGTGGGGAAAAGGATAGACTTTTTAACAAATGGTGCTGATACAGCTGGATAGCCACATGCAAAAGATTGAATTGGATTCTTACACCATTTGCAAAAATTAGCTTAAAATGGATCAATGACCTAAATATAAAGCTAAAACTATAAAACTATTATAAGAAATAATAAGGGTAAATCTTCATGACTTTGGATTTAGAAATGGATTCTTAGATTTGACATCAAAAGCATGGCAACAAAATAAAAAATTGTTAAATTTGGCTCCATTAAAATAAAAAATTCATATAGATGCCATAAAGATGTGAGTCTGTTAGACTTAAAACATAAGGAACTTTCTCTGAGTGTGACGACTCTAGAGAGAGGAAATTATCCCTTCTTGTATCAGGTCTCATTAGTGCAAAGCTTTGGACTTAGTAAGGTCTAAGTTTGACACCTGCCTATATCATTTTGAGACCTTGGGCCTCTGAGAGCCGTAGTTTCCTCTTCTGTAAAATGGGGACAATCCCTACTTAAATCAGGATATTCTGTGATTAAATAATGATGTAAAGTGCTGGGCCCTTGGTGAATATTCAGCTCATCTAGGTCTTTACCTCATTTGCTTGGCAAGAGTAGCCTTGGGCATCCTGCAATAATTCTACCCCAACTTGTTTCCCAGGCAGGATTTGGTTCTTAAAACTGGACACAGCTAAATTCCTCTGTCAGAGTCCATGTTATCCTGAGAAAAGCTGAGAATTTTTTCTGCTCTATTGGTGACAAAAATGTGCTCAAAAGAAAATAAGAGTGTCTCCTCTGCTAAAAAGAGAACAGAAGTAAATAGTTAGTATTCATGTCATAGATCTTACTAACCCTGAAGCCACATGGGGGAGCCCTTGTCAGCATAAAATCAGATTCTGCCGCCCGGGCTCCAGTGGAGGTCGCTGCCGGGTTGCAGTAGGTTAATGTATAAGAGAGACTTGCCCTCACTCTTCCCCCTCCCCCCACCTTGCACCCCAGAGAGCAAGCAAGGGCCCCCATCTAGTCTTCACTTTGCAGGCTGGCGTTTAATAAAACTGAAGTCAAAATAAGGAAAAAAGATCTGTTTTTAAAAGAAAATATTTTCAAGTCACTTTCCCCCCCTTCAAAACACTCCCCTCCAAAATAAATAAATAAATAAAATGGTGAAACTTGAGAAATGTCACAAAGAAGACAGAAAAGAATGAACTAAGTCAGAACTGCAGTTATAGTAATTGGAGCAGAGGGGACAAGAAAGAAAGGAGAGAAAAAGGAAGAAAGAGGGGAAGAGAGAGAAGAGGGAGGGAGGGAGGGAAGAACACCACCACCAAGGCTTCTGTTGGTCTGCACCTGAGTTGAGAGCAACTGGTTAAGCAGGAATCCCCTGCTCCATTTAGGTCAACCTTCAGAGTCACCTGTCTCAGAAAAGAACCTCTCAAAAGACTGGAGGTTTAGTAATAAATAAGGATTTACTTTCTTTGTGTACTTTGCAGCATAAAGTTTTCTCAAAACAGCAGACACCTGTGGGACTCAAATGTTCAATAATCCTCAAAGAACAAATCCACCAAGAAGTATTTAAAGGGCAGTTAAAATATAAACTGGTGCCTGAACTTGGCTGAGCAGGTGTTTAATTCTTAAGCAAATACTTAAATGCCTAGCTAAATACTGGCTCCCTTTCTGGACTTCAGCATTTTACTCCCAGCCCCACTGTCTCCCTGCCAAGTGGGCAGGAGCCCCAGGGCTGGCTGCCCCACCACACTGCCCACCCAACTTCCTTCTCTGGTCTGGTTTGGTGGCTCATGTCACTTGTGAGTGGCTTCTTAAGGATGTCCAGTTCTCCGGTCCCAGGTCCCATCCCCAGTTCTTCTCCTCCTGTTCTCCCCTCTCCCACTCCTCAGTTGCTTAGCACAGAAAGGGAACACAAGGCCACATTCATCTCCCATGAGGCTCAGCATCCTACATACTAGGTCTGGTTCACATCCCTCTTGAAATCAGGGCTGCAGGGCATGTTTATGCTTCTCCTTTTGACGTCTTCCCAGTGTCAGGGCTTCCTAGTTTTCTGTCACCTGGCAGCACACCACACCTAATTTTTCTCTAAGGTCAAAGTAAGGATCCTCGGCAAGGACATCACTTAAACTCTGGAATCCCTCTTTTCTTTTATGTAAAATGGGGATAATAATAGAAACTGCCTTATTGGAGATTTGGGGAATAAATGAGATAACACATGGGAATAGTTGCTAACTGTTCCTTCATGTCAGGCATCCAAATTACTGCATTTCTTTGCGTCCCAACTCATGAACTATGTAGATGAAAAAGGTATCCATGTGTAACTCTCAAGACCCATAATAGCCAATTGTTCTGACCTATTCCCCCAGCAAGTGTTTTTGCTAGAGCATTTTAAAAAACCTGCTTCACTGTTCTTGGACTTTGGCATTGCTTTGCAATTACTTATTTACAATAGGAATCTGTGATTTCCTTGAGGACAGGAACTGTGTCTTATTCCTTTTTATGTCCCCAGCCCTTCTCACAGTACTTATGACATGGTAGTTCAATAGATATTTGTAATATTAATTAAATCCTGTGTTGAAATTTCCTAGCTGCTCACAAATAAGATAAGCTTTTGGAGATATGAAGTGATTCAGTTGCTCAATCTAATTGGGAAATCAAATAAGTAACAATGAAATGGCTCAGGAGAATAGGTGAGGGCTTCAGGAGTATGGCTACAGGATGTCAGAGAAGTTTCATAGAGAAGGTGACTTGAGCTGTGTCATATAGAAAGAGCAGGATTTTGTCAATTAGGAAAAGTCATGAATAATGTTTACATAGCATTTTCTCATTCATAAAGTATGTATAAAGAGCATGGGTTTGCCCGGCTAGTGTGGCTTAATGGTTGAGCGTGGACCCATGAACTAGAAGGTTATGGTTCATTTCCTGTCTAGGGCACATGCCCAGGTTGTGAGGTCAGTCTGCAGTAGGGGGCGTGCAGGAGACAGCTGATTGATGATTCTTTCTCATCATTGATGTTTCTATCTCTCCCTCTCCCTTCCTCTCTCTGAAATCGATAATCATAATTAAAAAAAAGAGCATCGGTTTAAGAGGCATTTAGTCCTCGGATACTTGCTTGACAAGATAAGGCATTGATGGTAGATGCTCAGTTGGCTTTTTCACAATGATAAAACAAATTTGTTTAGTTTTTACAGATTTTAACACTTCCACTTAGTTACAGAAATGTACTGATATTATAGTATCATTGAAGAAGGAGTAGGAGCGGAGTAAGAAAGAAAAATGATGTGAAAAGACAGGGGTAGACCTAATATCTTGACTACCCACCATAAACTCCTGATAGTCCTTTAACTATTAGTCAAGGTTAAGTGAAAAACAAAATTAATTACTTGGTCCAAAGGGTTCATAAGATAAAAAAAAAAGTAAGTTATTTTGTTTATTCATTCACTTTATTCATTTACTGACATATTCCACAACATTAAGATGTAAACCCTGTGTGAGGTCGCTGCTAGCCAGGAACTCCCAGGCTGGTGTAAAACAAAACAAGGCAAGGTAACTAGACTGCAGTTAGTGAGGCTATGAGAGGGGAAAATGAGTGAGCACAGCAGAGAAGAGGGGCCCCTAATGCATTCTGGTGGCATTAGAGAAAACTTCCCAGAGCAGGTGATTTTGAGCATCCTCTTGAAGAGAGGGAGGTCAAGGACAGACCAGCCAGAGAAAATGGAACATGCAGTTGCCTAGAAGCCAAAGGGAGTCCTCTGCAGCTGGACTGGAGTAGAGAGCTTGAAGGCAAGGGGCAGTAGTGGCTCAAAATTAACCTAGAGAGGCATGAAGGACTTAGAAGGTGCGGAAGCACTTGGAAATAGGTGAAATGGGGAGTCCAAAAGAGGTTTTAAGCAGAAGAGTGATACAATCAAATCTTTGTTTTAAAAACTTCACCCTGGCATTAGGGTGGATATGGGTCAGAATGATGTAATTATGGGAGGTGAAGGGTCATATGAGAAACATATTTTGCAGTAATGAGAGAGAAAAATAGTATTGATGTTGGCCAATCCACAAGTCTGAGTCTGAGTTATAGCACTATGGAAAATAAAGATTTGGAATCATCTTAAGTGGCCTTTGCATGGGTTTGCTGAAGAACTAGTAGAGAAACAGTGCAAAGGAGGGACAGTATAAAGGTACACATTGGTGGGCGTAGCTCTGAGGTGGCCCCTGATTCCTTGGGTCTGCACCCACCCCATTCAGGGCATGTGGAGGGAGAGAGCCTTCAGGAGGGAGGAGCCAACAAGTGTGGTCTGCAACAACACCCAAGGGTCCACCTCCCCCAGATTTGGGGAGTTCTTCCTCTGCGCTGGCTTTTATAATCCCCAACTTTGCCTTCTCATAACATTAGGCTTAGAACTGTCCTAACATGGCCAATCTCACCATGCTGGAAACCGGAACTGATGTTGTAGCTAATTTATTCGTTGATGAGAGAGAAAGATTTGAGATGTTTAGAAGAACCATCAATAGGATTGGATGATGAATTGTCCTGGGTGGTGAGCAAAAAGTTGGAGTCATCACGGTGCTCTGATTGGTGGAGTATTGTCTTCTTCTAATTCAGGAAAGATGGAGAAGAGAGAGTTCACATAAAGTTTACATATTTTAACTTATTTAGATCTCACACTACCCCCTCTGAAGTGAATAGAATTATCCTTATTGTTGAGTTGAGAAGCAAGGCTTAGAGGGGCCATGATCACAGTAAGCCGGGCAGTAGGACTGAAACCCGGCTCAGGAAAGCCATGTCTACATTTTTATTTCCTCTCTTATAAGGGCCTTCCAGTATTTTTACACTCAACTTGTTAACTTCTCAGAACAAACATGGTCTCCTGTAGTAAGCAGACAATATTTCTTTCACTGAACCATACTGGTTCATCACTTTTTTAAAAGTTCAAGAGATAACTCTTGTTTATCAGCTATCCCAGTACAAGAAGTTCATCCAACAGAACATGTCAGCTCTCTGTGCAACCTGAGCTCAATGTGCAGCTTCCTGCCAAGGAGCTAATTTTGTGCCACAGTTTTCGAAATAGGAGAGTTACTTTGATGTTTTGAAACAGTTAAGCCTGTTGGAGATAAGAGCATGAGTTTTCCTTTACAAATTTATCTGATGATTATAGCTAACAGATGATTATAGCTAACAGATTTGCAAGATACTGGTATCTTTTAAAAACACAGTGAATAGATTTTCATAGATTGATATCTTATAGTGTATTTTTAAAGGATTATGAGGGAAAAAAAATGTTCCATTGAAATTAGGTCATTTCTAATGAGGGTGAGAATTAAAACATAGAGCCTTGCTTCTCTGCATTTGTTTCTTCAGCCATGACACCTGAGAACATTAATGAAAGTGATAGATAAATCTAAAAATGTGTCTCTTCTAGGGAACAGAAAGAAATCCAATAAGAAATGAGGAAGAAAAAGTAAAATAAGAAAGAAAGAAAAATATATTAAGTGTATAAAATTTGAAACTATAAAAGCATGCTCTACCTAATTGGTAAAAAAAAAAAAATCGATGCATAGGAATTAACATATAACAAGATTACTAAAATTGACACAGCAAGAAATAGAAAACCTAAGTAAATAGTAACCACAAAATGACTGTCTCTTTGTCTCCCATATTACATCATTCTGACTTGTCTCCACACTAAAGAGCTCCTTTTCTCCTCCCACATGCACACCTTTCCCCAAACCTACTCAACTTCTTGTTTTATCAATCTCAGCATCCACTCATGGCCCTAGCCAGAATGTCATCCTCATCTCATGACCCAGTCTTTCCTCCTATCTACACTATTGCCCTGCCCTTAGTTCACTTGAGAAATAACTGATATACATCACTGTATATGTTTAAGGCATATAGTGTGATGGTTTGATTTTTATTGGGAAGTAATTACCACAATGGGTTCAGCTAGTATCCATCTTCTTGTGTAGATACAATAAAAAGAAAGAAAAAGGTAAAAGAATTTTCTCTTTGTGATGAGAACTCTTGGGATTTACTTTCTTAGTAATTTTTCTGTATATCATACATCAGTGTTAGCTATAATCATCACGGCATACATTACATCCCTAATATTTATCTTACAACTGGAAGTTTGTACCTTTTGACCATCTTCCTTCAACTCTGCCTCCCTCAGCTTCTGCCTCTGGAAACCAGAAGTCTGATATCTTTTTATGATATTTTGTAAGATTCCACATATAAGTGAGATTATACAGTACTAGAGGCCTGGTGCACGGATTTGTGCACATTGAAAGGAAATTAATTAGAAGAAATATTTTAGAGGCGGGGGAGGGACCGCAGGAAGGCTCCAGGATGTGTCCAGCCCATCTTGCCCATTCCCAATCAGCCAGACCTCAGCAGCAAGCTAACCTACTGGTTGGAGCGTCTGCCCCCTCATGGTCAGTGCACATCATAGCAACTGGTCAGTCGAATGAAGGTTGGACACCTAGCATATTAGGCTTTTATTATATAGGATTTGTCTTTTTCTATTTTACTTATCATAATGCCTTCAAGATCCATCCATGTTGTCGAAAATGATAGGATTTCCTTTTTATGGCTGAATAACATTCCATTGTGTGTATACATTTTATATATATAATATATACACACACAACATACTACAACTTCTTTATACATTCATTCATCAATGGACACTTAGATTGTTTCCACGTCTTGGCCATTGTGAATAATGCTGCTATGAACATGAGGGTGCATATAGCTTTTCAAGTTAGTGTTTTCATTCCCTTTGGATATAGTCCCAGAAATAGAATTGTTTGATCATATGGTAGTTCTATTTTTTTTGTTTGTTTGTTTTCAGGATCTCCATACTGTTTTCCATAGTGGTTGTACTAATTTTCAATCAGAACAACAGTATACAATGTTTTTTCCCCACATCCATGCCAGCGTTTATTATGTCTTGCCTTTTTTTATGATTGCCACTCTAACAGGTGTGATAATATCTCAGTTGTGGTTTTAATTTGCATTTCCCTAATGATAGTGATGTCAAACATCTTTTCATGTACTGTTGGCTATTTGTGTATCTTCTTTGAAGAAATGTCTATTCGTGTCCTTTGCCAATTTTTTCTTTTAATGTTTTTTTAATTGATTTCAGAGAGGAAGGGAGAGGGAGGGATAGAAACATCAGTGATGAGAATCATTGATCAGCTGCCTCCTGCATGCCTTCTACTGGGGATTGAGCCCACAAATGGGCATATGCCCTGACCAGGAATCAAACTGTAACCTCCTGGTTCATGTGTTGATGCTCAACCACTGAGCCACACCAGCTGGGCCTTTGCCCTTCTTTTAATTGGGTTGGTTTTGTTTTGCTATTAAATTGCATGAGTTCTTTATATATTTTAAATATTAACCCCTTATCAAATATATGGTTTGCAAATATTTTTTCTCATTCTAAAAGTTGTCTTTTCACTTTGTAGATAGTTTCTTTTGATGTGCAGAAGCTTTTTAGTTTGATATGGTCCACTTGTTTAATTTTCTTGCTTGTGCTTTTGTTGTCATATCCAAAAAATCACTTCCAAGACCAATGTCAAGGAGTTTTATTCCTATGTTTTCTTCTAGTTTCATGGTTTTAGGTCTTACATTTAAGTATTTTAACTTTTATGAGTGTTGTAAGTTATTGCTTTTTTAATTCTTTCTCACTGTTTTCTGAATCTAAACTCTTTTTCTGTTCTGTTACTCACTTGGTTCAGTCCCTCCCTGCCGTCATCTCTCACTTGAACTGTTGTAAGGACCTCCTATTTGGTACTGATGCCACCTGTGTCCTTTGGCTCCCTCCCACTTTAGTTTGGGTACTAGTGAATGTCTTCTCAACAACCTATGTTCCCAACAACCTATGCTGGGTTACAATTGCTTGGGTATGACATTCAAGGGAAACAGGGTGGGCTGTTTTAACAATTTAATGCAACATAGTAGGAAAAATCAACCAGATTGTTTTCAGTTGCTTTAGAAAAAGTACACTCTGCCGTTTTTGCTGAGGGAAGACTCTGCTATTGCATTTCTAAAGGGATTGCTAAGTGGTTATTGCATTGCTAGGTGCTGCAGGAAAAGCAGACACTTCTGTGATCTAGAGCCTACTAGCTGAGCTTTTCTGCATTTTCCCATGGGTCATGAAGACATGGAAAGGAGAAGGAAAATAAAGGATAAGCTGCCCCCTCGTGTGGGCAGAGGTGAAAGGACAAGAGAGGTGCTGCACATATGTAAAACTTTAAACAATAAAAATAAATAATAAATAAAAAGAGAGGTGCTGCAGATCCAGCTGCTGCAGGCAAGGAAGCAGGAAATCTCTGCCTAATGCCTTCTGAACAGACTTTTGAGTTGGGGATGCTTTGTGGCTGCTGGGCTGGAGTGGAAGCTGGGAGTGTCTATTGATAAGCATTTAGCTGCAGATTTGGGAACCTAGTAACGGTGTCAGTAGCCCAGGTTTGGCCTACAAAGCTATTCACCTTTAAATCAATAGTTGGAACCTGGGCAACCTAGCACCTGGAGCAGCCAGCCATGGTGAGCTGGAAATCTGAGGCCTTTCCCTAATTTCCTGGGCTATATAATACCCAGACTCCAAGGGCAAACCCCAGGGAGAGGGTATGGCTCCTGACAGATGATGAGGTTATTCTGCTGCCAACACCCACTTTTTTCTTTTTAACTACAGTTGTTGCTGAACAATGGGATTGAGTATGGTATTTTCAGAAGCCATCAAGGACACTGAATGGTGACAGCTTACCTGAAGAACCAGAGACGGAAAGGTAGGGACAGAGCCCTCATGACATGGTCTTGTCTCCCTGCTTACACTGACCTGAGTTCCTGAGCTCAGTTGTCTCCCTGGACTTCCTTTTTCTGTTGGGCTACTTTGGGTTCTATTCCTGCCACTGACCAATATATAACTATTATAAAAGGAGAACACTGAATTTGGGAGGTCATTATTTGAATTCAAAGCTGGTGAGGAGATGAACAAACATATAGCTGTGGAAGAAACACAGTAGATGAAGCATGGGTAAAGGACAAAGCAAACATAAGGGAGGGTTATACTGAGAAGCAGTACTTGTGACAGGGAGGAATTTCACTCAGAAGTTTGTTTGGCAGGAATAAAGTACATTTTAACAAATCCTCCAGGTGATTTTGACCACACTAAAGTTTGGAAACCACTGTTCGAGTGTTTCAATACATAATACACCTGTGCTTCCTTACCATCAATTTAAAAACACACAAACCTAAGTGTGAATTTTATATCAACAGTGCTAAACTCACAGGTGCACAGACAGTAAACAAAAGATTATCTTTACTAATGGAAAAGCCATAAATAGATTACCTGAAAGCTGTAGGTTATACCTCTGAGATTGGTACCATGTAGCTAATAGGAGATGCTGATTAACATATGTAAAAATTCAGAAAAAAACAAAAACCACAACACCTCACTTCCATTCTTCAAAATTTATGATTCTCCCCCAAAAAATATGACAGCAAGACTTTTAGCCAGAAAGAAGCAAATCTTCCATAATCTATGAGCCTCTTTTCTTTTTTTTTTTTTTTTTTTTTTTTTTAAAA
>NW_005367953.1:1309868-1352071 GCF_000412655.1 Myotis brandtii
CCCATCCCCGCCCACCAGTTGGGGGAAGGGAGGATCTATGGGGGGGAGGGGCAGCGGGGGCTGGCCGTGGGGGGCCTGCGAGGAGCCAAGCCTCTTTTCTTAGAGCCTAACTTTCCATCCTATTGTCAAACCCCCATTCCCAAATTGTTTCTGTCATCTTTTAAATTTCTTAACTAGTGACATTTCTTAGAAATTCAAAGGAGAGTTTTTCATGGCTTAAGCAAAATTGTGGGCTTAAAATAACGTGGATTATTGGTTATTTAGATAAATTACTAAAACACATTGCTTTTCAAATTGTAACTGTCTCCTTTAAAAATGACTTGGGGCTTAATTTCATTTAGAATGTAAAAGAGCAAGTGTAATTATGTGTCTTGTAGTAATTCTATGCCATTATATGTACCATATGCAAATAAAAAACACTGCCATCTTAATTTAAAAATTTTTCCTTGGTATATCTATCATTAGCGATATAAGAGCTGGATATAAAATTGCCCAGCAACCTACTTTCCTTCTTATACTGGGTAAGTTAACACTTTCATGACAAAATACGCACAATTCTCTACCTCAAAGGCTTCAGCAATATTCTAATGAAATTTGACAAGTACAGAGTCGGGGTCCTCTGTCTTTGCATGTCCATAGATAAAAAAAGTAAGTTTATTTTCATTTGTAGCCATGGGCAGAATATCTTGATATTTTGCATTCATATTCTAGAATAGTGGAACAAAGCATGTGTTGAGCAGACACTTTCATTTTTGAGAATGAGCTCCTGATCTGTGAGGACAGCAGCCACAAATAAGGTTGCACAATAGCAGGTGGCAAATTCAGAGGCCTTCACATTTTCCCTAAAACAATAGTTCTAACTCTTACCTTGTGTAAAACAAAATTCAGTGGTAGACTCGAGGGGGAAAATGGATTGAAGTTCTTAAT
The DNA here is from genome assembly GCF_000412655.1 of Myotis brandtii. Lineage (NCBI taxonomy): Eukaryota > Metazoa > Chordata > Mammalia > Chiroptera > Vespertilionidae > Myotis > Myotis brandtii. The sequence goes on from NW_005367953.1 coordinate 1,310,796, forward strand.
GCTTGCATTTAATAGCCTATCTGAAATGCATATCACACATGTAACACAGAGTTATGACCATTGCCTTCGAATTATATTAAGAGCATTGAGACTTAGATCTTGAGGTATTTTAGTAGTCATATATATATCAAATTGATTAAGCCACTAAGACATTTTATGTATGTGAACTAGATAAACTAAACAGTATTTTCTGATGAGTATATCCTAGGACTTGAGCCATATTCAAATAGTTAAACATTAAACTACCAACTATTTGCTCAAACCCTACAAATATCTTCTTACTAGATAAAGACAGAAGTGTATCAAATGCATTTATCTTTCTTCCTAATGAATGAACAAAAAAACCTGCTAGATCAAGGATGAATTACATTCCTGTTTTAGGAATTACATTCCTGATATTAGGAAATGCTATATTCATAGTTGCCTTAGAAGTCTCTTAACTCCCCAAAGCAGTGAATAAACTAGCCGGAATAGTAACTTATTGAGAATAAGCAAGAAGCAAGGATCATACAATGGACAATCTATATTTTCTTAACTGTATAAAAATTTGGAAATTACCAATCTAGCAAATCTAGCACAACCCTCTTAAGTTATGGATTCGTCAGCAGTACATGCATAACAGAAATATTCCTGGAGATGAAAGACCTGGGCTCTAGGCAAACATCTTTCCTTGATTTACCACCTGATCTGGGAAACTCCCTACATTGCTCCAAGCTGCTTTTTCAAGAGTAAAAAAGGGATTAATTGCTGACCTGTGTATATAGCACACCTACTGTAATGTTCAAATGAGAGTGAAAATGCTTTTAAAACTATAAAATCAGCTTAGCCAAACAAATATCTTAGGAAGAAAAGAACTAGATTATATTCAGGGAACTATGAACCCATTTAATCTTCAGTTTCCTCATTTATATAGGGTGTCCCAAAATTCACCCAAGATTTGAATTTTGCGTGAGCATTAACAACAAAAATAAATATTGAATCAGATTCTAATATCTGTTGCCCTTTGATTTCAATCCCTTCAATTTGATAAGCATTACCAAGTACCAATTATGGCCCAGGAGCAGGGACAATGAAGACAAATGAAGACCAATGAAGACCACGGCTTTGCGTATGTGCCAGCAAAGCCATGGAGGCCATTTACCCGATGTGCTATTCCTACATAACCCTATACTGTATACTTTATGAATCAATAAAAAATTTACAATTTTTAATTATAAACCTGTGTTTTCTATCAAAATTACTTATTGCGTGAATTTTGGGACACCCTATAAATGCATGATTTGGCCCAAAGATAAATAAAGCAGAATTTAAAAAACTAAATCATTTTTTTAAAAATCAAAAAGAGCTGCATCTTATATGGCTCAATCACACTATCAGTATCAATAGTGATTATTCCAAAGGCTTAGGAATAGTGAAGAATTTCAGACAACTTTCTCAAGGCATGAATATTAAGATAAAAGCCATTTTAAAAACTCAGGAGTCAATAATCTATATCTAATCTAATAATAGACAAACATGGTAATTGACTGTACCTTCGCTACACCTCCAATAGGCTAATCAGCGAGATATGCAAATTAACCACCAACAAAGATGGCAGTTAATTTGCATACGTAGGCGCAAAGCAGCGGAGCGAAGACTGAAGGTGGCTCCAGCCAGAGCAGCGAAGGCTTGAGGCGGCTCCGGCCAGAGCAGGGAAGACTGAAGGCGGCTCCGGCCGGAGCGAAGGTCTGGGTCCCGGGTGCCGGAGGAAAACCGGTGCCAGCAGCCAGGGGAAGGGAAGGCCTATTGCATGAATCTTTTCGTGCAACAGGCCTCTAGTATATATATAAAAGTCTAAGCGACTGGCCGGTAACTATGATATGCAATGACCACCAAGGGGCAGATGCTCAATACAGGAGCTGCCAAGCGACAGCAACCTTGCAGAGTGCCCTCTCGCACTCCAGGACCCCTTGAGGGATATCGGACTGCCAGATTCAGCCCGATCCCCGCAGGCCAGGCTGAGGGACCCCACCTGCCAGAGGGGCCCCGCTCATTCCACAGACACCCTTCGAGCCCCTGCGCTGCCCCAGGTGCGGCCTGCTGGGGAGAAACCGTGGGAGGTTGGCTCCAGGGCATGTCCTGCCATCTTGCCCAGTCCTGACTGCCAGCCACCTTCTAATTACTAATTAATTTACTTTCAATGTGCACGGGGCCTCTAGTAGTTATATAAATGAGGTTAAGTTAAAGCTGACATAGACTTACAAAACAGATAAAATATGAGTAGACATTATATAGTTTTAATGAATCCACTTCCTTTATTGCAGTAACCTCTGTACAAAGCAGCAACTGCAATACTCAATGTTAAAACATTAGAAAAGCATGTGTGACAGTTATCATACATTATCAAAATATTACATTTTCAAACTTAGTAAACATCCACCAGAGCGCAAATCTTTAAATTATTTCCATAGTCTTTAAAAATACGTAATATCAGAAAGTATATAAAAAGAATGTAAAAGAAAACCTAAAATACAAATGAAGTAATGTAACAAATAAATATCTGATTTAATTAACCATTAATTATCAGCATAACACCACCATTCTCTCTAAACCCATTGAATTTTTACCTCTAGGAATAATGAATGCTCAAATGCCATTGCATAATTATTTGTTTCCAAGTTACCACGAATGATTAGAACTAAAAAAAAAAAAATGGCATTAAAATAATCAAATTCAGTATAAATAAAAGAGTAGAATAGCTTTGACACTAGCTAGCATCTCTAAGAATTAATTATTGAATTTTATTAGAGCACTATATTAACCTTAAAAATTTTGACCTGGTGTCTAGTGTTAAGTAAAAGTAATGCACATTTTTAAAAAGTGAAAAGCTTCTTACATTATTTCACAGACAATATTACCCTCCCCCCATTATGCATATTTAGATATATTTTATGTACTTTATACACAATGTATGATGCATGACGTTTGGTTCCTGCAGTACAAATCACAATGATGTTTTCCTGAATGGGAAAAACTTGAAGAAAAAAAAAAAAGTAAGTGTACCTGTGCACATTTCAAGATAGCAGCACTTATTTCATGCCCTATTATCCATTTTAAAAATTCAAACATAAATAGTTTATTGACTAATCTGACATTTCTACCATCCTTACCCCCAAACACTACAAAACCTGTCATAAATGCAACAATGTTGTGCGTTATAACAGAGGAAAAAATACTTTGGAAAAAACCAATTATTTCATTTTCTTAACATTCTGAATTCAAAATTATTATCAGATCTTCATTTTTATATTAACTTAGTTCATACTTATGCAGCAAAAATACTGCACTGTTGACAACAGTAATTTTATACTTTCTATCAAGATTTATTAAAACCTGCATAAATTCTTCACCATTGAAACATACCAATGAACCCACTAAACAGTACTTTAGATGAAATGTTCCCCATTTTCTATCTGAATGATAACTGTGTGAATTACATGCCCTTCAAATAATCACCTTTGTTCTTCAGGAAACCTGTCTCTTTCAATCTAATTTTGAACTTACGTTTACTAAAACAAAAACCATTTTAATCTAATGAATCTTGATCATTTAAAATGCAAAAAAAAAGCAACAAAAAATGTCATTATATATACATATGCATCTGTGTATGTATATATATATGCACACACACATACATATATGTAGATATAGATCCCTTGAAATGTTTTTAGGAAATCCTTGAATAAAAACTGAAAAACTTTACATTAATAATTGTATATAAAGCTTTTAATAACAGTACATACGCACTGTCATATTTGTACTAGTAGACTATGATGTCAAAACAGACATTTCAAAAGCACAATCTGGCAGTTTTTCTTAACACAAAAGTTTTAAAGTATTAAGAATGGATTAAATTTAAATGTTCAGAATAATCTGTTCAAACCTGAGTATATTAATTAAGACTAAGTGTACTTGACATTTGAATGAATTAAGCCTAAAAACATTTCACTAAGAAACCAGTGGTCCATTTAACCATTTGATGAAACATTATTTTAATGACTTGTAAAGGATGGTATAGTGAAATTCCATGTAGTGTTTGAAATATTCTATGAAATGGCAATGATTTTCCTCCAGAAAAATTATTTAGCATTTCTTAAAAGTCCCTCAGATTTAAAGAAAACTCTAAATTAGGACAAATCTCTTTTAATAAATACAAATGATTGAGAATTTCTGTCAAAAGAATAACTATATAATTTGTCTAAAGAATGACTGTAATTTTTCAGCAGTATATAGAAGTACTAGATAAATCTCTAACCTTCCCTAACATTTTAGTAATATTGAATGAAGATACAAATAAGAACCACTTAGAAGTTAAAAAAAAAAAAAAAGGTTTATTGGGCCTTTTCCCCCTAGGTCTACAAATTTACATACTCATACAGTCTAAACTTGGGGTCACTTTTTGGTTCCCATATTCCCCCCCATTAACTTGCCCTAACTCTCACCTTTAATGTCTAACATAAAATTTTACAAAAATAATAGACAACATACAGTACTCAACACTAACTGGTCAATGGAAGAAAAGCAGTGTCCGTTTTAAGGTAGAAGAGACTAGAAATAAAAGTAATAGCTGAAGGCAAAGTTTGACATTCTATAAATTTATAAAAGAGGATATATGGATGAAATTTGGTTATTTTCAGAAGGCACCTCGAGGCTAAAGGCTTTTTGTATTTCTTTCATCAATCAGAAAATAACATACTTTTATTGCTATTCAAGTAGCAAAGGAAAACTTTACTTCATGAGCTTTAGTCCAACAACAAGGAATCATCATTAAAATTGAGATACATTAATGACTAAAACTGAAGTCTCCATATACATGTCAATGGAACAACTTCCCTGTGTGCTTTCAAATTAATGAAATAGTGAAAGAAAAGTCACAGTTCGCCAATGTGATGTTAACGTGTCATTGAAGATTTCAGTTACTTCACTAGGCAATGCAGTACTGTCTGAAGGGCTGTCCACTGTGTAGAAAGTTTAAGAATAGAATGTAAGGACACTCTGATGATTCCCACGAACTAGGAGAATTGGTGGCAGGTCCTCAGACAAAGCTTCTAACCACGCCATGTAGAGAGCACTGGATACAGCACCTTTTCGTGCAACTGGGAGACTCCTGGTATCAAAAGAAGAAAGGAAATTCAGCAATGCATTTAAGTTGAGAAGAATAAAATGTAATAAAAATTAGATGTCAAAATATAGTAACTAAAAGTTACTATAGTTACAGCATATTATTAAGTGTGGGGAAATCCTGCATATAGTATAGCAACTACTATACTACCATAACACTACTCCTATTTTTTTCAAGTTCTAACAAAATATGTTTAAAAATTTCTTCCCACGATTAGCATAACCCATTTGGTATCTAACATTAAGCCCTAAATTTCCCTTTCTTCAATAAGTATAGAATTCTTTTAAGAGAAAATGATGTTTCCATCTGAATGTAAAAGTGGAAACTAAAATAGATAAATAAGATTCAAACATAATTATTTCTAGATATTCATTTTTATCTTCTTGTCTCTCTGTGCTTTCACTTCTATTTGTCGACAGTAGTAGTGAAAGGGCGAGGACTATGCCCTCCATCTTATCCTGTGTCCTCCATTTTGGGGAAGCCACGTGTTTGGCAAGGAGCTTCTTCCCGGAAGTCTAAGACTGCTAGCCACACCCAGGAACAAGACACCGACTTGCTCCTGGCCAATCGGCAGAGCACAGTCCTTTCTCCTCCCCTTACTCCAACCCCCCCTATAAAATCCCGTCTCTACGCGGGGTTCTCTCTCTCGGCCACTTGGCTTGCCGTTGTGTCGGTGAGTGTGGTGGACGGGGAGCTCAAGCTAGCTTGAAATATAAAGGACTCTTTGCTTTTACATCGGACTGCTGGCTCCCTGTTGGTTTCTTGGGGATCCTGAAATCTGGGCATAACAGTAGTAGTGGCCAATTGCTCTATAGTGTTTCTAGATTCTATGTTTTACCATCTTCCATTACAGATATATGATTACTGGCAAAACTTAAAAATTTCTGATGTAATAATAAATGTTTATTGTTAATCAGAAGCACAATCCTTTGGTGTTAACTTTATTCAATCATTTGCCATGTTTTTGAAGGCCTGAGCTTTTCTCACCCATTTAAGAACCCAGGTTACAGGACTGAGGGAATTTGGGTTCAAGTTAATATCTAGCTAACCTGGTTCAGTGGAATGAAAGCCAAGAGTTAGCTATATTCACTGCCAGGACAATGTGTCTATATGTAAAAGTCTTGTGTGTGGGAACTTGGGGCAGGATTCAGACAGGAAACCATTTTAAAAATTTAATCCTCCAAGCAACTTTATTACAGTCAAACCTCATTTTTCAAAGTCTCCCATCTCAAACAATTTGGTTCTCGACCAAGTTGTTCACAGAAAAAATGTCTCAGTGGTAGAACCAAACTTCAGTTTTTGACCTGACAACCCTTTCTGCTGATACCTCAGCAAGACAAAAAGCATCTCAAGGTAACAAAGGAGAGGATGCTTATGTTGCTGGTGAAATCAATTAGCACACTTTTAAAACATAAAGAGGCCATCAAGAGTTGCTAATGTTGCTAAGGTTGTGAAAGAAGCAATGATCACAGGTAATTGAAGAGGTAGAAAAACTGTTGTTGATTTGGATAAAGGAAAAGCAGTGAGCTAGTGACTGCATTTTGGAGGCAGTGATATATGAACAAGCAAAGATACAGCGTTTTGACCTGAAAGACACCTCTGTAACAAGTGCTGAAGGTGATTGATTCCTTTAAGGCTAGTAGGGGGCTTGTTCGATAAATTTAAGAAAATAAGTTTATAGACTAAACAGTACAATAGACATGCATTGTATTTGGGGGTCTGGAATGGATTAATTTAATTTACATTATTTCTAATGGGGAAAAATGATTCTGTTTGCGAACAAATCGCTTCTGGTACTGCCTTCTGTAATGAATTAAGTTTGAGAACCAAGGTGCCTGGGGTCCAAATTTGAATTTCAGGCCATCATACCCCATAAGGTTGATGGCAAAGTTAAACACAGTTAAAAGGTGGGAAAATTGCAAAATATACAATAATAAAAAATTACTTAGATTCATATAAGCTTAAGATTTTTCTTTCCTCCTACTTAATTTCTTCCCATATGCTTAGAACAAAGTGTATTTTAAAAAGTTTGTTTTTCCTCCTTACAACTACTAGGTCATTATGAATGTTAAATAGATATGTATTTGTATAGAAATTAACCCTAATTGCATTATCATAAAAATTAATACCTAAGAAAATCTTAGTGCAGGTATTACTTACATGACAATGATACTAGCTGTGCTTGAATGTTCCTTTAATAATTCATTTAACCTAATCTGCCGGTATGTCTGAAATGAAACAAGACAAAGTCATTCCTAGACCATTTGAAAATTGGAATCTATCATGGTTCATAAAACTATAAGTAGAAAAAAGAAACCAAAATCAATTTTGGTAAATAAAAATCAGTTCCATAATTTTAAAAAATCTTTACAATGACCACATATAAATCCAACTTAAAGTAGATTTAATTTATACAACTGGGTCCTTCTGTAACAAACTGCAGTTCTTGATACTTTTATGTCTTAGTATTTTTTAAAAATCACATGGAAGGTTAATGAAAAGTAAGCAGGAAAAAAAAAGAATACCTTGGTCTTATAAAGTTCAAGTTCATTATCTGTTATTCGCCATGGTTCATCTTCTTTCATTTTATCTGCAATATCTTGTTCTTTATCATCTTCATGAAGTCTGTATGGCTCAATCATTTCATCAAAAGCTATAATACTTAAAAACAATAGAAAGAATACTGATAACCTTATTTTGAATTACTTAACAGTATGATCTTGAAACACAAAATTATAACTTAAGCAGTTATTGTTTTCCATCTATTGTGCTCCCCTCTATACCCTTAACTACTCTGATCTCTCTCATCTATCCCTGCTCCTATGTCTAACTCCCCACCCCAATCGAAGTAAATTTTCACCACAGTGCCAGAATGATCCCTTTGAGCAGTAAGTCAAATTGTGTTATTCCTTTACTCAAAACACTCAAAGGCTTTCCCTTTCCTAGTTCAAATACCACTAAAGAAAAGTAGTATTAGAAAAGGTACTAGAACATTTTGAAGGGAGGGAAGGGCAGATACTAAACATTTAAGTAGATGGAGAATTAATCTCTAGATCCAGAAATACTTAATAGGACAAAAGATAATTAAAAGAACATGAACAGCATTCTAATCCTCTATGAATGTGAAAAACATTTTTCAGTTTTGCAATATTGTGATTTATAAGATATTTGGTCTTCATCTACAGTTCCTGGCTCACAGCTCCCCCAAACCCTTGGAATTTCCCAAGTGTTGAGAGTTATAAAGGTTTTTTTTTTAAATTAATGAGATGAAGTTTGGACCCAACCCCAAGGGTGGGGCTGGTTGCCAGTTGAACCCACCTTGTGACTAGAGGTTTGGATCTTTCAGTCGTCTCCCCCTACAAACCTCCAATGTCCCACAAAAAGGAAAGGGCTGGAGATTGAGTATAATTGCCAATGACCAATGACTTAGTCAATCATAACTAATTTTTAACTAATTATGGAATTGATTTTTATTATACCAAAAGTTCAATCATGACTAAGTAATGAAGCTTCAGAAAAACTGGGAGGACAGCTCCTTGGTCCTCTTCCCTCTTTGTTAGAGACCAGAATGCTTCCAGGTGCCACCTTGCTGAGCCCCAAGCTCCACAAGGCCAGAAGCTCCTTTGTTGGGGACCTCACTCAATGTATCCCTTCATCTGATTGTTAATTTGTATCCTTTGTAATAAATTAGTAATCTAATGAGTAAATGGGTTTTCTTGAGTTCTGGGAGCCATTCTAGCAAACTGAAATTGGAGAGGGAAGTCATGTGAACCTCTGATTTATAGCTAGTCTGTCAGAAGTATAGGTAACAACCTGTGCTTGTGGCTGGAATCTAAAGTGGAGGGCAGCCCAGCTGGTGTGGCTCAGTGGTTGAGTTTTGACCTATGAACTAAAAATCGTGGTTCAATTCCTGGTCAGGGCATATGCCCCAGGGTTACGGGCTCAATCCCCAGTGTGGGGCGTGCAGGAGGTAGCTGATCAATGATTCTCTCTCATCATTGATGTTTCTCTCTCTCTCTCTCTCTCCCTCTCCCTTCTTTTCTGAAATTAATAAAAACATATTTTAAAAATAAAAAAATTAAGTGGAGGGCAGTTCTTGTGAGGCTGAGCCCTTTACCTGTGTAATTTGATTCTATCTTTGGGTAGATGGTGTCCTAATTGAGTTGAATTCTCGATACTCTGCTTCTGTCTGAGAATTGGTTGGTGTGGGAAGCCTCCACACATACATTGGAATTGAGTCCTTGAACACCCTTTTCAAGTATGTCTCATACAAAGCTCCTGGTTTTTATTGTTTTATAACAGGAAACAAATCTCTCCCTGATTACAACCTTACACAGTATAATCTTACTATTTTTTTTAAATTTAAAGTGGATTCTTTACACCAACTTCATCATTTATTCAACGTTTATCTGAGAATTATTAAAGTTCTGTCCAGTAATATACATATGATAACAACCATAATATTACCATTTTCAGGTACACTATTCCACAAATCTTTTAATTCTTGAGAATTGTAAGTGCAACTATTATAGGCAAATTCTTAGACTTTTCTATTTTAGTAATAAAACATTGTGAATAATTTCTATGTGGAGTAGGGACTGAGTGGTCATAATGAACGTGGGCATAAACAATGGAAATTTAAAGAACCATGTGGAATTTCTGTGGTATTAATGATTTTCAGAAATTTCTTATAAAGCGGTAATTGAATTCTCTGAAAATGGAAGGCCTTTAGACTTACTTTGAAATCTGCTATAAGCATGCCAACTCTCAGTGCTAAATTTAAAAAGTTATATAACTAACAGCAGGCCAAAAGGCCATATATTAGTTTAAGTTGAATGATCTGTTACTGGAGTGTCTGAGTAGGTTATGCAAAAATATCAGAAATTTGTACAAAGTAATTTATTCAATAACTTACTTTTCTTTCTTTGGCTTAGTATTAATATCTCCTAGGACCATTATATCAGAGAAGTCTATCCGAAACTTGCTAAGCAAAGTAGCCATCCTAAAACAAAAATAAATAGCACTTAGACACATGAAGGCTGATATTTCTATTCTATTTAGAGCTGAATCTATGTATCTGAAAAGCATGATTTATAGGAAAAATATATATCACATACAAAACAAACCCATCTGAATTAATTTCCATTGTACATTAACAAAGTAGATGTAAAAAATTCCTTGAGAAGAGACTTCTGTTATTTTACATTTTCTGAATCTCATCCAGTAATGGACAGTGAAAGACATTAATAATGAAATTTGAATACAACTAGTATTTTTAAATTTAATTTTAGTGGAATTATATTAAGTATAAGGATTTCAATAAAAACTAGTTATTTGTTTAATTATTTCTGGATTATTCTTCCATCCATGTTGAATGCATATCCCAAAAGGTCCAAATATGACCTTTTGGACCAAACTGAAGTTATAACTGAGAGTAGGTTAAGTTCACAGTATTTGGGAGGGGTGGGGGATTGAACTTGGACAGGCATGGGATAGGAGCTCCAACAGCCTCTGGCTTTTCAGTAAATACCTTTTTGGAGGCAGAGTTGGCAATGAAGCCTTGGTGGCAACAATAGAAAAGTTGAAACATACAAACATACAAACAGGAAAAGCAATGAACAAAACAGGATTTTATTCTTAATAAAATGAGTTTTCTAAATTAATATACTAGAAAACAGATGAGAAACAGGTTTAACTTTTTAGTTATTTCTAATACTGCTTGCATAATTCACTATTTGAAATGAATAAACACCTAATTGAATTCTGGCATAAAATAAATATAACAGAAGCCCAGAATGTGATGAGTGGTATCAAGTATATTGTGATTCAGGAAGGAAATGTAACAACTAGTGGGGGACAAGGGAGAAAATTAGGGAAGGTGTAATGAAGAAGGTGGCAACTGTCCTGAACATTAAAGGATGGAGTATTTTAACCCAGAAGTACAAAGCTATTAATAGTAGAGAGATGAGAGTAAGCAAAGGAGTGAAAGTCTGAAACCATCTGCATTTTTAAGGCAGGTACAGAAATGTAAACTGAAGTATAAGGCAATTGGGGGACCAAGAGATAACAATAGGGAATAGGAGGGTAGATTGTTAGGACTTTGATTGCCACATTTAGCATAGACCTTCTCTGTTATGTTACAGAGGAAACGTTATGAAGTATTTTGGGCAGAGGAATCATGAGATCAAGCTCTGCTTTCCAAACCTGAAATTGGGAGCAATGTGCAAAATATATGCAAACAGGTCAGAGACACCACAGGCACTTAGAGAAGCACTGAACCCAGAAACAGAACTGTGACAACACAGACAGGGAGTAGATGACAATGGCTGCACACTCTCCCCCGATTTAAAAAAAAGAGCTGCTTAACACTTTAATGCCATAAATATTAATACTTTCTAAAATGTCAATATATTAAAAAATATTACAACTTAAACATAAAGACTAACTTAAAATTAAAGATGGTTTATTTGAGAATTTTCAGCTTCAGCATAGAATAGAGTAACATAACTGACATGGATTGCCTATGGATTATTCTATCAAATCTATATAGTAATAATAAAGTATTACAGATAAATGTCCTTCAATTTAAAGTAGACTTACGCTCTCCGGTCATGGTCTATTCTGTTTATTTTTCCACCAATGAATACTCTGATCTTACAATCTTTCCACTTTTTCTTGGTAGTCAGAAGGTAAGGTATCAATAAGGTCAAACCTGAATCATAAAAATAAATCATATACTAAGTGCTAATTTCTTAAATAAAAACTTTTAATTCAATTTAGTCTCTAAAAACATGTTTACAACAACTCTGTAAAACTAAATTTTTCTTTCTGTCCTTCCTTGACTCAGTCATAAAGCCATAAGGCAGGACTGAACTAGGAGGGAGACCCAGTGGAGTCAGGGCCCATGTGAGGAAGTCAGTGAAATGGGATTGTGGCCTGGCAGAGTTGGGAGATTAGTCCCCTACAGGAAGAGGGAGGAAGGAGAATATTTGCTGAAGCTAATGGGAGCAACATTTCTCACTAAAATGAGAAACATAGAGGGAGAAGCTGGATTGAACCCTGCAGTGTTGGGCTGGAATTAGTTTTCAGCCTCTAAATATACATACAGACACTTCTATGTGTATTTCATAGATCTGTCCACTGAGAGGGCTTGGGAGCAATGACACCCTAATACCAACAAGCACATCTAATGCCCCGTTTTTGGTTCCTCAATACCACTCTCCACTAAAAGTAATCAGGGCTTCTTAGATAAAGGGTGGTTCAACGGATGCTGTAGGGAAGTACAAAACTGAGCCTGGAACAACTTACTGTATTAGAAAACAAAGAGTGGTTGGGACATGCCACATGGACATAGCAGTCAGACTAAACAGGAAATCTGGGACAATTTGAATATCAAAACAAATAATGAGAATGACAAATCATATCCCAGTGAATAAAATAGGAATCCATGGGAAGAAATAATAGGACTGGAAAATTATCATCTGGCAACCACAAACAAACCATAACAACAATAAATTCAGGCAGAAATATCAATGGATGCTAAAGATGGTGGTAACAGTTGCAGTAACAATGGTCTATTTACATAGTCTCAAAGTAACTCCTCATCCCCCAAATGCCTGTAATTATAAAAGGGGAGAACAGTAACTCTTCAGTGTATAACCCTGGTGAAAACCACCTTACTCCATAGTCAAAGCTAACCTCACCAGTGATGAGACAAAGCAACATCATGTGCCACCTGATGAGATATAGACAGAAGAGCACAGCATCACTTGTGATATTTTTGCTAAAAATATATAACTTGAAAATAATTATGGTGAAACATCAAATAGCACTCCAAATTAAGTGACATTCTATAAAATATTTGGTCTATAATATTTTTTTAAATATTAAGGTCATGAAGCTCAAGGAAAGACCTAGCAACTCCCAAATTAAAGGACAATGAAGAGAGATGACAACTAAGTGCAACACCTGATTCCGAAATTAATCCTGTTGCTTTTGGGAATGTTGGCTAAACTGGAATGTGGTCTATGAGTAAGGAATACAATCCAATTTTTAGTACTATTCCCACAACTTCAGTAAATTTAAAACTGTTAAAAAAATGTATTAACAACCTTACCTCCATCATCAAAAAGCCACCAGACATCAATGGTATTCTTTCCTTGTTTTTTCTGAAACTGTGTACTAGCTTCAAGAAGCTTTTGGTCAGCTACATTTAAAGGCACAGCAGGGCCTTTGGATTCTAAAGGATTAAGCAGAAAAAGAAGATGTAAGGAAGCTAAATATTAAAGTCCCTTTTGCTGCATTCCTATAGTTTCCTAACTTTTACATATTTCGCAGATAGTAGTATATGGTATCAATCATAAGCTTTCAATTGTTTATAATTTAAACATATGATTAAGATGGCTAGAGATAAACACATCTTCACAACAGTTAAACTTATTCAGACCATCTTGCCTAATTTCCAATATTTTGAAGCATTCTGAATGAAAGAGAATCATAAATATCAATCAAGAAAATTATAACTGCTGGATTTTGATTTGTGAAAAGATGTTTTAGGCTAACTGGACAAATTAAGTTTATGCCTTTTCTTTTGTAGTCTAGTTTTTAAACCATTTAAAGCTCAAAAAAAATTTTTAAATAAAATGTTATATGAAAGACAGAAATGGAAGACATACCAATACAATCTTACAATTATCACAGCGAAACCTTAGTCTAAGGAAAAAAACTCTCATTTTTATCTAGCATTTGTCCCATTAATATGTGATACCCAATTTTATAAAGCCACATAACCATCACATCTTTCTTTGAACCACAGAAAGATGGTGGGAACTCCCTGGAAGGGCACCCATATGCTGCAAGTCGAAAGAGCAATATACCAAGGGAGTTCCCATTTATATTCCCAGTAAATTAAAAAAAAAGAAATCAACACTGGCTCTGTGAGTAAGCAAATGACTATTGTGAAACTCCTAGACCAAATTTTTAAAGCAAAAATCCATAGGAGGAAATCTGATCACGTTTGCAGAATGCCTATCATTCACTTTTCATGCTGCCACGATGTATGCAAACATGACGAATGATTTGCATGATGAAGTAATATGGCTACCAAACCACACTGCTCCATAACTCTCACCTCTATCTCCTTCTCATAAAATTCATGTACGTTGACATGACTGTGTATCTCCCAAACGCAGCAGGACTGTGAGAAATATTGTAATTTTTGAAATGAAAAATATATTAGTATCAAAATTAAGGACTTGGATGGTACCACTGATGGTAAAGAATGCAGTGACACTGTGAATAAACCTATTTCAGTGTCTCTACTTATCATCTAAACCATGCAGTTAAAATTAAAAAATTAATACTGACTTTCAGGGTTTGAATATTTCAGAAATGCTATGATGACTTAAAAGAATTTGTATTTGATATATCACCTTTTCCTGGGATGATTTAACGCTTTAATTAGACTAATGATAATTTTTCTAATCTGCATTTAATAAATAACTGTAACATCACCTCACCATGAAAATAAAAACTAAGATAAAAAAGAAAATAATAAGGTTGGAGATAAAGAGTTAATAGTATGAAAAAGGGGTTAAAATAAAATGATGAAAAATGCCTGCCTTTTTTCAACAGTGGTTGAGTTGGAGTCTTGCCATCCTCTTCCTCATCTAGATTATGTTTAAAAAACACAAAATATAAGTTAATTGCCTTTATATTAATAAAATAATGAAAATGTAATTAGAGCACATTTATAAACAAAACATAGTACGAAGAAACAGTCTGAAAAATAATCAAGACTGAAGATCAATATTTTCTGCACTGAGTGTTCAGGATTTAAAAAAGCAAACATTTTAGAACTCTCCAATGGGGCTACTGATTAACACCCCTAAAATTTTATTCCTCTACAACTGACCAAAACTTTAGCAGAATTTTTAAACTTTTATGCTTGAAATCAGATGACAAGATGTTTAACTATGGCTAATAGAGTAGGAATATGGCATTAAAAATTGATGTTCCAGATAACACATAAACTTTAATCATTATGCAAATGACTGAAAAGTAATTTTGGAAACACTAAAGGGATATTTGGTATTTGTACAAATCATTTGCCACTTGAAATATTAAGGAGTTTGATCAGCCAGAGTCTCTTGGTTTATATAAATGCCAGGTTATACAGGAGCGATTTTTTTTTCAAATACATAAAGTTGTATATATGCATATGCAAGTATGTCTACATATACTTGTCCGTTTACATTTAAATACCTATAAATGTTTTCCTGGAGTTAACAGTTTTCCTAATCTCTCTCTCTCTTTTTTTTTTTTTTTTAAATATAAGCTTGGATTATTTGTTTAAGGCACATAAAACTCCCAACTTGGTCAGGGAAGAGTACACTGCAGTGGGCTCTTGAGCCAGACTCCCAGCATTCCAGTATTACCACTGACCCCTTTCCTGGCTGTGACTTAACTCCTCACTTTCCTCAGTTGTAAAGAGGATGAACAATACCTACCTCTTAATGTTATTATATTGCAAACATTAATGCACTTAAGTCAGTGCTTAGCACAAAATAAAAGGGTGCTCTTTTTGTTCTTTTGAATACTCAATAATCAAGGCAGAAATATCAAATATCTATGACTACATAATAACCATACCAGAATGTTTATAATTCTGAAGACTTTTAAAACTGTATAAACTTTTCTATGATTTCTATGATAATTTTGAAAATAATTGGAAAAATAGGAAAATAAACACAAAAAATATTAATGCTATTTTTGAATGCTAAGTTCTTATGCCTGTTATGGAACAAGAGACATTTCAATTATTTTAATTTCTTAGTATTAAATATTATTGTTCCTATAGATATTTGATATTATCTGTCTTTGAAGATAAAAAACATTTATAAATATAACTATGGACATTCTGTATTCATTTCAAAGAGCTCAGAAATTTCAAGGAAATATTAACACTTTGATTTAAACTAAATTAAAATTATTTACATTTTTATAACAAGAAGATAAATAGAAATATACTGACCCAGTTTCCTATTTCATAAAAATAATGATTCATAAGATTATGACACACATTAATGAGCTAATGTATGGGTAACATCTATTAAATTGTGGAAGGCACAAAGTAGATGCTTGATAAATATTCTTCCCCTTCCATCATAGTTTTATCTATTAATTTCTAACAGATTCTGTAAAGGAAAGGATTTGTTTTAGGCAAGAGAAAAGGACAAATGAAAAGTAAGAGGAAATGAAAGAATGAATACCATAAACTAAAAATAAATGCAGGAACATAAGAACAGTGCTGACATAATCAGTTTATAGAGTTTTGAGATGAAAAAGAAAAAATTATAATCCCAAGCCAGCAAAGAACTGAAAGGGACAATGGGTCTCAACTAAGCTCTCAACTACCATTCTCTAAGCAAACAGATAAATTAAATAAGGAGAAAATAAATAAATGCATGCTTCTAAATCTAGAAATGATCAATTTCCTGAGACAGGAACTATCCAATGCTATCAATTTCAGACAAAGAATGGCAATTATTTTACAGAAATAAAAATATGATATGGTTTGATGATTTACAGTGCAGATTTTTCTTGTTGCTTGTCAACTGGGAATAGGACAGATGGAGATACTAAACTAAACAGAGGTAGGAGAGTGAGGGTGGGAGAGTAAGATTTGGAAGTCATCTCTCTTTCCTTCTCATAAATATTACATATAGATTTGAGGATGAAATTATCTGAAAGTCTCATGAAACCTGGAAATTGTTTTGTGGCTTAGAGCACATAAGTCACCAGTGGTATTATGTCTGTAATTATGGCTGAATAGTTCAGCACCCAAATACAAATAGCTTGTTTCTTCAGAAAGACTAAATTAAGAAGTAAAATTGCACTTGATTTTTTATTACATTGTTTTACCTAAACATCAGATGCAGAAGTAGAAATATTCTGAATATACCAACACATAAATAAAAGTCTTGGCATTTAAATACCTTGATTTACTAAAAAGAATAAAAAAGGTTAATCAATTACATAAACTTAATTTCTTTCAATATTATCACGTGCTTATAATAGGTACATCACTCTAAAACAGTGGTTCTCAACCTTCCTAATGCCGCTACCCTTTAATACAGTTCCTCATGTGGTGACCCCCAATTTCATTGTTACAAATTGAACATAATTAAAGCATAATGATTAATCACAAAAACAATATGTAATTATATATGTGTTGTCCGATGGTCTTAGGTGACCCCTGTGAAAGGGTCATTCTACCCCCAAAGGGGTCGCGACCCACAGGTTGAGAACTGCTGCTCTAAAATTATGTTTCTTTACAAGTTCAGATTTAACCAAGGCTTCAAATTAAAATGTTTTCTTTAAAGCACGTATAAATAAAAACATACAAGAGCATATTAGTAGGTAATTAATTAGTATAGTTTCTGTTCTGTGATCCACTTTAATGCCTTATAAATTAATTATTTTGTAGATAGGTTTTTTTGTCTAATGTTTTACATGTGTCTCCTTTTTCCCAATTTACCGCCCCCCGCAGCCATTCCCACTCCAGGCAAGCCCCCACCACCCCAGTGTCTGTGTCCATTGGTTATACCAGTGGTCGGCAAACTCATTAGTCAACAGAGCCAAATATCAACAGTACAACGATTGAAATTTCTTTTGAGAGCCAAATTTTTTAAACTTAAACTATATAGGTAGGTACATTGTTATTAACTTAATTAGGGAACTCCTAAGCTGGCCTTTACTAAAAATGTCCTCACTCTGATTGAGGTACGTTCGCTGAGGTCGACCCCTTCCAACTCTCCCATCCACACTGGTCTTGTATACTTATTTCATCTATCTCCTTTTGTTCATCCTCTCTTCTTGTTCATCTGTAGATAGTTTTGAAAGCCATACATTTTGAACAACTAGAAATGAAAAGTAAAAATTTGAGGACAGGTTACCTTATTAGCTATGTTATGTAATAAAGCTTTTCCTCTCCAAATTAAAACATTACCATTAATGAAATTTCTTGTTTGAATAAAAATTACCTTTATGTGTAACGGTTTTTTCACCAGATGGTTTGGAAGTATCTAAATCTGATTTCTTACTATACTCCATGCTTAGTACCACATCCTTGACACCAGGAGATTTCTCTTGTGACGACAATAATTCTTCTGTAGATATGAAAGTATTTAAAATATGATCTAAACCTTATTTTAAGCATTAAGGAAAGCATGATGGTATAATATCAATTAAATGACCATTTCAAGCAAAGTTTATTATAAAATCCTATATAATAAAAGGGTAATATGCAAATTGACCTTAACAGCAGAACCACTAGGAATGACTGGTCACTATGACACACACTGACCACCAGGGGGCAGATGCTCAATGCAGGAGATGGCCCCTGATTGTCTGTGCTCTCCTACAGGGGGAGCTCTGCTCAGCCACAAGCCAGGCTGACAGCTGACAGCACAGTGGTGGTGGCGGGAGCCTCTCCCGCCTCCTCAGCAGCGCTCAGGATGTCCGACTACAGCTTAGGCCTGCTCCCTGCTGGCAAGTGGACATCCCCCGAGTGCTCCCGGGCTGCCAGAGGGATGTCTGACTGCCAGCTTAGGCCCATTCCCCTGGGAAGCGGGCCTAAGCCAGCAGGTGGACATCCTCTGAGGGGTCCCAGACTGCAAGAGGGCACAGGCCAGATAAGGGACCCGCCCCCCAGAGTGCACAAATTTTTGTGCACCGGGCCTCTAGTAAGTTTATAATAAGTGATTTCTGATTTAAACAAATGTGCTAATCTGTTTTGAAATTACTATTCACTTCAATATCTTGAGCCACAACTAAGTGTCAGACATCTGAATTAGGTGCTGAGGAATCAGTAATGAATGAGATTCATGAAACACAAGAATCTGGTAGACAAAAGAATGATGTATGAAATGTGAGTCAACTCTACTCTCAAAATCATTTACACAAGTAAAAAATGTAAAATGTGACAGATGTTCATATATAATGTAAGAGGACAGGCAACACTGAAAAATTACACCCATAACTACAAAGCCAAACTAGGGAATAGAGTCCTTTACCAAACTCATTGTAAAAGTACCATTTCTTCATTTTCTGTTTTTTTGGGAAGAGTTAGGAAATATTTAACTTCCACCATAAAAATATTTTCATGAAGACAAACATAATATGAATTTGATCATCTATCCATAATCCTCATCACTGATTTGTGCATTAAGAGAAATAACAGTAGAAACTATGTGAGCTTCCGTGCAGGCACTGCTAAAAGCTTCACAGGCCTTACCTCCTTTTTAATCTTCACAATGACCCTATGAAGTAATTATGTTTTAACATATGAGAAAACTGAGGCTTGGATGTCAATACATTTGCCCAGACTACAAAACTACCTAGGAAAAAATACTGGGATGTCTAAAGCAGATATGACTCTGTTCTTTAATCCTTGTGCTAAATCAAATCCCTGTCTTCAAATCTTAATGATGAATAACAAGGATTTCAAAACAACTTTCATGATTGTAAACACATAAAAATACTTTCAAGTTCCAATATTCAAAATCTCAGTAAATTATAGAATTATGTAATTTATTGGCCAAACTGTGATATTTTTGAATGAAAGGGGACACTACAAATAATTATGCAGAGTTAACCTTAAACCTAAATTACTCTCAGAGCAAGTGAGAATTAAAGTAGTATGTTACAAGGCCTACTCTAGATAGAGTAAGAAAGTGCATTTTCAGCAAGCCATACTTTTGTGTTATATGGATAAAGATCTTAAAGCATTCCTTTCTGGAATGCACAATATCCTTAAAATGGTGGAGGGAGTGAGAAGAATAAAACAGTTTAAATTATGGTTAGAAACAGATGACAAAAGTTCATTATGTCTCTCAGCTATTTAGGCTTTAGCTAATTTGGATGATTTGGTTAATCAATTGATAATGGTAAAATATTAGGCATGCAAATTTTCTTAAGCTTTTAATATTTTTTTAAATCATTAGAGGCTATGGAATTTTCCATAGTTTAAAAGTTTGCAAAAGCTAATATTATACCATAACTGGTTTCAATGTTCACTTCTTAAAAAATGGTTGGTTTGTTTTATAAATGCTTTGAAAATTATATTGTTGGAGAAGCGATTGGTGGGTGTCAGAGTTTAAGGATGGGAAGCGAGGAAGAGTATGGTGAAAGCTATATAGGGCTAGAACAAGGGAGATCTTTGTGGTGATAGAACAGTTATGTATCTTGATTATGGTGCTGGTTACATAAATCAAAATATGTGATACATACCACAAAGTACACATGTGTGTGCATGTATAGAACTACAGATATGTAAGATGTTACCATTGGGGGAAATTTGTAAAAATATCCTATATAATAAAACCCTAATATGCAAATTGACCAAACAGCAGAACGAAGGGTATGAATGAAGGGTACACAAGACCTCTCTACATTTTTATAATTTCTTGTGTACCTATAATTATTTCAGAATAAAATGATTTAAAAATGATTTCTAGGGTCTTTTCCGGAGAGAGTTTAGTGTTTCACTATTAATGTGCCTCTATATATAAAGCATGACTTTCATAAACATGAACATGTCTAACAATTTAGCACTCATTAATTTTTTTTTTATCCAACAATTTTATTTATTACTAGAGGCCCAGTGCATGAAATTTATGCACTGGTAGGGTCCCTAGCGGCTGCCGGCTGCTGGCCGGGTACTCCCTCCCATCCCCCGGCCGCCTGCCGCCACCGCTGGCCAGGGCCTTCCTCCCTCCCCCCACCTTGCCCACCCACTGGCCAAACTCCCGGAAGAACTCTGGTGAAGGGGACAATTTGCATACTACACTTTTATTATATAGGATACTAGAGGTCCGGTGCATGGCATTTGTGCACTGGGGAGGAGGGAGGGATGTCCCTCAGCCTGGGAGCGGGCCTAAGCCGACAGTAGGACATCCCCCAAGGGGTCCTTAGTGCTGCTGCGGAGGCGGGAGAGGCTCCTGCCACTGCCACTGCACTCACCAACCGTGAGCCCAGATCTGGCTGAGTGGCACTCCCCCTGGAGTGCACTGACCACCAGGGGTTAGCTCCTGCATTGAGTGTCTGCCCCCTGGTAGTCAGTGTGTGTCATAGCAACCGGTCGTTCTGCCGTTTGGCTGATTTGCATATTAGGGTTTTAGTATATAGGATATTTTTACAAATTTGGCCGATTTAGAATCATTACCAATGTTTGTTTTTCTTAAACTGATGATCTGGATTGAATTTTATTCTCTAATCACTAGCCATCATCCAGGTTAGTATAATGAATGAAAAAGCACAAACTTTGGTGGAGCCAAACATGTGACTTTTTTTGTGTGTTTTTTTAAATATGTTTTTATTGATTTCTGAGAGATGAAGGGAGTGGGAGAGACAGATAGAAATATTACCGATGAGAATCATCAATTGGCTGTATTCTGCATGCCCCGTACTGGAGATCAAGCCCATAACCCAGCCATTTGCCCTGACAGGAATCGAACCATGACCTCCTGGTTCATGGGTTGACTCAAATCGCTGAGCCACACTGGCAGGGCCAGATCTGATCTTAAAATGCCATTCACAACAGATGGTAAATATTAAAATTATTGAAGGACTTGTAAGATCTATAATTTTCTAACAAAGTAATTTATATATTTAAAATAAAAAATTTCAAAAAAGATTTACCTTGTCCTTGAAGATGAGATATATCCAGACCCTCTTTTAGGCGAATAACCACTACTCCATATTGTATATCAAAGGCGTCACTATAATAGGAAAAATATGAAAAAAAAATTTGTCCCTCCTCTATAAAATGAAGGCAATAATTGAAGATCTTTAAAATTACTTTCAGCTTTAACATTTGATTCTTTAATATGCTTAAAATATTATGGTGAGAGCTAAGATAGTTTCAAATACTATACCATTCCTTTTCCCTTTTTCTGTAATGCCTCTAAAACTATTTACATGAAGATCTTTATAATACTGATAATCTATTTAAAGCAGCTATTTAAAGCAGTAACTATTTTTATCCTATTAGAAACAAGCTAAAATTATGGAGTCAAACCATTACTTAATTTAAACTTAAACCCCTAAAGTCAAGAGAAATATATGAAGACAAAGATGGATTTTATTACTGAGAATGAGATCATATTGTAGAGGATGAAGGGATCATTTCTCAAAGGAGAAAGAATATTTTTAAGTAATTTACAATTTTTTACAAAACTAGTTTCAAAAAGTACTAAGATTTTATATGCATTTGCAGACATGTATTCAAAAGTCGTTTTGATTTTTTTTAAACACAAATGGGAGCATCCCATACGTACATAGTATACATTAAACCTTTGTACACAACTCTAAAACCAGACTTAAATTCTATAAACTTCGTTAACACCATAAATCACATAAACCCAAGTTCTCCTCAGATCTACTAAAAAAGTTCCAAATTGCAAAACTTCAGGTTGTTCCACTGAGGTGCAATCGACTTACAGTAGGAGAATCCTGGGTTACAATAAAGTGTAAACCCAAAGCCAAAGGGCAGTTACACATGTGTGACAAACCAGCAAAGCTTTCATTTTACGAAAAGCATTTAACAATTACTTGGTAAATCTTATTCATCGTATACTTTATTATTATTTTTTTTATCGTCTACTTTACATAATCAATAGAAAGAGATTTTAAAAGTAAAGTATGAGATCTGCCTACTTCCTCAAATTGTTTTAAGGCATCTGTGAAGACAAAACTATCCTATGTGATACAGGCAAATAATTATGTGCTTTTATCTATAGATACAAGAGGCGTTCCAGTAAGGGAAATAAATAATAACATGAACAGAGTAAAATCAGAAAGACAAAGTAACAAAACAAACACTAGAAAACCCCTAACAGTGAAGTTAAAATGATGTAAATAAAAACTTAGCCACCTGGTAAAGATCATTGGAAATAGCACTAACCGTGAATAGTGAACTCTGAACTTATACTTTAAGGGGTGGAAAAGCAAAACATATTAGTACATTTTAAAAAAGAACTCATGGACAACAATGTGGTGATTGCTTGGAAGAAGGGGATGAAAGAAGTGGATGAGGGCATGGGGGGATAAATGGTGATGGAGACTTGACTTGGGGTGATGAACACAATACAGTGTGCAGATGATGTGTTAGAGAATTATGCACCTGAAACCTGTATAATTATGTTAACCAGTGTCACCCCAATAAGTTAAAAAAAGATAACAACAAAGAAGAAAAGTAAATAACCTAATAGATGAACCAAATAATTAACTGCAAAATTAGTTTGAGTGGGAAACAAATCTAACCTCTGAGGTTGATATCAGTGATGAAATGCCTTCCTCAGCATCAGATATTATAATGACACTAGAGGCCCAGTGCACAAAATTCATGCTCTGGTGGGGGGTGTCCCTCAGCCCAGCCTGCACCCTTTCCAATCTGGGACCCCTCAGGGGATGTCTGACTCCTGGTCAGACATCCCTCTTACAATCCGGGACTGCTGGCTCCCAACCGCTTCTGCCTGCCAGCCTGATCACCCCCTAACCACTCCTCTGCCAGCCTGATCGACGCCTAACTGTTCCCCTGCCAGCCCGATCGCCCCCAACTGCCCTTCCCTGCCGGCCATCTTGTGGCCACATGGGAGCAGCCATCTTGTGTGTTTGAGTGATGGTCAATTTGCATACTGGTCATGACTAATCAGCATACCAGGGCTAATTAGCATACCCCTCTCTTATTATATAGGATAACTTAAAAGGGGATGGGTCTGACAACATTCAGGAACTCTGCTCGACAATAGCTGTAGGGATGTGAAAAAGCCAACTAACTTAAATGGGAAGCCAAATTATATGCGCGCGCGTGTGTGTATGTATATATATATATATATATATGTATATATATGTGTGTACACACACACACACACACACACACACAAGATTTCCCCAAAAAAATGTATACACACCTTAGCTGATAACAAGTGGGGAGTGGGGAGGTTGGGGGTTAATGGGGGGATGAGGACACATTTGTAATACCTTAACCAATAAAGAAATTTAAAAAAATAAAAAATAAACACTGCCTTTATAA
The DNA here is from genome assembly GCF_000412655.1 of Myotis brandtii. NCBI lineage: Eukaryota > Metazoa > Chordata > Mammalia > Chiroptera > Vespertilionidae > Myotis > Myotis brandtii. The sequence goes on from NW_005367953.1 coordinate 1,335,053, forward strand.
TTATTCAAATTGTGTGTGTACGTTTTTTTGGGACACCCTGTATGTGTATGAATGTTCATGTCTATAAAAAGACAAAGAAAAGATCAGTCAAAATGTTTCATTAATAGATCAATTCAAAACCCAGATAAGTGTGTGATTCTTTTCATTCTTATGCTTCTACTAGAGACTATTATGAAAAACAGGCTTCAAAAATCAGTGCAAGCTTTCAAAATTAACATTTTCTGAACCAAGTTATTGAATTAAAAGGATACTTACTGGAATACATTTATATACATATCCACTTCCCTCATATCTGCTTGCAACCAATCTTTCTTAAATCCAAGGACAAGTGTGTTTGGTTTCATACGCCCAAGACCAGCAGCCTAAAATAAACGAAAAATACAACTTTAAAGTTATACTTAGTCTTTTATAAAAATCATAGTAACAGTTTTCTCAGTTATATATTTTGAAAACTAAAACCTATAAGCAAAAGACTAAATGCATTGTTGGTTACAGTTCTGAATCACGTCAACACTAAATGCCCCAAAAGCCAATGAAGCACTCCTTTTGTAAAATTTTAAAATTTGATTCCCAGGGTGTGTGTGTGTGTTATTGTAAAAAATTAAAACATTTTGCCATTTTAACCATTTTAAAATGTATAATTTGTTGACATTAATTATATTCACAATGTTGTACAACTAACCCCACCACCTACTTCCAAAACAATCACATGAGAAATTCTGTAACCATTAAGCAATAATCACTCATTCTCACCTTCCTCCAGACCTGGTAACATTGCCTTTAGTCTCTATGAATTTGCTTATCCTAGATATTTCCTACAAGTGGAAATATCAATGTATAGTGCCTGAAATATACAGCAAGAGCATCACGTGGAAACTTTTTGGAAATGCTAATTCTTGGGTCTTACCCCAGACCTACTGAAATCATTTCAAAGGTGGGGCCTAGCAGTGTGTGTTTTAACAAGTCTACTAGGTGATTCTCATGCATAATGAAGTTTAAGAACCATTGCTCTAAGAAAATATTTTCTTTCATAACATTTATTAAATATATAAGTATCAAAATATTCCTATAAACTGTACAAAAGCAAGCAAGATTTACCCACTAGAACCAACTTTATAAATAGGAGTCACATTCTACTTGAAATATTTACATATTTTGCACACAAAGGTGAATAAAGTAATAAATAATCATGTACCCACTGCCTAGCTTAAAAAAATAAACATTACAAACACTCATCAAGTGTCCCATGTATCCTTCTCATGCCCCCTTTTTATTTTCACTATGTATTCCATTATTTAGACACACATATGTATATATTTTAAATTTATATATTTAAAAAGTTCATATCTTAAAATTATTCATATAACTTGCAGTTTTTCCTTCATACTTTTTCAAGTTTATTTTTGTTGATATATATAGCTCTTACCATTATATAGAATTCCATTGTATTATTACACCACAATTTAATTTTGTGATTGATAGCTGAAGGCTGAAGTTTCTTCTTTTTTTTTTCTTCCACTATCACAAATGATGTTTGTAAGAAGTTTCAGATAGCCTTTTTCACATGTTAAATTTTCTCTAAGGTATACACTTAAGAATGGAATGTCCTAGGGTACCCATGTCCTAGGACAGTGATGGTGAACCTTTTGAGCTCGGCATGTCAGCATTTTGAAAAACCCTAACTTAACTCTGGTGCTGTGTCACATATAGAAATTTTTTGATATTTGCAACCATAGTAAAACAAAGACTTATATTTTTGAAATTTATTTTATATATTTAAATGCCATTTAACAAAGAAAAATCAACCAAAAAAATGAGTTCGCGTGTCACCTCTGACACGCGTGTCATAGGTTCGCCATCACTGTCCTAGGATATCCACACTTTGAAATTTGCAGGACATTGCCAAGTTGCTGTACAAAGTAACTGTCCAATCTACCACACAGTTCAACGATTCCAATTTCTCTACACAATTTTTAACACTTGGCAGGCTTAATTTTGGTCACTCTGATGGGTATGCAGTTTTAATTTTTATGTCTATCATTTGTTATCTTCACCTTGTTATCTTTTGCTTCCTTTTTTCTCTTACTAATTTACTAGTGGCCTGGTGCACGAATTTGTGCACATTGAAAGGAAATTAATTAGAAGAAATATTTTAATATCGCTATTCGCCCTTTCTCTATAATAGAAGTGTCAACCAAATTCATGATCAACAATGACAGACTGAAACACACGCGTGCAATTGGCACCAGGGAGAGCTTTATATATAAAGATAAATTTGCTTAATTAGACCTGCTTTCTGATTTAGCTAAACTTTTTCCAGCCGAATGAAGCACCCCAACTTCTCTTTCAGGTAATTGTCAGCAACACAGCAGTAAACATCAACACGAAGCAGATTATTATTATAGATACAGGGAGAACAAAGGGTAAAATATTTAACTGCAGCAGTATTTGACTATATTCTGTGCAGTGAGAAAACCTGAAGTCATTTTCAAGGTTCACCATTTCTTCTTTTCAGTTGGTTCAAGTTTCTAAGCTTTCTAAATCTCCATTTTCCAGCTAATGAAAAGAAAATAGGATTCCACTGAGTCTCCTATCTACCTACTCCAGGACTTCTGTGAGAATCAAATGAGATGGGACGTAGGAAAACACTTCACAGACATTTGGTTAAAGTGTAAAATGTTTCCGCCTGGCTATAAAGCCAGTCGTGTTCCTGGGCTGAACAAACTCCAAGAAGGCTAGTCGCTAGAGAGAGGAAGCCGGGCGTTGCTATGTGATGTCATTACCTGGTGCCCACAGCCACCATTTCTGGGCTGGGCTGGGCTGTGGGCCACATTTTGTGCCATGTGGTCTCGGCAGTGTGGGCTGCGATTTGGTGTTGCTCCGGGGTGATGGCGGGGCCTGTGTCTCACTTGGGGGAAGCCAAGTATTGTTTTGTGGGAGCCAGGTCCACGGTGCTGTTTCTCTGTAAATGGCCAGTGCACATCACGGCAGCCCCTGCGTTGAGCGTCTGTCCCGTGGTGGTCAGTGCGCATCATAGCAACCAGTCAGACGGTCGGACACTTAGCATACTAGCCTTTTATATATAGATAGTATTGCTTTATACATGGTGGACAAAAGTAGGTTTACAGGTGTTCGTTTGGAAAATAATATGATAGTTAATAAATAATAATACAATTACTTATAACTGTAAACCCACCCTGTATATTCTGATCTATCTCCTTTGATGTGTGGCTTCCTTTTTTTTCGTTTTCATTATAAGCAGGAAAGCATTGTCTCATTTTTTAAAAAGTCTTCCCTATATTTTCTTTTAAAAGTTTTTAAAAATTGCCTTTCATACAAGTCTTTAATCCATGGATAATCAATTGTCCCAGCTGATCCTTTCAATGCCACCTCGGTCAAATATTAAATTTCCTAAATGGGTGGCTCTATTTCTTCTCTTTTCTTTCATTGCTACTTCAATACCACAGTGTCTTAATTACTATGGTCTCATGATATCTGCCAAAGCAACCCCACTCTCACCTCTTATGAATCCTGAGGATTGCCTAGCCCCATGGTCAGCAAACTGCGGCTCGCGAGCCACATGCTGCTCTTTGGCCCCTTGAATGTGGCTCTTCCACAAAATACCACAACATACCACGTGCAGGCGTGCACGTACAGTGCGACTGAAACTTCGTGGCCCATGCGCAGAAATCGGTATTTTGTGGAAGAGCCACACTCAAGGGGCCAAAGAGCCGCATGTGGCTCGCGAACCGCAGTTTGCCGAGCCTCAGTTTGCCGACCACTGGCCTAGCCTATTGTTAACCCTATGTTTATCGAGTTTCAAGAAACACAAAACAGAAAGGGCTTAGATGACAGTACTGAGCCTCCAACTTCTATTTAGCATAATAGCTCCACAATTAACACAATGAGAAAGCTTTTTTTGAAGAAAGGGGTTCCTGTAAAAATCTGTTGGCAAACACTGTATCAACCCATTTTTTTTCTTCCCACAACCTTTAGAGTTTCAGAGGAGAGGAAACTGAATTTCAGAGTATTTTGTTGACTTGCTCAGTCCCAAATCCATAATGAGGAAGTGGCAGTGCTAGCCTTTAACCCTACAGCTGACTCTAAATCCCACAATCGGGCTACTATGCCATACACAAAACTGAAAAAGAAGTCTAAGTTTAGTACTAGTAAATAAATAGTGAGAAATACAATAAAGAACTAGATTATTTTAAAAAAAATAAATAAGGGCTGCCATTACATCATACTCCTACAAAAAACAAAAACAAACCCATTAAGGTTAGAGAAATAGGCTAAGATAATAGGTTCTTCAATAAGCCAAAAGCACATTGTTTTTATAGTCCCTTTAACTCTCAAATTATACAAATCTTAGTTTACTTTAATAAAGATATTTTAAAAGGTTTACCATCTATATCAATATGAAGAATGAAACCTAGCATAAGAGTTCTTAAAAGCTTACAATAAACTAATATGTCATTTGAAAGACATAAGAAATTTACCTGCATCAAATACTGTGCTCCTTCTCTCAAGTCATCTGCATGTACTGGAGCATAAAAGGCTTTCATTTTGTTTTTAATAAGCCATCGCTGATACTTAGCTTGATCAATGGACATCTCTTTCATGGCTTGTCTTCGTGGCCCCTGTAAGGTAAAAATATTAATAATACCTTTAATTGAAAGATAATCTATTCCACATTTATAAAAATCTATTATATTGGCTTAAACAAGGTGCCTAAACATTGGGGGTTGGGGAGAAAGGTATAATAACGGCATTTCATTTTCATGTAAGTGAATTCTTTCCAATACTTGATTATAAAAAGATTATAAAAAGATGGAGTTGATGAAATAGTAAAGGCACACAGGGAGTGCCTGTAGAAGAGAGAATAGAAGAGAAAGAAACACAGACTGAAAAACAAGAAGTTTTTTGTATTAAGTAAATGCAAGTAGAAGTTATCGAATCTGGAGAAAATATTATGCAGAAAAAAAGAGCTTTCTGTTGTTCCACAGAAAGTTTCCCAGCTGTTTGTCCCAAATGTCTGTTATTATGCCCTTCACCAGAAATGGAACCCAAGACCCTTCAGTGCTCAAGCTGACACTCTAGCCACTGACCCACACTGGCCAGGGCAGGAAATGAGCTTTTTAAACTTGCAATTCAATTTGATCCTTGCAAGCAACACATAAATGTGTTACATACAAATGTATAAAGCAAAAATCTAAAAATAAGTTTAAGAGCATTCCCTAATTACACATGAATACGCAAAAGAAAAATACAACTTATCTTTCCTCATAGAAAAATTGCCCCATATCTAATTTCTTGTGCTCAAGATCCCAACTTGAATTGATGAACTTGGAGACAAACTAGGAAACTCCTCAGGTCCCAAGTGGGATCAGTGTCTAAATGTCTTCTTCCACCACCCTACACACACAACACAGCTTTGACTTTGCTACTATTTAAGTAGAAGAGCAACTCTAGCAGGGGCTTGGACATGGGCATACAACACACATTTCTAGCACCAAACAATAGAGCTTGGGAGAAAAGCTAACCTGATAAATACTCCAATTTCTTATGCAGAACAGGTGATCCATCTTCTAGTGACTATTTTCAATAGCCAACAGGCCAAAAAACAGAAAACTACTTTTAGACAAAAGTTTACCACTATTTTTAATATTGTTTTACTCATGGTTAAAACAAAAATTAATGAGTAATTAAAAGTGTTTGAACTTGGAAATTCAGCATTCGCTCTATTCTTCTTATATACTGGATACTAGAGATATTCATGGTGATTTGTCTACCTCCTCCAACTTTTTTTTCTGGTAAGTAAATATTCCCAGTGTTCTCAGGACTTTATGAGAAATATCAGTAAGAAAAAATACATACTACATTTCATTTAGCTCCCTTACTTAGTTATCAAGAAGCTACTTTGCTTAACCAAACCATTCCATAAGGGCAATATAGGTTGCTAAAATCTACCCAAAATAAATAAGAAAAACAAGATTTCAAATTCTTTTTTTTTTTAAATATATTTTATTGATTTTTTACAGAGAGGAAGGGAGAGAGATAGAGAGTTAGAAACATCGATGAGAGAGAAACATCGATCAGCTGCCTCCTGCACATCTACTGGGGATGTGCCCGCAACCCAGGTACATGCCCTTGACCGGAATCGAACCTGGGACCTTTTCAGTCCGCAGGCCGACGCTCTATCCACTGAGCCAAACCGGTTTTGGCGAGATTTCAAATTCTAATATCGTTTTAGAAATAAGATTTTAAGACAGTTTAGTAGCAAAAATATTTTGACAAAATAACTGCCTTTTTAAAAAAATACATGCAACAGATTTGTTTATCTTATCAAATTATTTCAGGTCTAGAAAGCCCCACAAATTATATACAGAGTAAAAAATGTTTTAATATAGAAAACAAAACAAACACTTACCATATGTACATGACCACAGATCATCAAACCAACATTTTTTGTGAAATCATGGACAAGATGAAGTAGAGCTGGGCGTGAGTTTGGAGCACCTGTCATAACAAGACACTGTGGCCTAATTTACGATTGAAAATAAAAACAAAATTAGAGTTTAGGTTTTTGGTAACATGGACATGACTTTAAGTTGTTTCTCTAAGAATATATTATTACACTAGAATCTCATTCATGTAGGTGTCCTTAAGACACATGCCACAGGATTCTCATAAAAGATGACTTTTAGTCAGGGTTTCTTGATATATGTATGAGAAATGCAGAAACAGAACCTTCTTAGAACAAACATCATGCCAAATGTTCTTCGAAAGTAATAGGTAATATGATACATCAAGATTCTGGTAGGTATTACAGAAGGAAATGACCATACTGATTAAAAATTATGTAACAACTTTGCATCTTGTAAAGGTAATAAATATCCCAGTTCTTTCATGGAATTCACAAAACTTCCTCAGAGCATGGCATTGACTTCATGTACAAAAAAACAGGTCACTGTCCTTCTTAGCTTGATGACATGATAATTACTTCGGCTTTGTAATATTAGCCCTCTCTATTCTAGCTTAATTTTTATGGCTGCTGCTGCCATATAAGTAAAAGCACCTATGGTGAAAAAAAGGCTTCTATGGCTTCTATTTGGACTAAACGTTTTGAATCTAATTAATTATGGTGAGAGTCAAAATTCAATTAAAATGACAGTGGCATGACTTTCATATTTATTTTCCCTGACTACAAATGGAAATCAGTTTTTTGATGAAAAAATATTTAGGTACCTTTTTATAAGTTCAAACAGATAAGCAAAAATTCTTTAAAACAAGAATTTGTACAATTAAAACAAAATAACAAAAAGCAAATAGACTAAAAATTCTGCTTTAATCACTAATTATTAGGGTAGTTACTGACTGTACTCATAAGCATGAAAGCCTGAATAAAAATGGAAAATATACTAACATTCATAATTTTAGCAAGCTATCTAAAAAACCAATTCTGTCTGGGAGAACTGCTTTGGAGTAATCAAACGTGAAATCATCCTCTCTGGCCCAGCCTGCTAATATAGTCAGTCCACTGTCCCCATCTGAGCTTTAGCAGGTTAGGTGGGCTCTCAGGTACAGATTACATTTCTTAGCCTTCCTAGCAGCTAAAACTAGCCTCATGACTGATTTACAGCCCACATGATATTCCTGTTTCCAGGATGTGTCCTTTAATAAGGAAGCTGGCCACTGTTGCTCCTCGGTGGTTAGAGTGTTGGCCCAAGCACCACAGGATCACAGATATGATTTCCACTCAAGCGCACATACCTGGGTTTCAGGTTCAATCTCTGGCTCTGGTTGGGGCATGTGTGGGAGGCAACCAATCAATGTATCTCTTTCACAGTGATAGCTCTCTCTCTCTCTCTCTCTCTCTCTCTCTCTCTCTCCCTGTCTCTCTCCTTCCTCCCTCCCTTCCACACTCTCTCGAAAATAAAATTTAAAAATCAATGGAAAAATATAAAAATAGAAGTTTTCAGATGATATTTTGTAGATGATAATTTACCTCTTTGTAAAATTTGATAACTAAGAACCTCAACCTTGTTCTTGAATTAACTGCCCAAGTCCAACAACAACAAATATTCTATGTATACTTTTTGAGAACTTCTCCTGAAGTATCAGTATATAAAAATGTTACTGAACAATAAGTGAATAACTGATTGCCACCTAAGACAAATGTTTCTATATTACCTTATCACTTACCTAAAGTTTTTCACATGGTCTTCCACTCCAGAAAGTCGAATGGAATGCTGCAGTGCACTCAGGTAAGTCAGGGCTTGTGTGGAGGATCCCCAGTTCACATCTGTGGGAAGATAGTGTTCATGCAGCAGAACACCAATATTAACAGCCAATCAGTAACCAGTGAGACACACAGAGAAGTAAACAATGCTTTCCCATTTAAAAAGTCAGTTGCTAAAATAAACTATTATAGTTGAAACTTTTAATAGTTCAAGTTCACAGCATGACATTAAGAAAATGCTAATGTGAACTATAATTGCATTTAAAGAGAAAGTACAATTTAGAAAAGTAGGAGATGACAGGGCTGCAGACATGCTATGCGTGCAATTCAAGAGTCTTTTATAAATGTTTCCTTAAACATTTTAAAATTATTGTTTATATTGCCAAAGGTTAAAAGGAAAAGAGGCAGCTCTCCAAATGTTATTTATAGTACTTAACAATTTTAAGTTATTTTAATAGGCAAATTTTTTTCTTATTGATAAACAGCCTAAACACAAATGATTTTAGGCATTTGTTACTTTAGAGACTTAATAGGCATATTAGAGAAATTACTGCTTCCAAGATGGTTAAAATAGTATCCTTTGTCCATTTCATTTCTAAAGCCACCACTGTAATCCAAAACCTCATCCTGTAGTATTCTAATTACAAAATGTTTCCTCACGACTACACTGCAACTACTCTTGTAATCTCTTCCTAATCTATTCTGTTAAGCCAAAACCTTTTAAACCTATATCACTGGATCTTTCTTCTGTGTTACAGGTCACCATAGTGAATAGTGGACCAATCCTAATATATCTTAGCATCCTGTTATGTGAAGATATACCAATAGTTATTAATAAAACACATTCAAGGTAATCTGTGACCATTTTCCAGTTAAAACACGTTTGTCCAATTTTCCCCACCACACGTAAACTAGTGGGAAGATAATAGGTCTTCTGGTATTTTGTGAATTCCATGGTATTACAGTAGGTACAGTAGGTAGATCGAGCATACATACATATGCTTATTAAGCTATCAAGCTTCTATAGTACTGCAAATCAAAGCCTTTCAAATAATAATTTTAAAATTTGTTGAGTGCAACAGAATGTTAAATATATGAATTTGTTATTTTTCTACAAATAAAATTAAATTTAATTTATGGAAAAGAATGGAATTCCATAGGATAAAATGTCACAATTCTTTCATTAAAACTACATGTATTTGGAAATAAAATATTTGAAGTTTTACACAGCCCTGGCCAATTTGGCTATATAAAGTACCATTTAATTATATATCAGATGATGCTTAGATATGAAAAATAACAAAGAACTTCTAGATGTTTGTAGCTTGAAATTCTAAATAGAAAAGTTTACTGACCTGGCTTTTTATAGGTAACATAAATATATAGCCCAAGGACTATCACATATGTCAGCAATGCAGCCCACCAATTAATGACAAACATTACTATGCAACAAAGAATTGCTCCAATAAGTGATATCCACATATTGTAGTATTTGAATGCAGGACGCCATCCTATCAATAACAAATAAAATAGATTAATACAAGTCACTCACATACATCATCTATCTGCTTTAGACAATAGTTCATATGTATGCAAAAAATAACTTTCTTTATGGCTGCTACAAGAGAGGGCTTTAAACAGTAAGTATAAAGCTAATACATAACAGTAAAGTCATAGACCATAGATCATGATTTAATTTCACAATTCTTGACAGCCATGAAAAGGGCACACCTATTTACTTCCACATTATTTTATCTTACTAGTTCTGTATCCAGTAAACTCTTTACCAAAAAAAAGTGTAAATCAACCTACCATAGTGAACACTTAAAACTAAAGATGGTTTTTTAAAAAGAAGTTTAAATTGAGTCTTAAATAGTGTGGTGGTTTTCTTCCTTGATTTTTAGGGCTTCCCCACCTCCCCCTGCTCCTGAGGGGCAATCGGGGCCAGCAACCACCTCTCACACCCGCTGCCAGCAACGGCCCCACTTGCACCCACTGCTGGTGCCGGCCCTGCTCGCACCCACTGCCAGCGACTGGTTGCTCGGTGCCATCAGCGCGTGCAAGCAGCAGCTGCTGGCCCTGACTGCCCCTGAGGGCTTCTCCACCTCCCCTGGCTCCTGAGGGGTGATCGGGGCAGCAGCCGCCACTCGCACCCACTGATGGCACCAATCCTGCTTGCACCTGCTACTGGCGCTGGCCCTAATCGCTCTGTGCCTTCAGCGGGTGCAAACGGGACTGGCGCCGTCAGCGCATGGGAATGGTGGTGGTGGGAGCAGGGCTGCTGGCAGACAGGGGACCAGGGGCCACAGCGGAAGGGGCTGGCCAAGACCCGCCCCTGTGCCCACCACAGCCTTGAGGCCCACAGTTCCTTTCAAGGTGCACAAATTTATGCACTGGACCCCCAGTATCATAATATTCTTAGAACTGAAAGAGAAAGCAGATAAATAAACAAAAATAAAACAAAAAAGCAAAGTAAGTCTTTCACAGTGCTGCTCAGATTTTTAAAACAAAATACGGAATATTATCAGTAAAGTTGACAATAAAGAGATCTTTGAAGACTCAATTTGACTCAATTATAAAGGCAGACTGAGCATTAATGAGCTAATCCCACACATACTATTTTTTAAAATGTGTTTTATTTCCTCTAGAATCAAAGACATTACATTTAAAAAACTTTTTAAAAGTGTAAAATCACCTGGAGATTTTGCAAGTGATGCATGGAATACTGAAAAATTGATCAGAGCGTAGGATGCAAGGAAGAAGTTAGAGATAATTGGAGCAATAACGTTCAGTTCAGCTGCAAAAGAAACAAGGCATATTTACTGACATATTAGACATTTTTAACTTCAAAATTATGAATTATTTCAAAACTTTAGATAATGGCATAAAGCTACTCCTATATTGGCCATCCAGATTTAATAACTACATTTTGCCATGTATACTTCATGTACTTTTAAGAAATCAAATCTGAAACGTACAGTTGAAACCCCCTGTATACATCACTCTTCCAAAACTGGTATATTCTTTTTCCAATGCTATATAGTTTTACTACATACATAGTCAATCAGTATTATGTAGTAATGTTTGGGGTATTTTAAAAGTTACATGCAATTTGACTTTACACTTTCTATATTTGAAGTTTATCCATATTGATATGTAAAAACCAAGTTCATTCTTTTTTACTGCTAAATATTATTTTGCAGTTTCATTCTTCCACTGATAGATATTCAGGTTGCTTCCATTTTTTACTATTATAATTAACACTAAAATATTCTTGTATATGGGCACAAATGCAAGTTTCTGTAGGGCACATTCCCCTAAAGAGAATTGCTGAATTTCGGAAAACTTTACTAAATGTTGCCAACTTGTTCTCAAAAAGCAGCTATACCAAATACATACCTAGCATTACATGAGAGTTAGTTTCCATACCTGGTGGCATAATCAGACTTTTAATAAAAGTCGAATGGACTGGTGATCAGAGGCAAAGAGCAGATAAGTAGAGGCCCCACTTTTAGGGGAGATGCTGAAATCCTTTTCTTTATGCTATTATTGAATTTTTTTTTTTAGGGACAACAACCTAAGAGTTCTTTCTACCCCTAATGGGGACTTAGTGATAGTAAAAATTTAAGAAAATATGTATTGAGTGCTATTATTTGCAGTATTTTTTAAACACTCTTTCATTTGATCAGAAACTAATTTAGTAAACTAGGCAAAGTAGCATTATTTATTATTTAATAATTCAATATTTAGAGCTAACATTATAAATGCACCAAAACCTACATTAGCACACCATTTATTTGACTAACCAATTAAGATGAATCCAAGTGCAATTAAGAATGTTAAGATGTAACCACGAAGAGGTTCGTTATTTTTCCCATAACCTTTAGCAAACAACTGGAAAGCTGGGTAGATGTTGTCCTTACATAGAGCCTAATGAAAAAATGTAAACAATAAAATGAAACATTTTGACATACAGATTTGCTTATAGTGACAACTGGTTAGTCAGGAATGGAGTCCATGTTTCTAATTCTTTGTCCTCTTAATTTCCCCTATCTCATACTGCTTCACCTACATACTGTACAGGAGAGTCAAACATTTTAAGAATCAGAAAGAGTATAGAATACCAGAAGTTTTTATCCACCTTACTCCCTCCCCATGCTGAAATTCTTTTATGAAGGAGGAACCAGGAAAGAAGGCATACAAATAAAAGAAATTTAGAAGCTTGAGAAGTATGACAGAGATGGGAACTGCTTTACAACAAGTCCAAATACTAGACTTAAAGCAGATAAGAATCCTAATTACAGAACTTATTTTTCTTAAAACAATAGTAGAAACTGGTTGAGGGTGTGTGTGTGTGTGTGTGTGTGTGTGTGTGTGTGTGTGTGTGTGTTTTGTTAATCCTCACCCAAGGATATTTTCTCCATTGATTTTTAGAGAGAGTGAGAGAGTGGGAGAGAGACAAAGAGAGAGCAACATCTATGTGAGAGAGATACATTGATTGGTTGCCTTCCACATGCACTCCGACTGGGGCCGGGGACTCAGCCTGCAACTGAGACATGTCCTTGACCAGCATCGAACCTCCAACCCCTCAGTCTTTGGGTCAACACTCTAACCACTGACCCAAACTGGCCAGGGCCTGAAAACTGTTTTAAGAAAGATATCCTAAATCTTCAGTGTACTGACTGGCTACAACTACAACATTAAAAACAAAGCTGCAGAATCAACGTTTTGATTTGATTTAGTAATAAAAAATACTTCCTATTCAGTATCAGCTATTCATTTAATGCTCATTAAAGGGAGATAGTATCTATCTCATTCATCATTATACTCAATGTGTAGCACATATTAGGCATTCAGACATCTGTAAAATAAAACATTTAGGTTGGCGTCATGCTATTGGAAACAAGATACTTTAATTCTTCTGATTTATGGTCTTGGACCGCACTCCTTATCTTTGGTACAATATTATGAAAATTTATACTAACAGAGAATATCCAAGAAAGCAAAAATTTATTACTACTTCCAGAAACACAATTCAAAGACTCCACTCTAACAGTATGTAAATGCACAAATGTTATATAAATATACATATTCAAATATATAAATATCCACATTTATATGCATAAAATTAAATATACCAGTCGATGTGTGTGTGTGTGTGTTATAATAATATACATCTGGGATTGACAGAAGCAATTAATTTAAAAATATTAATCTCAGACATTACTACCTAAACTCTCCTTTAATAAAGATTGTAATATGAAAGTACTTACCTGAAATATTTTGGGAGCACTCACAAGGGATGCTAATGCAGAAGAAAGAGTGGCTGAAAAGATACCTGCAGAAATCAATGGAGCAAATCCTGACACCATGCTCATTACCTTAAAAAAAAGTGATAAAATGGAAAAATAAGTCTTAAAAACAAGAACATAATACTATACATCATTATTCTAATGAAGGAGACTAATATTGGGAAAAATTTGATAATAGTAAACAGTAATAAATTGTTATGGGCATTACAAATTCAGAAATAGATCAACCACTAGCACTTACCTTAAAAAACTTTTTATTTTATAAAATAAATGACACACAATGACAGAGAGAAGAGCATATTGAATCACCAAGGATCCATCACCTAGTTTCAACAATGACCTACTCAGGGCCAATCTACACATTATGGTGAATCAAACTACAGATATCATCTATATATATAAATGCCTAAGCAACCGGCCGACCATTAGACCAGCTGACCAGTAGCTATGACATGCACTGACCATCAGGGGGCAGACACTCAACGTAGGAGCTGCCGAGCTGGGGTGACTTGGCAGCTTCGGTTCCCGGGTGATGCACCTGGAACCAGAGGAGGGAGCCCAATTCGGGGGTGCACCACCCTCTCACAATCTGGAACCCCTCAGGGGATGTCGGAGAGCTGGTTATGGCCCAATCCCCGCAGGCCAGGCCAAGGGACCCCACAGGTGCATGAGTCCTCTGCCCATTGCAGAGGTCGTAGGTCTGGGCCTTACAGAAACTTTTCGATTCAATTAGTTAAATGATGATAAGTGCAGGACCTACTGGCTATGGCCCCGACATCTGGCACCCATGCTGGCCCATCCACTTACTATCAATTTCCAGTGGAGACAGCATATTTTCCCGCTACCAGTCTCAGTTGGGAAACTGGCTGTGGCTTCCCTCCTTCCGGGTGGACAATAGCACCAGTGGGCAACCTCCGGGAAGGGAAGGAGGTGAAAGAGCAGCTCAGGTGGGAAGAAGGAGGTTCCCGCCGCCGCAGTACTCCACCTGGGTGGAAGGGCCTGTGTGGGAGCCTGACATTGAGCAGGATCCTGCCCTAGGCCAACTATATTCCAGGCTAAGTAAATCCTGTTTGCTAAATAATTACATTTTGCAGTTAAATGCCCACAAGTCATCAGTTACTGCCAAACTTAGGGTAAAGTGAGATGAAAGAAGTGAGACAGATACAGAGAGAAAGTGACACAATATTGGGAGAAGAGCAGACGGAGCCCGATTCCAGGGTGCATTACCCAAGCACCACCCTCTCACAGTCCAGGACCCCTCAGGGGATGTCAGAGAGCCAGTTTTGGCCTGATCCCAGCAGGCTAGGCCAAGGGACCCCACCAGTGCACGAATCCGTGCACCTGGCCTCTAGTCATATAAGATCTTTGATTAATCTCTTCCTGGCCTTCCCCCTCTCCCCTTCCCACTGAGATTCATCAGTCTGTTTCATGTTTCCATGCCTGTGTGTTGAGCATCTGCCCCTGGTGGTCAGTGCGCATCACAGCTACCAGTAGAACAGCTGGACAGTCGCTTAGGCTTTTATATATATAGATAGGTAAGAACTTTTAAAACCTGTAACTGCAAAGCCCTGTCACTGCTTAAAAACTAAATTAATTTCTTTACAGCACCAAATAGCCACACAGCATTCAAATTTCCCAAATTGTCCCTCTTCTCTTGCTTTTCAAACTGGTTTATGCAAATCAGGATTGGCAAAAAGATTATACTTTACATTTAATGTGTCTCTTAAAAGTCTCTTTAAAAATCTGCAGGTTCATCTTTTCCTTTACATTTTATTATTTTTATGTCGTTTCTCCTATAAACCTCCCCCCCCCCACTCTGGATTTTGCTGACTGCATTTCCACTTTGTTGTTTAACCTGTTTCTTCTCACCTCTGAATTTTAGCCAACTGCTCAGTAGATATGGAGTTAATCAGATTGAAGTATAAATTCTCTAGCAAGAATATTTCAAGGTGATGTGATATACTTCCATCAGGAAGGTTATTTTTTGGATGTTAAGATAATAAATTGGTATTATGTTTTTTGAGTGTTTGTTTTGCTTTCCCTATCTTTGTACATGTTCAAACATTTCCCAATAATGAAGTATTTTTTAAAAAAATGGATAGATCATTTAGATCATAAGACAATCAGATAAATCCAAACTGAGGGGTACAATGCAGAACACCTGCCCTAACTCTTCAAAGTGTCAGGATATTGAAAGATTAAAATAGGCAAATTGGGGACTCCTCTAGGTTAAAGGATTTTAAAATAACGTGGTAACTGCCATTCATGATCCCAGTTTGGATCCTAAATGTGGGGAAAAATAGCTATAAGCGACATTTGTGGGACAAGCAGGGAAATATGAATATGGTATATTTAGATAGAAGTATTTCATCAACATTAAATTGCCTGAATGGGATAATTGTACTGTACTTGTACAGAATATTTTAAATACTTCAAAGTGACTGTCATGTTGCAATGTCTACAATTTATTCTTATATGTTTGAGAGGAGAAAGAATAGACATACATAGAAAGGAATGGGGCAAAATATAAACAACTAGTAAATATAAGTGAAGGGTAGGTACACAGATATTCATTGCACTGTTCTTTCTGCATTTTTGAAATTTGTCAAAATACCAAATTGAGCCCTGGCAGGTGTGGCTGAATTGGTTAGAGTGTCATCTCAGGTTTGATTCCCAGTGTAAGAGCACATACTTAGGAGGCAGGTTCAGTCCCGGTAGGGGAACATAGTTGGAGGCAATCTCTCTCTCTTTCATTTCTATTAATTAGAAAATCAGATTTATGTATACAAAACTCCTCTTTATTTGAATGAGTCCGTACTAGACTTGATAAAGACAACGTACTTTTCTATTTTAAGGCAGCAACGCAGAAATCTGATTGGCATTTCAGTCACTGGGCAGAGACCAACATTTGTGCCTTTCATACACAATATCAATGTCAGAATTGGCCTGAATCATTAGCTGGACATGAATACTTTCTTTCATTCCTATGATTTTGCCTAGTCTTGTGACTAGCAAAAACAAACTTCTGTTACATAATTGGGTTCAATATTTAAAACCACAGAAAGTGTAGTCAATTGGTTGAAATGATACAATAGAAAATAAAAATGCCATTAAAAATTTAAGTCCCAGATTTTTTATATAAAATTTATATATTCTACATAAAATTTATAATTTTCTGAAATATATTAAATCCTCAACTATTCTGCTTAATGTGTTTACATAATACTGGGAACACATTAGGAAGCAAAATTTTTACTTTGAATTAATAGAACCATCTATTGTAAAAATTTACATCTACACTAATAAAAGAGAAACATGGTAATTAGCGTACGACCGCTACCCTTCCTATTGGCTAATCAGCATATCCTTATGCAAATTAACTGTCAGCCAAGATGGCGGCCGGCAGCCAGGCAGCTGGAAGCGAACATGAGGCTTGCTTGCTCCAGTGACTGCAGACTCCAACGT
>NW_005367953.1:1352836-1353204 GCF_000412655.1 Myotis brandtii
GTGACAGGGGGGAGCTCCTCAACCCCCTGATTGGCCCTGCTCTGTGGGTGATAGAGGGCGGCGCCCCAACCCCCTGATCCGCCCTGCTCTGTGTGTGACAGGGGGTGGTGCCCTAACTCCCCTATCGGCCCTACTCTGTGCGTGAACATGAGGCTTGTACAGTACAAGCCCTGATTGGCCCTGTCAGGAAAGGAGCTCCCCAACCCCCTGATGGGCCCTGCTCTGTGCGTGACAGGGGGCAGCGCCCCAACCCCCTGATTGGCCCTGCTCTGTGCGTGACAGGGGGTGGCGCTGCAACCTCCCCATCGACCCTGCCTTGAGTGTGACAGGGGGAGGTGCCCCAACCCCCCAATCGGCCCTACCCTGAG
>NW_005367953.1:1353436-1355676 GCF_000412655.1 Myotis brandtii
CCCAGTGCACAAATTTTTGTGCACCGGGCCTCTAGTCTATTATAAAAATAGATGTTTTAGTCTCCTGAATCTATTACATCTTCTGTGTTATTTTCCTTCTAGCATTCTATGACTTAACAAGCAGCTCTCAAAATTATCTTAGTAATTCCTTCTCCCTTTATTTTTTTGTTTTTTATTATTTTGTTTAATCCTCACCTGAGAATATTATTCCATTGATTTTTAGAGAGAGGGAAAGACAGAGAGAAATACTGAGGTGAGAAAAACACATCAATTGGTTGCCTCCTGCATGCAGCCCAGGTGGGGAGGAGCCTGCAACCAAGGTACATGCCCTAGACAGAATTGAACTCAGGACCCTTCGGTCTGCAGGCCAGTGCTCTATCCACTAAGGCAAACTGGTTAGGGCTCCTTCTCCCTTTATATAACCTACTAGTGGCCCAGTGCACAAAATTCATGCATGGGGGAGGGGGGGTTCCCTCAGCCCAGCCTGCACCCTCTCCAATCGGGGACCCTTTTGGGGATGTCCTAAACCAGCAGTCGGACATCTCTCTCGCAATCTGGGACCGCTGGCTCCTAACTGCTCACCTGCCTCTGCCTGCCTGATTACCCCTAACTGCCCTCCACTGCTGGCCTTATCTCGCTCCCAACTGCCCTCCCCTGCTGGCCTGATTGCCCCTAACTGCCTCTGCCTTGGCCCCCATCATAATTGCTTTGTCCAGAAGGAAGTCAGATGTCCTGAAGATGCCATTTGATGTGATATAATTAACATATTACCCTTTTATTAGTATAGATTATTAGTATAGATAGATTATATAGGATAGGATTGCTTAAATGGGGGGGGGTCTTTTTCAGGAGGAGGAGATGCTCTTGGCAAACAAAAACACGTAATCCCTATATCTGGGCTGATAGCCAGCTATATGCACTATACTGCCAAACTGATCATGAAAAAAAAATGAAACCGCTTTCTTACACCTTATACCGAACAGCTGTTGCCCCTTAAAACCCCTTCTCAGCCCCCATCTTAGATTCTGCCTTCGCAGTTCACCCAGATTAGGTTCTGATTGGTCGGTTTCTATGCCAGTCAGCATCAAAAGCTCCACCTCCTAGGCAGCCATTGGCTCCTCGCAGTTCACCCAGATTTGATTCTGGTTGGTTTCTATGCCAGTCATTGTCTCCAGGCCTATCTCCGGGCCTGATCAGAGAGGTGGGGCTGATCAGCAGCCCCCGAGGCTGCTGGCGATGCCTGGAGAGAAAGAGAGACAAGGGCTGATCGACAGCTGCCACTGAGGCTGTAGATCAGACCCTGCTTCTCTCTCCATGCCTCTCTCTGGGCCTGATACGCAACCCCCTCGGCAGTCAGTGCTGGGTCACCATGGCAACCCAGCACTGACTGCAGGACTGACTTCCAGTGTTCGGTCAAGTCTTCAGTCATTTTGGATGTTACAGACCCTGGCTCTCTATATATATAGACTCTCAGTTTCTAAAACCTATAACTTTTATTAAAAAAACTAGTGGCCTGGTGCACAAATTCATGCATGGGCGGTGTCCCTAGGCCTGGCTATCAGGGCTAATTGGGGCCGGTGGGGGGAGGGACTGTGGGAGGTTGGCCGCCGGCCCCAAGGAGGGAGCTGGCCCTTGGGCCCCCTGGGAAAAAGGCCGAATCTGCTGCCACCCACCCCTGGTTCCCTGTCCCAGCCCGGGCCCCAAAGGTCCTGGCAGTGTTGGGAGATGGTTGCTGGGCACAGAAGGAAAGGACACTGCCGTCGGCGCCCCGCCACCACGTGGTTCCCAGTTCCCTTCCCCCTCCCCTTCCCTTGCTGCCGTGCTACCACCGTGGCAGGTGGGTGGCCCCCTGGGAAGGGAGAGGACAGCAGCAAGACAAATCCTTGTGTTGAGGGCTGATTTTCAATAGATCGTAGCAAGGGGACTGCTCTGCTACGTATGAAACTCTGACCCAGAAGCTGGTCGTCTATGAATGGTTTAGCACCAGGGGGCCGGCCGGCCGGGGGGAGGGACCGCGGGCAGTTGGCCAGCTGCGGGAGGTTGGCTCTGGGAGTGCACTAACCAGCAGGGGGCAGGTCCTGCGTTGAGCGCCTGCCCCTGGTGGTCAGTGCGTGTCATAGCGACTGGTTGACCAGCCGTTCCGGTCATTCGGTCATAAGGGTCACTTAGGCTTATATATATATACTAGAGGCCCGGTGCACAAAAATTTGTGCACTCGGGGGGGGGGGCAGGGGGGGGGC
>NW_005367953.1:1356719-1380184 GCF_000412655.1 Myotis brandtii
TCACTGGAGCAAGCAAGCCTCCCTGTTCGCTTCAGTGCATGGCTGCTGGCCGCCATCTTGGCTGACAGTTAATTTGCATAAGGATATGCTGATTAGCCAATGGGAAGGGTAGCAGTCGTACACTAATTACCATGTTTCTCTTTTATTAGTGTAGATAACCAGTACTTTTAAAGGAGTATTTATATTTAAAGTAATTGAGATACTTTAATTAGAAAACTAAACTCATTTCAGTTAGTTTGGATTTAAAATGCTCAAAATAAAAATGAAATACTTAGGTGTATATCTAACAAAATATGTTTAAGACTTCTATTCTGAAAACTACACAATGCAAATGAAAGAAATCAAAGAAGTTTTAAGTAAATGGAAAAGCATACTGTGTTCATGGATTGGAACACTCAACATAGTAAATATGTCAATGCTCCCCAAATTGATATACAAGTTTTTTGCAGATAGAATAAAAACATAAGATTATTCTAAAATTTATATGGAAAAGCAAAGGAACTAAAATAGCTAAAACAATTGTGAAAAAGGATAAAATGGGAAAAATCAATCAATCTGACTTTAAGACTTTTATAACTACAGTAATCAATAATGTATGGCATTGGTGGAGGAATAGACACACAGATCAATGGAATAGACAGAGAATCCAGAAATAGGCTCAGCAAACATAACCATATGTGAGATGCCTCCGATGCTTTCTTCCTTTCTGAAACAGTGTACTACATATATTATACTCTTGGTATTACCCTTGGAGGTCCTTCTGCTCTTGAATGGCTTCAGATTTTAACTTTTCATATTTTTCTGTTTGTCCAATTAGTTACCTACAGTCTTTTAAAAAAAAAATCTAGATATAATATAAAAACAGTCCTCCTTTCTAAGTTACTGCTGTACTCTGAATGGTAAGATTTGATAGTAGTCTTACCTCTAGATAAATATAGAATGTGTATAACATAAATTTAACACTCACCTGGAAGTTGTTCATTAGGCCATAGGAACAAGGATTGCTTTCACAATAAGAAAAGTCAAAGTTTAATTTGCAAGCTGCGGAAGTACAGTTTGTTAGCTCTGTCACAATAGTATCGTTAATGTTCCCGGTGGCATCCCGAACAACACAAGCACCTGAAGTACAAGTGACAATGAGAACAAATAATATAGCTAATGTTTATGTTCATTTCAAATTATATATACCCATAAAGAAATTATGATACTGACTGCATATAAACTTGCTTATATTAGCACACACTGCATTTACAGTTAAGATAGCTTTATGTGGAACAGAATTGGGAAAGCATCATTGTCCCCAATATCTTAATGAAATGGAACCTTACAAAGAGTAGTATCTACACATATACACTTAACAAGCTTGTGAAATATAGTTGTTTATAAATGGTATATTAGGAAAACTATTCCCTGGCCTATTTGGTTAATGTGTCCTTAAGCAAATATAAAAACCTTGTGTTGAAAGAGTTCCACATGGCAGAAGCATTTTCCTATACTTCAAGTACTTTATATTTGAAACCTATCAAAGATCAGACTTCAGGTAATTTCTTCTGTACAGGAAAACAATTTGAATATTAATAAATTATAATTCTATTTAATCCTTTGTCTCAAATAAGTCTAACCTGATATTAAGAAAATATATGTTATCTGTGGTTTGCTTAAAAATAACCTTTAGAGCAGAGTGAATGGGTATAGATGAAACAAGATTAACCATGTACTAATAATTCTTGAAAACTTTTTTGAGGCTGGGTAATAGTTATATTGGGCTCATTAGAAAATTTTCTCTACTTTTGTGCAAAATTGAAAATTCCCATAATAAAAATTGTAAAAGTTTTCTTGAAGAAAGCAATTCATTATTTGAAATAACATATGATGTATAGTAAGTAATAATGGTTTCTTAGACCTCATATATTTTTACTTTTAAAGCATTTTAACACTATCTAATCAGATATAAGGCATTATAGCAAAAACTGAACAATAAAGGGAAGAATATTTTAATGACTAAACAGACTACACATAGTTCTTTTCTTTCTTTCTTTTTTAAAGAGAGAGAGAGGATGGGAGAGGTAGAGAGAGAAACATATGTACCCTGACCAGGGACCAACCCAAAACCTGGGTAAGTGCTGTGACCAGAATTGAACCTGTGACCTTTTGATACATGGGGCAATACTCAACCAACTGAGCCACACCAGCAAGAGCTACGCATGGTTCTTTATTCTTAAATTTCTTCATCTAACTTTCAGAGCAGTGTTTGAAAAACCATGTTTCCTTGAAGGTACTTCTGAAACCATAGGGATGGAGGCCTGTCTATGCCTAAAGCAGTTATGCTTTTATGTGTTTTATGTGTTTCACATTCCAAAATATGTTTTGGAGAAAAAGGCTTCATTGCTTTGAACTAGTTACACAATCACTGGTGTAGAGGCAATCTTTACTGGTTCAGCCACTGAAGACCAGGGAGAAAGGGCTACTTCTATTGCTCCAAGGGCTAATGTAGGCAGAATAAAATGAGTATGTGGGCCAGTAGTGTTAGAGGGTCAGAAACAAACAGAAAACACTTATCTGCTATAACAAATTAGTTTCTAACTTGAAATATAATCATTTATATCATTTGTGAAATTAAAACTAAATTTTCTTTAGCTTATGTATAGAATATATAAGAACACTAGGTAGAAACTTTTAAGGGAACAAAAATATTTTGGTAAGATTACAAATAGCATATAGTTTATTTGTTTTTAAAAAATTAGATTTATCTATGGATTTTAAGGCTAAATGAAATCTAATTCCTTTTTTAAATTTTAGTTTAACATGCTACAATACTGATTATTAGAATTTCCAACTCTCATTTACTGATATTTCAATACTAGAGGCCCAGTGCACAAAAATTTGTGCACTCAGGGGGTCCCTCAGCCCTGCCTGTGCCCTCTCGCAGTCAGGGACCCCTCGGGGGATGTCCACTTGCCAGCAGGGAGCAGGCCTAAGCTGTAGTCGGACATCCTGAGCGCTGCTGAGGAGGCGGGAGAGGCTCCCGCCACCACCACTGTGCTGGCAGCCGTCAGCCTGGCTTGTGGCTGAGCAGAGCTCCCACTGTGGGAGCGCATTGACCACCAGGGGCCATCTCCTGCATTGAGCGTCTGCCCCCTTGTGGTCAGTGTGTGTCATAGTGACCAGTCATTCCCAGTGGTTCTGCTGTTAGGGTCAATTTGCATATTACCCTTTTATTATATAGGATTACATTTGTGAAAATTAGCAGAAGAGTTTGTAAAAACAGTTCTGTCAGGACTTCCCAAAAATGACGGAATATACAGCAAAAATAAAATTTTCTTACTGAAATACTATGGAAACCTTATTCTATAGTCTATGAATTTAGAGTTTGTGATTCTTTAAATTGGTATTAAAATAAGATTTACTTTTGCAATATGCTTAAAACCTTTAACTATAAAATTTGAATTAGAGTTTATACATTAAAAGCAATGCTTACATCTTAAGAATGTTTCCTGGGTATATACTTTAATGAAAGTGTAGTAAATTTGAGACAATTCCTCTAATCACTGCATGGAAATTATATGTAAATTAAGTTATTTAATTTTTTTCTAGACTAGAATGTTTACTTAAAGAACCTACTATTATAAATAGCCTTTAAAGACTTTATTTTAAAAAAACACAAACAAACCAAAACCCACTTTACTATGAAAGCAATTCTATAAAGCAAGCACCAGTTATCCTTGGTAGTGAAATCTCTAAGCTCCAATTCCATCATCTATAAGTGATTTTAGAGATTGGTTGACCACTTAAGTCCTTTCAAGTTCTAAAATGCTATGAGTCCATAAATGTAATAAAATGGTTAAATACCATTTTAATTCAATTTACTAAGACATTAGTAAGTTTTTTAATTCAATGTACTATGTACTGTTCATCAAAATCAGTTTTTATGGTAAAAAAAAAAAATGCTAGGCACCGCACTTAATGGCCTTGAAACAATCTTCATATAAGATTATGAGAAAATATTAAATAACCACCATAAACAAAAATATTCATTAATGTGTAAAGATCAAAGTTAAATGCATTCACTTTTACATATAAATGATATTTTCTATAAATATATTTCTGAAATTTAAGAGTTTGCAGATAAGATTTTATATGTTTTCTAACTTAATATAATTAAATTCTGGAGGAGGAGCATTTGGTGGTTTAGATAATGTCTAGATAAAATCACTTACTAGTTTACTTAAAACTAGTTTTAATTAAAATATGCATCACCATGTCTTTTGACTGAAATATTTCTGAATTGAAAAATAACTAAAATTTCTGAAACATAAAGAAATGTAAAGCTATTTACCTACAGATACTGCAATTCCTACGTAAACCACCGTAGTGATTAAAATGGCTAAGAGTGTTCCTTTGGGTATGGCTGACTGAGGATCCTAGAAGACAAGAAGATTTTTTTTTTTAAGTATACCTTTAAAAATAAATACATGTATACCATTTTTAATATATAATCAATATAGTGCTTTTTAATATAAATCAATACAGTACTTACTGCAAGATCACCGGAGATATTTGCTCCAGCCAGAATACCAGTTGCAGCAGGAAAAAAAATGGCAAAGACAGAAAAAAAAGTCTCTTCCCCTCGAAAATCTGGTCCAAAGTTCTCATTAAATATTTCAGCTGTAGAGAACAAAACATTTTTTGTAATTAATAGATAGATTAGACCATAATAATTAGGTCAAGAGTAAGTGGTATGCATGATCCCTGACATTTCTTCAGTTCAAGTAACTGATAAACTCTTGAATATTTCCTAATTCACACCTAATTCTTTTCTTATATGAGGGAACAGTATATACCAAAATGATGATTTGACCTGGGACATTTCCTACTATTTTGTGTACCTTCATAATCAAGTTTTGAGCAACTCTAACTTGATTATTAACGCTGGTCCAAATGTAAATCAAAGCGTGGATAAATCCCTCAATCTCAGAGGTCAAAGAAATAAGAAAGGAGGTAGGAAAACAAAGTAACATCATACTAATCTGGAACCTTTTTTTTTTTAACATCCAACATAAATACTATCTGTACAGTTTTCTCTATTTTGTAGTGATAACTTGTTTGATTTTTGAGGCTATTTTTGGGCCTTCCAAATAATTTTAGCATAAGCAAATTAGGTAAAGGTCCTTTCCATTTCAACAATAATGAAAGCTTCAACTAATCCTACTGTTTCCATCTATTCTGATAGGTCCTGACACTAAACCAAATTAACAGTCTTTTATTCATCCATCCACCCATCCTTGAGCATCAGTGTGTCAGGTCCTGTACTGGAGCCATCTAGTTATATCAAGAAATAGAATAGCAAAAAACTAGACATTGTTCCTGCCTTTATGGAACTTAAGAATCCCAATTGGGAGCTACACAGTCAGTAAAGAAGCAAGTCATTACGAATAGCAGTAAATAGACTGATGGAAACAGGATGTTGTGATAAAGAATGAGAGAACCTAATTCAGTGTGGTTACAGAAGGCTAAAGGATGTAACTATGGAAACAATACTTAAAAAGATACTTTACTGAGCAAGAATCAGCCAGGTGATGATTAGGGAAAATATTACACCAGGAATAAGAAATGACATTTATAAAGGCCCAAAGGTAGGCAAAAGGCTTAGCTCTTTGAGGAATTAAAAGAATGTAAAGCTCTTATCATAGTAACATGGAGAATAAAATTAGGTTGGTAAAATCAGTGGGGGTGAGACTATGCAAAATTTTATTTTAGATTTTATCCTAAATATAATGAAAAGCTAAGGTAGGCTAAGAAACATGCAAATGACATGATGTTACTAAGGCTTGTGTGGATGCTGTGTGGATAATGGACCAACAGCATCAACATCTGAAGCAGGAAGACCCACTAGGAGGTTACTCCAATGGTTCAATCTATGAGGGGAGAATAATATAGAGGAAGATTAGAAAGTAAAGGGGCAGGTAGGGAACATTGAGATCCTTGCTTTTTCCACATACTGTACTCAAATGTTAAAGTCTGAAAAGGATTATGTAGGAGAGACATCATATAAGTAGTTATGTATATCCAGAATTTAAAAAGAGAAATCCAGGAATAAAAACATGTCAGTCTCTTAATAGCATTTGGAGCCATGAGAATAGACCTCACCGAAGGAAAGAATATAAATAGAAGGCCCAGGGCCAAACCTGTGCAATTGACATTTAGAGAATAGGAAGAGAAGGGGTAAAAGGAGTAATAGAGACAGTGACAATGTGACATCAAAACAAAAGTATTTCAAGGAGAATGAGACAACTAAGTGTAATGCTGCTGGGAAGCAGAGGACTAAAATACTGCACACTGGATCTAGTACCATGTGGTTGTCACCTTGACAGACTGAAATCAGATAAGGATTTAATGAAGGAAATAAAAACATTTGGTAAAAGTCTGATGGGAAGTAGGCTATGCAGTCTCCAAGTATCCTACAACATATTATTAACTAGAGGCCTGCTGCACGAAATTTGTGCATGGGGGGGGAGGGGGAGGAGAGGAGAGTGGTCCCTCAGCCCGGCCTGCACTCTGTCCAATCCAGAACCCTTCAGGGGATATCCGACTGCCTCTCATAATCCAGGACCGCTGGCTCCTAACGCTCACCTGCCTGCCTGCCTGTCTGCCTGCCTGATCATCCCTAACTGCTCCCCTGCTGGCCTGATCACCCTGTACCCAGGACCCAGGATTCCCTCCTCCAGCCAGTCGCAGGCACCCAGGACCCAGGCCAGCTTCTCCTGGGCTGACCTTAGCCACAGGGGACTGTGGGCGGGTGGCTTCGCCTGGGCCACAGCCCCAGGCACCCGGGACCACGTGGCAGGCCCTGGTGCCCAGGACCACAGGGACCGTGGGGCATGCAGCTTGTCCCTCTCCCAGGCCACAGCCTGGTTGGTTCCCATTCCTCTCTCGCAAGCTCATTTGTGCCTGGCTGATCACCAATCCTCTCTCCCCAGTGTTGAGTGTCTGAGCCGTTATGGCTTAAGGGCATTATGACCATTTGCATATTAGTTCATTATATAGGATTACAAAGAAGAAAATGGCAATCTCACAATAAAGAAACCTCTGATACCATTTTGACTAAGTCACCAAAGTTAAAACCATCACTGACAGGGAAAAAAATATGTGTCTCCTAATGTGATGCATTACATATTGTTCATGCTATTTTCCTGGCAAAAACAAATAACCTGAATCTATGAAAATAAATCAGATGAACCCACTGGAGCGAGTTCTACAAAACAAATGGCCTATATTCTTGAGAAATGTCACTATCACGAAAAACAAAGGCTAAGGAGCTGTTTCAGGTTCAAGGAGATTGAAGATTATGTAAAGAACCATTTTAAAAAAAAAAAAGAAGAGACATGACAACTCAATGCAATACATAATCATTCATTGGCTCCTGGTCCTGGCTGGTGTTGCTCAGTGGTAAGAGTGTTGGACCATGCACTGAAGGGTCTCAGGTTTGATTTCTGGTCAAGGGCACATACTTGGGTTGCAGGTTCCATCCCAGCCTGGGTAGGGACACATGCGGGAGACAAGCAATCAATGTGTCTCTCTCATGTCCATGTTTCTCTCTCTCCACCTCCTTTCCTCCCTTCCCTCCCTCTCTCTCTGAAAATCAATGGAAAAAATGACCTTGGGTGAGGATTAGCAAAAAAAAAAATTTTTTTTAGAGAACTGGATCCTGGAACAGTAAAAGAAAAGGGGAAAAAAGCTACTATAAAGATTTTTATAGAAACAATTGGAAAATTTTGTCAACCCATATATTAGATATTAGCATTGTGCCAAAGTTAAACTTCTTGAATTGTCCTTTTCCTTAGAAGATAAATGCTTAAGTACAATATTTAGAAGTAAGTCATGATTTCTGCAACTTCTCTTAAAAGTTTTAGCCATCATAGTAGTAATAAATAGATACATATGAAGTAATAAAACAAATGTGGCAGAGACAATATAAAACCATTCATCATTAGTGAATCTAGATGAAGGATATAAGGAATTCATTGTATCAATTTTCCAAGTTCTCTGTAAGTTTGACATTATTCTGGAATAATAAATAAGTGAGAAGTTTGTCTATGAAAGGGAACTGGAAAATGAGGTGGTAACTAGAGGAGAATAAAAGACAAGATAGCATTTCAAGGATGAGAATTACTAGAGCAAGTTCATAAGCTTATATAGAGGTGAGAGTTTTGAAACAAGGAAGTGAGAGTCAATTATCTATACTAATAAAAGGTAATATCCTAATTAGACCAGGTCGACCGGACATCTTCCAGTCGTCCTGCCTTCCTTCCGGACAAAGCCATGGTGGTGGGGGGCAAGGCAGAGGTGGATAGGGGCAATCAGGCTGGCAAGGGAGGGCAGTTAGGGGTGATCAGGCCAGCAGGCAGGTGAATGGTTAGGAGCCAGCGGTCCCGGATTGCAAGAGGGATGTCCGACTGCCAGTTTAGTGGGATCGGGCCTAAACTGGCAATCGGACATCCCCTGAGGGGTCCCAGATTGGGGAGGGTGCAGGCCGGGCTGTGGGACCCCTTCCACCACCACCATGCATGAATTTTGTGCACCAGGCCTCTAGTAAAAGGATAAATGCCTTTGAGAGGCTCTGGAGAGAGACTTCTCGTGTCAGAAAGAAAAAAAGAGGAAAAATGAATCCCCCTATTAGGTAGTCATTTGAACTGACAAGTTTATCAATATAACCTGTTTACTGCCAACACTGCCTTAGTATAACAAGAGGAGAACCAAGCAGTATCAACCACCAAAAAAATTAAAGTCACATTCCAAAGTATATTTAGATTTATTTATCTCAGACTGAAATAGGCCCAGATGTGCTATTTAAACATAATATAAATTATTATTATTCTAGCTAACTATGTGATACTTCTATAAGTGGCCAAATTTCTGAAAATAAGGAAATGAAAAATGTGGCCTAGAAAATATACTTAAATCAATTAAAGTCATAAACAGAAATATATTAATTATTAGGAATATTTTAAGTAATCATTCACTATAACTTTTAATACTTCCTTTAGAAAAAAGTGACAAAAACTAATGTTCAGAAACATGCATAATAATATAATAAAACTTAAATAAAAATCATTCATAATTAGATAATTTATGAGAGCATAAAGTACAGAAAATTACCTACCTAACTAATGTTACAAACTTTTACTCCTGGAATGCTTAGTAGACACCTCTTCCCCCAATCCAGGAAATCAGGAATTTAATGCCCAGTTTAGAAGGTGGCAAGAGCACAAGTAGTCAGAACAAAAATCACACTATCAACCCAGGACCAGTAGGCACAAATAATGGGCAAGGTCCTTGAAACAATTCATATCAGAAAAATGCCCAGCCAACTAAGCCAGAGTTTGATATAGACTAAACCAGTTTTATTCACATATGATCCAAGGACTATATGTTGTTACCAGTCAGCAATAAGATGCAGGAGAATCTGGCCTTTTCCTCTAGGCCAGTGATTCCCAAAGTGGGCGCTACCGCACCCTGGTGGGCGCTGCAGCGATCCAGGGGGGCGGTGATGGCCACAGGTGCATTTGTTTTAACTTTTTTTGTATTACCTTTCTATTCTGAGTTCAATAAATAGTTTCATAATTTCAAACTTCAATGTTTCTAATTTACACGTTTCTTTACTATATTTTACGAAAAAGGTAGAAACATTAATACATATATCTTTGTTTAATTGCTATTAAAATTTAAAAAAAATAAATTTCCAGGGGGTGCTGAGTAATATTTTTTCTGGAAAGGGGGCGGTAGGCCAAATAAGTTTGGGAACCACTGCTCTAGGCAGTGGTTCTCAACCTTCTGGCCCTTTAAATACAGGTCCTCATGTTGTGACCCAACCATAAAATTATTTTCGTTGCTACTTCATAACTGTAATGTTACTACTGTTATGAATCATAATTTAAATATCTGATATGCAGGATGGTCTTAGGCGACCCCTGTGAAAGGGTCGTTTGACCGCCAAAGGGGTCGCGACCCACAGGTTGAGAACCGCTGCCTAGTGCTTTGTCAACTGAAGACAGACAGACTTGTCACCCAAAGTAATAAGCTTCTCTGATGCTACTGCAACTATTCTTTCCCACTTTCATTTTATTTTGTGCAAATAGGTTCAGAATTGCTCATTTAAGTGGGGAGAAGATAAGGACTGGGGTAAGGAGTAAGGGTGGGGGCTGGGAGATACAGATAGACCCTTTAGGAAAAAATAACAAGTAAATTTCACCAGTAGTGACAATTAGATGTGGAATGAAAAGGGTTATAGAAGACAAAAACTGGGAAATTCTCACACATTTAATAATGCAGCCCAGACAGTGTGGCTCAGTGGTTGAGCATTGACCTAGGAACCAGGAGGTCACAGTTTGATTCCTGGTCAGTGCACATGCCCAGATTTTGGGCTCAATCCCCAGTGTGGGGCGTTCAGGAGGCAGCTGATCAATGATTCTCTCTCATCATTGATGTTTCTATCTCTCTCTCCCCCTCTCTCTTCCTCTCTGAAATCAATAAAAATATATTTAAAAACAGTAATACTGCAAATTGTAGAAAAACTTAAAAACTGCAATTACACAGAAACTGAATTTCTAGTTACTTTCAGTCTCAGACACTTTTAGACTGTTGTGCTAAAATACAACTAAAATAATGAAAAAGTCAACATCAGAACAAGTTACCTTTCACTTACAAATTCCCAAAATTAGTGAGAACTAAAGCATCTTTTTTCAGTAGCATTGATTTTTTTTTTACATTCTATTACCTTTTGTTGCTAATAATGAAAAGGAAAGATACAAATAAAAATGATTTTTTAACTCCAATTGTAACATACATAAGTATACAAAACTAAATTGAATTGCCAATTAGTGAGTTATTATACCAAACTTACTTACATTACAAAATATCTAAAATGTACTAAATTTACTAATAGAATGGTATAATATACACCTTTAAAAATATTCTAGCTTTTTTACTTACATTTATAACCAAAGAAACCTTTGGGTTTCTTGCTCTCCAATGGGATAAATGTTCCTATGACGAAATCAGCAATAGCAAGTAGGAGAATCACCAAAAGAACAATCTGAGCCTGAAATTTTAAACATTAAAAATAAAAATCAAATCTCTTATGTTGTACATTCAGTTCCACTAGAATACAACTTCCATGGGGGAAAGGATTTCTGTCTTGTTTGCTCAGAGCATCAAACAATGCCAAGCACAGGGTAGGCACGCCATAAAAAAATGATGGCAGAAGTAGAATGATGCCATATATTTTGAAATTTATTAATGATGCACATGCCTTCCCACAAATCATAAAACACTATAAATTCCAAAACACCATAGGCTTTTCATTCTGTGCATCATTCTTTCCTGTCCCCTCCACCATACAGTACAATATACTTGCTAAAAACCCAAGTTTTATACCAAGTCCAAACACAATGTTGAATGTGTGACAGCGATATGAAAATAAGGAAAAGTATAAAAAGAAGACAACACCCAGGAGGGGAATTCAAGTAGCAGTGGGACTGGAAGAAAGGAATAATCCATGCGAACTACCACCTCTCCTCTTTCACTTTTTTTGTTTTGTTTTATTGGATATAACAGATATATAACAATATATTAGTTTCAGGTATATAACATAATGATCTGATATTTCTATATATTGCAAAATGATCACTATAAGAAGTCCCATCCATCACTATATAGCTATACATTTTTTTTCAGTGATGAGAACTTTTAAGATATACTCTTTTTAACAACTGTCAAGTATACAATAGAGTGTTATTAACTACTAGAGGCCCAGTGCATGAAAATTCATGCACTGTGTGTGTGGGGGGGGTTCCCTCAGCCCGGCCTGCCCCCTCACAGTCCGGGAGCCTTCAGGCGCTGGAGGCAACCCGGCGATTAGAGGAAGGTGATGCCCCCATCACACTTCAGCTGCTGCCACTACCGGCAGTGCAAGCCTCGGCCAGCCCTGGTTACTTGAGCCTCAGGTGGCCCTGGGCAGCCGCCATCCAAGGCTTGCCTGTGCCTTGGGCCAGCCCTGGGCGGCTGGGGAGCTGAGGGGACTGGGGGACTCCGGAGGCAGGCAAGCAGCAAAGCCAGGGGGGTGAGGGGACTGGGCGCCGCCATCTCTGAATGCGTGCCAGTCAATTAGCATATTCCCTCCTTTTTGGCTGTGGTCGCCGCCATCTTTGCCATAGCATGAGGGTCAATTAGGATATTCCCTCTTTATTAGATAGGATTGTCACCATGGCTGAACATTACATCCATGACTTATTAATTTTTCACTGCAAGTCTGTACCTTTTGACCCCTTTCACCCATTTTGCCCACCCCACCTCTCCTCCACTCTTAACCTCCCAATAACACTGGGCAGATGCTCATGAAAAACTGTGTCATCTGTGGGAATAAGGACCACTTATATTGTATGAAATTCTTTTCAGTAAAGTCAATTTGTTAAATGTATAAGTAAATGATTTAATTTTATACTAATGACTTACCTACCAGGGAAAAATTATTCTTTCAGACTTTGCTAATTTTTGATCTGATAAATATTATCATAGCTCATATACAATACAAATATGTGATTTTATACCATCTATAAACACAAAGGAACCTGAAGTGACTTTGAGATGCTCAGTAGTATCTTTGTAGATATGCATTATTCAGGAAACAAGAGCTGTACTATGGCATAGTCCCTCAAAGATACAGAAATATATGTATTCGGGTGCTTTGCCTATATATTAACATGTGAATTCAGCAGTTTCCCCCCCGAAACAATGGTACCTGTTTGGGTAGTCATGATTTCTAAGATTTCAAAAGCAAGGAACAAGATTATCTTCTCTAATCCCTAATGGCACTAACTTGAAGTTTACTGCCCCTATGTTTATTTTTGAAATTGAACTTTTAAATAAATTATAAAGCCAGCAGTTTAATTTGGGCTACCTAATTAACCTGAGCATCTCTAATTTAAGTCATACAATAGGGGCTGGAGGGGAGGTAGGAAGTAAAATATTTTTAAAATACTGTGTTTAACTAGATCCTGAACTGATGGCTATCTTCAAATATCCCCTATCTTATCAATTAGAAAATAACCCTATACATAAATTTCCCTGAAAAAGGCCACTTAGGAACTTTTAAAACCTAAAAATGTTACCACAATTTATTGCATTCTTAAAATAAAAGCTATAAAAGTGCATATATTAAATATTTACCTATATTCCAGAGATATCATTACTTACTTTTGCTTCCCACTCCATTCCAGCTACTGAGATACCCAAAAGGATCACCACAGTAATGGCTCCGATAATTCGGATATCATTGATTTCATCTATCATAAGAATAGAATGTTCCTAGAAAAAGAAAATTATAAATAAGCAATATTAGTTCTTTTAGATAGTCTTTATTTCTTTTGGAACATTTTAGAGATATCACAGTGCCTTACATGTAGGTGAATAAAGGCCTATTTAACAAATGAATAGGGAGACCAATGAAAAAGGAATATTTACTATTGATGTGTCATTCAAGTATATGATGACATCAAGAATATGATTAAATTAATAATGCTATATTTAATCAGATGTGGTATATCAAAAAGGGAATTGCTGACAAGTAAATAAAAATCATATAACTAGTTCTAATAGAATGTTCTTAAGGTACATAGCAGAAATATTTTGCATTCATTTTGATTAGTGAAGTCAAGCTTTAAATAGTCTTTTAGTTTGCCTAAAAGGAGGTGAATATACTTTCATGCAGTAGTCCAAAATACACTGTTCCTATTCTATAAGCAAACAAGTATTTGTGATTGAGTATCAATGAAATTAGAAACATATACTAAATTAAACAATGAAAGAACATGAACTCTTATTGATTATATTGCTTGCTTGCTTACAGCCCTACCTTTCATTCATCCATTTAGCCTACATGGATGAGGGCAATGCCAATGTAAATGTCAGTGTTTTCAGATTTTACATATCCTATTGTACCACATACTACTGCAGAAGAAGAGTTACAATAGCCCTGACATGAACAACTGTGTCAGTTGAGGTTCCTATCATTTAACAATATTAAATCCTATTTCTCTTCTGCTTTAACTCAACACATCCTAATGACTCTTTCCAAACAAGTTCTCTAGTAAACTTCAGAGCAGTATATCAACTACTTTCTGGCCAGCTTTACTTAGATACCTCTCTGGTTCCTCAAATTAGACACCTGAAATTAAATTGTCCTATGTTCTCTATCTCAAGTGAATGGTATTACATTCTGTCTAAATCCCCAACTCAGAATTTGTGTATAAACTTGAAATCCTTCTTTCTCTTTAGTCTCCCTCATCCCATTAATCATCAATTCACTTATTCAACATCTTTTAAATCTGTCAAATTCACCTACACCTCCCCAGCCCCACTCATCATTGTTTTAATATAAGCCACATCTCCTCTCCCAGGATAACTACAACAACCTTTTAAATGGTCTCAATCTCCCATTGTGATCACTCAATCCAATCTCTACTCCGTGATCAGATATTTATTTAGGTCACGTCATGATAATCTGATCATGTCATGGTCCCCCAGTCCAATCTAGATAAGATCTATTTTAATAGCAAACAAGACCCTTCCTGACTTGATACTTTTTCCTTTCTCTAGTCTTAAATCTCTTGCCACTTTGTACTCGTCATACAGAAATATAGTGGGGGTTTTTTTAACCCACCATACTCCACCCTTCCAGGTCTGTTTCCCTTTCTTCACTGTTCCCCCCATTCCACATCCCCACTCTCCTATCTGCCTGCTGAAGCCTAAACTCCCTTCCTTGACACTCCTCTGCGACCCCCATTTCTGGATGGTAAATCAATTGATCCTCCTTTGTGTTGCCAAGGTCTCTACAGTTACCCACTTCTGACATTCTATAATGATTTTCCTTTGTCTACCTCACACACTGAACTTCTTGAAGGATGAGTTTTGTGTTCATCACTGCTTTCCTAGCATCTAACATGGAGAGTGGCATATAAGCCCTCAATAAAGATTTGGGAAACAAATGACTAGAAGAAAGGTGAATTACCTTAAGCAACTCCACCACAGTTTCTGCAAATCCAACCACATACATAGCAACTGCAACAGCATTGGCAAAAGCAAATATCAGGCCAATTGCACCACCAAATTCTGGCCCTAGACTTCTAGATATTAAATAATATGCTCCTCCTAAAGAAAAGGGAAAAAAAGAATAGTACTAAAGTTAGTATTTTAAATGTCCTCCTCCAGTGAGGGGGGGGGGGGGGGAGGGGTGTGTGTGTGTGTGTGAGTGCAGCTAGAAGAAATCAATGGCGGGGGCGAGGAGGACATCTGTAATACTTTCAACAATAAAGATGAAAAAAATTGTCCTCCTCTATAATCAGCTGAAGGCCTGAATAGAACAAAGACAGACCTTCCCCAAGGAAGAAGGAAATCTGCAGCAGATAATCTTCAGACTTGGAACTACATCATCAGCTCTTCTCTGGGCCTACAGACTGCAAACCCACTCTCCAGGTTTTGGACTTCCCAGACTCTATAGTCATGGGAATTACTTCCTTCAAATAAATCTACACACACACACACACACACACACACACACACACACACACACACACGGTTCTGTTTCTCTGAAGAAGGCTAATACAGACATGTTACAAGGTAAATATATAAAAATCCACCATTTTCCCATGTACTAGCAATGAACAATTAGAAACTGAAGTTTTAAAAAGTAACCTATTTACAATAGTACTCAAAGACTGGAAATACTTAAGTCTAAATCTAAAAAATATTTGCAGGATCTGTGTACTGAACAACTTAAACCCAAAGAAGAACTAAATAGGTACACCATGATTATGGAATGGAAGACATAGTTAAGATGTTTATTCTCTCCAAATTGATCTCTAGATTCAACACACTTCCCATCACAATCCCACCAGGATATTTCATAGAAATTGGCAAGGTAATTCTAAAATTTTTAATGAAAAGGTAGAACAGCCAAAACAATTTTGGAAAAATAACACACAGTTGGAAGACTCACACAACTTAGTCTCAAGAATTACTATAAAGCTACAGTACCAAGATAGCATGATACTGGATTGAGGATAGATCTATAGATAAAGGACCAGCATAGATTCCAGAAATAAAATCACGCATGTAGGGTCAATTAACCTCCCCCAGCTTTATTAATATATAATTGACATATAACATTGTTTAAGATGTACAATGTGATTATTTGATATGCATATACATTACAAAATGTTTGCCAAAATAAGGTTAGTTAACATATTCTTCACTTCACATAATTACCATTTTTTATTATTGTTAAAAGTATATTCAAGATTTACTCTTAACAACTTTCAAGTATACAATATTGTTTACTATAGTCTCTATGCTTCCTATTAGATTCCCAGAATTTATTCTTCTTATTAATGGAAATCTGCACACTTTGACCAACATCTTACCATTTCTCTCACCCCGTAGCACACTTTCCTACTCTCTTTCTGTGAGTTCAACTTTTTTGGATTCTATAAGGTGTCCCAAAATTCACGCAAGAAGTAATTTTGATAAAAAATACAGGTTTATAATTAAAAATTGTAAATTTTTTATTGATTCATAAAGTATACAGTGTAGGGTTATGTATGGAATAGCACATCGGGTAAATGGCCTTGACGGCTTTGCTGGCATATACGCAAAGCCGTGGTCTTCATTGATCTTCATTGTCCCTGCTCCTGGGCCATAATTGGTACTTGGTAATGCTTATCAAATTGAAGGGACTGAAATCAAAGGGCAACAGATATTAAAATCTGATTCAATAAACCAAGTAAAATTAGGCTTTTATTTTTTGTTGTTGTTGTTGTTAATGCTCACGCAAATTCAAATCTTGCGTGAATTTTGGGACACCCTATACATAAAAGTTAGATTATACAGTATTTGTCTTTCTCTGACTTATTTCACTTAGCATAATACCCTCCAGTTTCATCAGTGCTATTGCAAATGGCAAAATCTTCTTTTTCATGGCTGAATAATAGTTCTCGAGTGAGTGCGTGTGAGTATACATACATCACATTTTCTTCATCCATCCATCAGTGAACACTTAGGTTGTTTCCATGTCTTCCCTACTATGAATAATGCTGCAATGAATATAGGTGCAAACATCTCTACCAAATAATAATTTCATTTCCTTCTAATAAATACCCAGAAGTGGGAATGATGGATCATATGGTGGTTCTATTTTTTGAGGTACCTCCATACTGTTTTCCACTGTGGCTGTACCAATTTACATTCCCAAAAATGTATAAGGGTTCCATTTTCCCCACATCTTCACCAGCTTTTATTATCTAGTCTTTTTTTATAATTGCCACTCTAACTCATTGTGGTTTTGGTTTGCATCCCCCTGATGAGTAGTCATGTTGAACATCTTTTCATTAACTTGCTGTCTTCTTTGGAAAAACGTCTATTCAAGTGTTCTGCCCACTTTTTAATCAGATTGGTTATTTTTTGCTATTGAGTTATATGAGCCCCTTATCTATTTTGGATATTAGCCCTTTATCAGATAAGTGATTTGCAATTATTTTTTCCCATTTTTTAGTTGTCTTTTCATTTTGTTGTTTCTTTTGCTGTGCCAAAGCTTTTTAGTTTGATGTAGTGCCATTGTTAATTTTTGCTTTGTGTGTGTGTGTGTGTGTCTCTCTGTGTGTGTGTGTGTGTGTGTGTGTGTGTGTGTGTGTGTGTGTGTGTTTGTTGTTTGTTTTTTCTTTAATCCTCAGCCGGGGATATTTTTCCATTGATCTTTAGAGAGAGCGGGAAAGAGGGAAAGACAGAGAGAAATATCCGATGTGAGAGAAATACATCGATGCTTTTTTGTTCTTGTGCTTTTGATGTCATATAAAAAAAAAATTCACTGTCAACACCAATGGCGAGGAGCTTTTTCCTTGTGTTTTCTGGGAATTTTACAGGTTGATGGCTTACATTTAAGCCCTTAATAGTTGTTGAGTTAATTTTTATGAGTGGTATAAGAAAAGAGTCCATTTTAATTCTTTCACGTGTGAATATCCAATTTTCCTAACACCTAGCTTTGTTCTTTTTCAAGATTGCTTTGACTATTCGGAGTCTTTTGTGGTTCCATATTAATTTTAGGTTACTTTTTTCTATTTCTGTGAAAAATGTCATTGAAATTTTGATAGGAATTGCATTCAATCTATTAGATGGCTTTGGATAACTAGGGTTGATTAACTTTTTACGAAAATGCTAAAGCAATGAAATAAAAAAGGGATAATCTTTTAACAAATTGTGCTAGAGTAACTGGATATCCACATGACTCTTGATGGGCTTTGATTCCTATTTTGTACATATACAAACATTAACTAAAAATGATGATAGATATAACAGACGCTCAATGCCGGAGTTGTCCCCAGCCTGCAGGCCCCTATCGCCTGATTGGGGCCTGCTGGCCAACCTCTCGGTCCCTCCCCCTAGCCAGCAGGCTCCGATCGCCCAATG
This sequence comes from Myotis brandtii, assembly GCF_000412655.1. NCBI lineage: Eukaryota > Metazoa > Chordata > Mammalia > Chiroptera > Vespertilionidae > Myotis > Myotis brandtii. The sequence continues at coordinate 1,375,233 of NW_005367953.1, forward strand.
GTGGGACGGGGGAACCAGGTGGGTGGCGGCAGACGCGGGCTGCGCCAGGCCAAGGCAAGTGTGAGCGGGTGGGGCCCTGATCACCATGCTGGTCACCCCACACACAGAGGGCGACTGGTGGCGGTGTGCGGGGCGGCGAGCAGGCAGGAACGGCCAACCTCTTGGTTCCTCTCCGTGGCAGGCAGGCTCCAATTGCCCGATGGGGAACCAGGGGTGGGTGACTGGGTGGGGTGGGGACAGCTGCCAGGGAAGATCAGCACTGATCGCAGGCCAGGCCTAGGGACCCTACCCGTGCACAAATTTCGTGCGCCAGGCCTCTAGTCTTTTAATATATTCTTCGCTCCCCTGTATGCATATTCTACAAAATGATTCCTGGAGCTGCAGGCATGATACATTTCAGATTCAGTTTGTTGGGAAACAATATTTCACAGGTACTCCTACTGAGTAAAGGGTTTACAAAGTTGGAATCTTCTAATTCTCTTTCCTTCTTCACTTATGTAAATTATATAAAGAAAAAATCACTTATTAATTTCTTGGTTACATTGAGTTCAGACAAAGAAACTTTCATTTATGAAAGCTTTATTCAACATTTATCTTTATCAATTTCATAGCATTCTTCAGAGGTGAAAAATGGGATTATTTTTGTTGTATTTGTGATCTTATGGATTTTAGATGTTTTCATCCAAATCAGTTATTAGCAGTAGTAGTATTGCTGTTTAAACTAAAAAAACTTCAGTCAGTATTAGCTTCTTCAAGCTAATGAAATTAGTTTTGAAATGAAATTGGTTTTTGTTACCTTCTTTACTTTCCGAGGTGAAAGATGTCTAGACTCCTCTAGTGCATTTCCTGCCCAGATCTGCAACCAAGGTTCCCTTTAATAGAAATACACAATATGGGCACTCGGGGTGCTCCTTGCTACTGGGGATGAACAAAGCTAAGAAATATGTCCTTTCTGGATATGAGTCATACTGACTTGATACTTTCAATTTAGAATCATGAGTTCAGGATGCAATGTAATTTCATTAGTTTTATGTCTATATTTACTTACTTCCATGTGGAAAATATGGTTTTCTCAGGAAACCAGTAAATCCTGTTAATTATTCTCCAAGTGCATAAAGCAGAGAAGACAGAAGGGGCTTATATTCATTGAAGGAATCTCCAGGGAACATTTAATATAGATAACGCAGCTCATTTATATTCTGTAAAGGACCAGCCAAGTGTCCATTCAACAACTGGCAAGTGAAAAATGAATACCTTCTAGCATAGCTTCCAAGTACTTGGTTATTTCTTTAAATTAATGCCTTTCCCTTTTTTCCTCTATTGGTTTCATTATTTCAACAAATGTGTTTACTTTCTCATTTGTATGAATATCTGAAAACAACAGAAGAATTCTGAATTGTATGATCCAATGGGTTTTTCCCTGTAGTTTCTTCCTTAGTGAGCTGATTCTATCATTTTGAGGGAATGCAGGCAAAACTGCAACATATGATAAGTTGTTGGGACACACGCCACGTTCTCATACTTCCTTAGTATTTCAGGACAGAGGACTAGACAGTCTCTGAGATATACTTGTGAATATATATGAAAACTTTTGGTAGTATTGAAAGACGAAATGGGTTTTTAGTCATAATGCAGGAAAATCGATACTTCCCATAAATTTGGATTCATGTGGAAAACTGTCCAGGGTTCATGCTGCCAGTGGCTTCATGTCCCATTCCCCTTGAGGCTCACAACCTAGATTTGAAGAGCTAACAGAGAAATTATTTGATGATTTTCTGATTCCCTCAAGTAGCTAATATCCCATTCCCTTTCTCCTTCCACTCCTTTTCCCCAATAGTAACAGAAAGAAATGAAACACGGGGCATCCAGTACATAAGCCAAAAAGCAACTTGCAGTATTACCTGATAACTCTTTGGATACATACACATCTTACACTCAAATATCACTCAATACAGACTCATGTACACATGGAACTTCAGCAAATAGTGATTCATGTTCGGCATAGTCATAATCATATTGATGTGAGCTACCAGCTTCCCTGAGGACAACAGTGATTTGAATCCTCTGGTAAGTAAGAAATATGAAGATAATGGGGGGAAATGAAACACTCAATCTGGGTCTCTCTCTCAAAAAACACACACACACACAAAAAAAAAACCCAAAACTGAATACAGATAAATAAGAAATTATCCTATATAATAAAAGCCTAATATGCAGTGACCAAACGGCAAAATAACAGGTCAGCGGGGGGGCAGGGCTATCAAGGGGGTGGCGCCAGGCCAGCCAAGGTGGGTGCTAGCAGGCAGAGGGAGGGGACGGCGATCAGGGGGTGGCAACCAACGGTAGCAGCAGAGGGGCAATTGGGGGGCGGGGCTGGCCACTCGGCCGGCGCTATCCCCTGATCAGCCTGCCAGTCACCTCCTGCAGAGGGAGGCCAGACCGCAGCTTATGCCCCTGAGGGCTCTTGGACTGCGAGAGGGTGCAAGCTGGGCTGAGGGACCCCCCAAGTGCACGAATTTTCGTGCACCGGGCCTCTAGTGTGTATATAATGTCCAATACAGATCTGAAAAATAGTGGAGGCAGATGGAACAGGTTGATCTTTTTCTCAGGTGATCTGCTATGATAACTTTACAGAAACTGGTACATATTTCTTTTTCCTTTCTCTAGCAGGATGATGAGCTTTGTTTGAAAAATGGAGTTCTTTTCTTCTTGTTCATAGGGGTTCCATGGCCACTCTCCTGGTCTCCTGGGTGCTCTTCCTGGGGAGGGTAAAATCTTACTAGACAGATCTTGTGAACTCCAATGAAAGAGGCCTCAGGAACCTCAGAAGATAGTTAGAGTTGAGGATGTGAATTCAGGGTCCCACGTATAACTCACAAAAGTTGTTAGATAATGGGGAAAGAACTGTGCCTGTTTCCTTCAATGAGAAGGAATTAGGTTATACTTGTACAATACAGACCAAATGCAAGATGATCCTTTAGCTCTATTGATCCAAGGGCTAAAGCCTAAGAGGAAGAAACAAGGGGCAGCCCTGTGGAGAAGAAACCTAGCTAGAAGCTCCATTCTTGCTACCAAATACATTCAACACCCTAAAAACTTAAAGCATACATGTTGGGTCAATATAAAATTTTATATTCAAATATACTAGTTTGAAAGTGCTTAGTAGCAACTTTCTTGTCTATATAGACCAATATGCTGCTTTTTAAAGGTAAAAAAATAATAAGATTTAAATCTCATTTTTTTAGTAACAGTAATCTGATGACAATGATGTGAAAAGACTGAATTTACCTCCTCGTACAAATCCATTAGTAGCTATTGCTGAAGTAGACAATCCTGTGATAGTTGTCACAACAGTAGCCATCATTATTACAAGGACCGACAGACCTTTAGAGAAGAAGAAAAGGGACTGAGAAAACTTACACCTTATTTAACCTGCCATATTTAGAAATGATTAGTCCAGTTATGTGGAATTTCGTAATAATAAACTTATTTTTATCCCATTTTAGAAAAATCAAATGAGAATTATGAGGAAAAAAAGTAACATTAAAACAATAACCTTATACAAAGGAGAACAAAGCTTAAAATGATTCCAGTTGCTTGTATTTTATGAAGTTCAGAGCTTAGACACGCACACAGCTACTTTTGTTTATTCATTCTCAAATGAAACAAGAAGTATGTAACTTCACTTACCTATTCCAGCTTGACCTACAATCCATGACAATCTAATGAAGAGCATCACACCCCAAATGTTTAACATGCAACGTACCTGGGAAAGGAAAAGAGGCCAATTCATAGATGAAAAAAAGTAATCAAGTATGATACAGCAATAAATGCTAAACTAGCCAAAAGTAGAATACCTACATTTAAAATGTAGAAAGTCCTTTTAAATATAACTCTTACTCCACCCTTTTCCTTAACAGTTTTTTAAAAGAGCTTAATGAGGACTTAAATGTGAGCTAATGTAAGTATAATATGTGACTATGTGTATTAACCTATATATACACATACCCATCACAATTATCTGAAGCAGCAGAAGCAACCAAAGTAGGTAGACTTATCCTTAAAAAAAAGTGGTTCATGTTCCCCTTTATCAATCCATGTAAGTTTAATTTTTGTTTGTTTTATAACATCCTCATTTCATGATTTCTACAGATTTAAGTTTTATATATTTATCAACACAAAATGCCAATTGTTCACATATCTTTGTTTATTATGCTCATTCATAGAGCATAGTCTTCTAAAATACTAAAATCTAAGAATAGGCAAACTAAACTATTTAGACCTTCACATTTACTCTATTAGCTAGGCAATAAAATTACTACCAGAACTGGGATTTCCCTCTACCCCTCCCCTAAAGTTGTTAATACAACTCCAATTAAGTGCCTTCAAAGTTCCAATGAGCTTATTTTAGCTTATCTACTCTAATCAGATCCTTAGTGGCTATTCAAACACAGAAAAACAGAAGTAAATCTAAACCTTAGTCGCCTATAACTGTCTACTGAAGTGACCCCAACACTTAAGAAAAGGATTTTCCTTTTATTATATTCCCTGTAACTTCTATACATTTCTCATCAAAAGGTATTGGGGGTAGCAGAAAAGGAAACAGGCATATTTCAACTCTATTGCCTGCTCAGCTTGCTTGATTCCGATGCTCCTGTCACCTGTACTGAAAGGTGACAATATGTGAAATTTCCAAAAGGCAATAAAATACAGTTTAGAGCTAATCAAGTATAATATGATTAAATTAAAAATATGTTTACTTGCCGAAACCGGTTTGGCTCAGTGGATAGAGCATCGGCCTGCGGACTGAAAGGTCCCAGGTTCGATTCCGGTCAAGGGCATGTATCTGGGTTGCGGGCACATCCCCAGTAGGAGATGTGCAGGAGGCAGCTGATCGATGTTTCTCTCTCATCGATGTTTCTAACTCTCTATCTCTCTCCCTTCCTCTCTGT
>NW_005367953.1:1380407-1405230 GCF_000412655.1 Myotis brandtii
AAAAGAAGAAAAAAAAAATATGTTTACTGAATTTAATATGCACAAGGAAAAGAAGTACAAGTTATTTATTTGGTCTTCTATAGTACTCAAATAAAAAAGTTTAAAAAAAAGAAAAAAGTTCTCAACGATTGATGAGAATAATAGGAAGATTTTATAAATAATAGAAATGCTGTAACTCTAAAATTAAGTCTATATGTACATACTAATACACCCTTGATCCAGCCAAACTTCACAACTCCTTTACTTTCCGCAGCATATGTAACCACAGCGTCTCTGGTTGGAGTACTTTCTTCCCCATTTGCAAAGCCATCCTCAAAAGGTTCCTGGTTATAAAAGGAAAAATGTGAATTATGCTTAGGAATTATTTAAAATCACCTGATAAAAACAAACATCACTAAATACACTTAACCATGTTTAGAAGGACATAGTACAGATTCCCAAGGACCAAGGTTTTCTGAATATCTTACCTGAGGAAAATGTAAAGCAATAAAGTGAAAGAAACTTTAATTATTAAGTTTTGAAAAATTTAAATCTTATGACAGTAAACCCATTTTAATCATTTCCAATTTTAGTTACACTCTGGCAGTGTCTGGAACAACACAGTGAATACTGTTTGCTCAGTATAGGCTAGCTAGGTCAGTCAGTTCAGACCTTGTCTTCCCAGCCACAAATTCACATTGCCTAATTGACATCTTTACCATATCTGAAATTTCAACGTTAACAATTTTTTCCTGGCCGGCATGGCTCAGTTGAAGTGTTGTCCTGTACACTAAAAGGTGGTGGGTTCAATTCCGGGTCAGGGCACATACCCAGATTGCAGGCTCTATCCCCAGTGGATGTTTCTCTCTCCCTTCCTATCTCTAAAATCAATAATAATAAAAAAATTTAAAACTCCTCTTCATCAACAATGAACAATTTTCTCTTTATAATCCATGACAGCAGGATTACCCAGGATCCCAACATTCACTCACAATTCCTGTTACTCCTTATCTGCATTCAGTCACTCAGTGCTCTTCACTTTTTCCTTTGTAATCTGTCTCACATTCATACATGAGCTAGTTATACATGCATTTCCATAAACAGTGTTCCCTTCTTAAATTTTTATATTTCATGTCTGATTCTATCATTTTTAGTTTTTTGTCCTCTATTTTCTCTCTTTCCCTCTGTCCTTTGTTCTCAACTTTTGTTCAGTCTCAATACACCCAAGTCATGACAAATTTCCAAACCAGGAACAGTGCTTTAAACAGGTCATAAAAGGATAAAAGGAGGAGTTAAGAGATAGAAAATGTTCTAGATCTAGAGTCATGTCCCTAACACTATCCCCATAGTTCTTCCTCTACCCATATTCTTAACAGCAGGGAACAAATGATGCTATATTTCAAGCATCATTCTTTAAATACAGAAGAGCCAACAATTATTATTTAATCCTGAAAACTGATCTAGATTTTCTATAGCACTTTTTAAAAAACCATTTTCAGTGGTTGATATCCTCAACACAAATACATTTTCATAGAAACGAGCTGTTGCAAGTTCTGTGTTACCTCAGAGCAAAACCTGTCATAATCAAACTTCCCTATTCTCCTTGACCAATGTGTTAGCCAAGTAGACTCATTTAATTCTGTTCAATGCATTATTGCTATATCCTTTTTCAAAGTACTATCAACCTAGAGTAGCTCTTAGATTCCAATTTATATATTTTAACTACTGCTAATATTTAGATTTTTATGCAAAAAAGAAACATTATAATAAGTTAGATCCAACAATGTCTTTAAGTGTATCTTTTGAAAATTACTTTATCTAAGCTTTTTAATGATGTTAACAGAAAAATAATCAAATTTTCAACTAATCCCCATGTTTGCATTAACAGACAGCTATAACTTTGACTATGTGAAATACATAGAAAATAAATCATTTAAAGATCACTAAGAACTTAAATGAATTTTAATGTTAACCACTTCTGATGGTTCAAAAATCTAAGATAAATCCTAAGAAAAAATTATAATTTACCTTTCAACAGTTTCAAAACTACTGTATCAATTATTACGTACTATTCTATATAGAACTAACCACTCACATAAAAAATTTTTTTAATTATCCCAATCTACTAAACTTTTTTAAAAACTTCCGTTTTTCCATCCATTAATTGATGATCATTTGGGCTAATTCCACATTTTGGCTATTAGGAATAATGCTGCTGTGAACATTTGTCTACAATTTTTCTTTGTGGACATTGGTTTTCATTTACCTAGGAACGGAATTTTGGGGTCATGAAAACTTTTTGAAATGACTACTTCTGATAATTTTTCTCATCTCTTGTATCAGACTGCAGACTGTCACTCCTCATTTCAGTCAATGTGTCTGTCTATTGTTACTTCTTTCCCTTGCTTAGACTCATGTACACATGGAAACCAATAACCATTAAACTTGTTAGAATATGTATAAATAGAAAAGAAAGTTGCTCTTTATAAGAGCAACCCACTTTTGGCTACTTCTACTGTTAGATGTCTTCTAGATGGTCAAGTATCAATGATGATCCCAGATTTTTTTTTAAAAAGATCCTTCATAAGGACTGATGACTTAACTGTTCAATTATTCAAATAAAAGCCAGAACAAAAAATGTTTGTGTAAATTCAAATAACTAAAGTAGACAGCAGTTGCTCGGTTTTCATTCTGATACTGTTCAGTTAATTTATGACTTTAAAATATTACATAACCTCCAAGTATCACCAGAAAAAGTAACTGTGCATAGTATACACAAAAAGACATCTCCTTTTCCATCTCTGTTAAAAGAAAGTTAAAGATGTGTGTATGTAGTAGGCTACTTTCTCCAAGGCCACATATTGATGTGGGTATCTTACAATGCAAAGGGATGCAGGCAGCTTAAAATTTTTGTGTGGGTGTCTATCAGAATTCCACTTCAAAGTTGAAGGTTTAGTAGTAATGATGCTAATTTCCACTATATTGTGATCAACTATATTAAAAAACAGAGTAAGATTTTCTATAATATATGAAATAGTATTTTAACAGATGGGGTCCACATAAAATGTAGAATCCTCATCATGTTCTGATAGTTATATTTCAAAAAGTGTGGTAGTAATCTCAAATATACAACTCAAAAATTAAAACACAAATATGCTATTATTTATAGTTCAATCAATATATTTAAATGTAATGAAATTGGGTTTACAACTGTATTAATTTTCTGAAGTAATAGGAAACCAAAGTAGAATACACATACAGGTTTCTCCCACTATCTAGAAGTAGAGCGTGACCATGAAACCTTTCATAAGCTGAAATGGCATAAAGCAAAGAAGTAATTACTTTAAAATGCATCTTGCTAACAAATGCACAAAATAAACTGAGATAAAAAATAGATGCTCACAGACAATTAATTCAAAGCTTATGATAGCTTGATACCAAGCTGCTGAGTGCAGTTCCCAGAGAAGCAGGTTGGTGATGCCACTCTCACTGTGCCCTGCCTCCACAATGGCTCGCTGCAAAACAAATACGGAATGCTATTTTTGCTTTTTGCCTTTTTTCCATAAAAGCAAAAATCCTTCTTGTTTTGTTTTGTTGTTGTTGTTGTTTTTCGGTTAGCGAAAATAGATACTAATGCAAGTCTTTTTTATTTATTTATTTTAGAGAAAGAGGGAGAGGGATAGAGAGAGAAACATCTATCGACTACCTCCTGCATGTCCCCTACTGGAGATTGAGCCTGCAACCAGTGCACATGCCCTGACTGGGAATCGAACCAGCCACCTCTTGGCACATGGGTGGACGTTCAACTGCTGAGCCACACCAGCCTGGCTGCAGGTCTTAACAAAGTGGCATAAAACAAACTTTCAAAAAGTAGGGGTACCTGTATTTTGTTTCTTTAAATACATCAGTTTCAGAGAAATAAGTAAATTGTTGGGTAGGACATTTGGTCTGCACATTAAAACTTACAATCGGGAAAATTTCACACAATTATGAACTATAAATTATGCTGATACAAAGGTACATAAATAAAATCTTCAATCTCCCATTTTCACGGAAATAACGGGCTTGTTTTTTTACTGTTTTTCACATAATGAATAAAATGCCAAAAAATAACATAAATGACTTTATGCATAACACCATATTAAATGAGGTGGGATAAATTAATTTGGATTTATTTGGTGAATTAACCCTTCAAAAAAAGGAGTACTGTGATTCTCAATGTACCAAGCAGGGATTGAGGGTGAGTGAGGTGAGAATAGAATGGGGAAGCGAGGAAAAGAGAGGAGATAATGGAAGACCCAGATAGGAAGACCCTCAGTAACTAAAAGGATCTCTTAATGAAAGAAATAGAGAACTAGTAAATAATTATGTCAGCCTGAAATTGGACATGCTGAATTTGAGGAGTCATGAGATGATTAAAGAATTCTACCAGGCAGTTAAAAAATTCATGACTGGAACTTAGGAGAGGGGCCAGGCTAACAAGCCAGTGGGTGAAGCTATGGTAACAGAATGAAAAGAGAAACTTACAGAGAGAAGGCAAGAGGAGTTGAACATTTTTCTGGGGATATAAAAAATACAAAGGGAACTTTGGTCTCCATGGTCATTATTTCTTTGCAGGGAGTAAAGAATTTTTACACTGTGGATAATATCTCTCTTGTATACTCAATTTTCCACCTCAACTTGATCATTCTCTCTCCTTTAACTGTGGTTAACATTTTATTGCACACCACTTCCCTTACCTGTCACCAGAAGCCCAGCCAAACTTGCTAAAATACTACAGCACATTCCTCAATACACAGCAACCTAGCTTTGCCACACAACACTGAACTAGTTTTATAAGACATCCATAGACCTCTCTGCTGCCAAATCTAATGTACATTTTTCAGTCCCTGTCTCGCTGGACTTTTGAAACAACATACGATAGATATATTGTTACCACTCCCTCTTTCTTGAAACATTTCTTGAAATACCACATTTTCTCTCAGCCTCTTCTACCAAGCAATTAAATAGTAAGAGTCTCTTCAACTTGGTCCTAACCCCATTTCCTTTTCCCACTCTATATTTTCTTTGTAAGGGATTCTTACCAGACCTGTAGCTATAAGCAGCATCTAAATGTGTTAAGTAATAAGTGATGGCCTCCATTCATTTCTGGATCAGACCTCACCTCTGAATTTCAGCCCTGTATAGGTAAATACTGATGTTGCCACTTAGGTATTTCATAATGTTTACTATTCCAATTCTTACCAAATGAGAATAAGAAATGGTCAATGTGTGATGAACAGCAACTTTTCCTAAATAAAAAGAAAAATATTTATCTTTCTTGATTAGTTTTTATTTCCTGAATTTTCCAGCGAATACTTTAACTATCAGAAATACTGTGGAAAACAGTATGGAGTTTCCTCAAAAAATTAAAAATGCAACTTCCATTTGACCCAATAATTCTACTTCTAGAAATATATCCCAAGAAAACAGAAACACCAATCAGAAAGGATATATGCACCCCTATGTTCATAGCAGCATAATTTACAATTGCTGAGATTTAGAAACAGCCTAAGTGCCCATCAGTAAATGAGTGAAACTGTGGAATTCTACGTTGCTGTAAAAAAGCAGGAACTCTTGCCCTAACCTGTTTGGCTCAGTGGATAGAGCGTCGGCCTGCGGACCCAAGGGTCCCAGGTTCGATTCCGGGCAAGGGCATGTACCTTGGTTGCGGGCACATCCCCAATAGGGAGTGTGCAGGAGGCAGCTGATCGATGTTTCTCTCTCATCGATCTTTCTAACTCTCTATCCCTCTCCCTTCCTCTCTGTAAAAAATCAATAAAATATATTAAAAAAATAAAAAAGCAGGAACTCTTACCATTTGCAACAGCATGGATGGAACTGAAGAGCATTATGCTAAGAGAAATAAACCAGTCAGAAAAAGATAAGTATCACATGATATCTCTTGTGGAATATAATGAATAACATAAACTGATGAACAAAAATAGAACCAGAAACATCGAAGCATCCAACAGAGTGTCCAACCTATGAGGGAAGGTGGGGTGATGGGGGTAAGAGATCAACCAAAGGACTTGTATGCATGAGCATAACCAATGGACACAGACAGTAGGGGGGTGAGAGCGGCTGGGGAGAGGTCAATGGGGGAAAAAGGAGACTCATAAAATACTTCTAACAATAAAGAATTTAAATTTAAAAAAATCAATGGGAAAAAATATCCTCGGGTGAGGATTAAAAATAACAAGAAAAGAAAAAAAAAATGAAGAATTTGGGTCCTAGCTGGTTTGGCTCAGTTGATAAGAGCATTGGCCTGGGGACTGAAGAGTCCCGGGTTCGATTCCAGTCAAGGGCACATGCCCAGGTGGCGGGCTTGGTCCCCAGTAGGGGGCATGCAGGAGGCAGCCAATGATTCTCTCTCATCATTGATGTTTCTATCTTTGTCTCCCTCTCCCTTCTTCTTTGAAATCAATAAAAATATATTTTTTTAAAAGAGAAAAAAGAATTTGGCCCAGCCAGAGTGGTTTAGTGGTTGAGTGTTGACCCATGAATCAAGAGGTCACCAGTTGGATTTCCAATCAGGGTACATGCCTAGGTTGCAGGTTCGATCCCCAGTAGGAGGCATGCTGGAGGCAGCCAATGGATGATGTTTTTCTCTCATGGATGTTTCTATCTCGCCATCCCTCTCTCTAAAAATCAATAAAAACATTTAAAAAAAAAGAATTTGGCCAGGAAGATAGTAAATTCTTAATAATTAAAAGCCTTTATAATGTAAAATACATTTTATATTTATTCCTTATTGCACAAGTCTTAAATATTTACAAAGTTTTCTCAGTTTCCATTATCCAAACTTGTCTTTTAACAAATTCAAATTCTTTTACATAACAAAGGTCATATTTCAATTATGCTTGAGAAAATACTGCTTATAACACAATGACTTGGTTTAATAATGATTTTTCAGTTTAAAAATTCTTAAAAATTAAGCTATTGTTTCTTCCCTAACACTAGAATTTCCTTCAGTATTTTAGCAATAACCTATTATGAAATCAGCTGTCTTTTTTTGTTAATCCTTGCCTGAGGACATTTTTCCATTGATTTTTAAGGAGAGCGAAAGACAGAAGGAAAGACTGAGACGATTGGTTGCCTCCTGCGCGAGCCAACCAAGGCTCAGGCCGGGGAGAAGCCTGCAACCAAGGTATGTGCCCTTGACCGGAATCAAACCCGGGACCCTTTGGTCCACAGGCTGATGCTTTATCCACTGAGCCAAACCGGGCTCAGATATCTTTTTAAAATAATGGATAAAAATCAATACTTAAGTTTTTTAAAAACTTACAATAAAAACCTGTAACAGTGCTTTTACCAGCTCTGTATCCTAGAGTGCAGGATTGTTTTCTGTGTACATTACATCCTTCTCATTTCCCAAATGTGTACACTAATGTGCTTCTCATTGTTAAATGCTTTAAGTATAATTTACATTAAAATAGCATGGTTTTTTCGCTTTCTTTGAACATCCCAGTTACTAAGTTCACAAAATTTTTATCTCAGGTATGCACTGTAGCATAGCATGGGTGGTCTTTGCAATGTCACTAGCCAAGGACTTAATACCCATGAAAGATGATTGTATAGTAATCAAATGATTTGTGATCACATTTTTTTCCAGAGTAAGTTAACAAAGGTGTTTATCATTGTGCAAAGAGAAATCTATATCATTTGAACAGTGCAGCTTCTAAATAACAGTTAAAATACTAATACAACACATTTCTGGCATTGTTTATTACCAATCTATTCATTTTTCATACTAATTTATTCTATTTTTACAGTTTAACTGACAAAGCCTGGGCAAAAGGGTCTGCTCCGCAATTTTAGGCCATAGTGGGCAAAAAGACAGTAGCCTATTATTTTTTTAACCCTTTGAGTGCCAACCAGTATCCTAGGAACTATGCTAAAATTGCCAAGGCATTTTTGCTGATTTTACAGCAGTTTAGGAAAAAAATTATGAATCTCAAGTAAATGAAGTTACATATTCAAAACTTAAGGAAACCTTTACTACATTTGTTTTCTGGACTTAGGTGCCATCTGTCAATAAAGAGTGAACTACTGGCATCTAATAGTGACACTGCAGGAGGAGCACGACAGCGCTCCCGGCACTCTAGGGGTTAATTTCCAAGGAGGGAGAAATGTTTGGGTTTTTATTTCACTACTAGAGGCCCAATGGCACGAAATTCATGCAAGGGCCTTGGCCTTCCTTCCCACCATCCCCACCCTCTCCCCTCGGTCTCCCGTGCGGTGCCCTAAGAGCTGGAAACTCACGTCAGGAGCCTGAATTCCTGACTTTGCCTGCACGCATTTGTCCATGTAAGGTATGGGAACCATGTAAGGTATGGGAAGACGGGTGCTCAGGAGCCGCGTGGCGCTGCCTGATGGGGGAGGGGGCGCCCACGGCAGGCAGGGGCTGTGCCAAAAGGTGGGTACACAGCGGACATTTTATTTTCTGGAAAAGAGAGGAGACTTAGGGATGCAGGGTGTATCTGCTGGCTGTGGCCCCAGCGACCCAGGAAGCCAGGCCTGGCCAGAGAGCGGGGAGTGGGAGAGTGGGCAGGAAGGCTTGGCTTCCTGGGTCGCTTCCCGCATGCTCTCCCACTCCCCGGCCAGGCTTGGCTCTCCAGCTGGCTCCATGGCTCCGGCCAGCACCGCCATCTTTGTCATGTCAATTTGCATATTCCCTCCTTACTCGCTGTGGGTGCCTCCATCTTTATCATGAAGTGATGGTTAATTTGCATATTACTCTTTTATTAGATAGGATTGTGAGTCTATGCTTCTATATAAAGGTCCATTTATTTAAAAGAACAAAATTTGCTTTTAGCATCACCTCTGCAACTAGAAAGTGGTTCTTAAACTAATACACTAACTTACATAGTTAATGTAAAGACTGTGTAAGATAAGATATTGGTTTACAAAAAATAAACAAGGGTGAGTGCTCACTTCGGCAGCACGTATACTAAAAAACAAGGGTGATTATTTATTGAAGATGAAGAAAGCTGCAAAGAAAGAAAAAAATATGAGATCATTTTAGTTTTTCATTAAGACAAAGTCATATATATTGGCTAATCAGCTTCAGGCTGTCACAAAACATGGGTCAAACAATGACTAATCCTGCCAGATGAAGACTAGGAAACCATACTGTGTCTAACATTCTCATCTGGGAAATACCATTTAGATCCCAATCATCATTCATGTACCTTTTTACACAGTAAATCAACCTTACTCAATAATCTAAAGTGACAGAAAAAACATGAACAGGGAGTCCTAACCGGTTTGGCTCAGTGGATAGAGTGTTGGCCTGCGGACTGAAAAGGGCCCAGGTTCGATTCTGGTGAAGGGAATGTACCTTGGTTGCAGGCACATCCCCAGTAGAAGGTGTGCAGGAGGCACTGATCAGTGTTTCTCTCTTATCGATGTTTCTAACTCTCTATTCCTCTCCCTTCCTCTCTGTAAAAAATCAATAAAATATATATTAAAAAAAAAAAACATGAACAGGGAAAAATGGGGGGGATTAGAAAGTTTCAATGCATTTAACAACTGTTTATTCAGAAGAAGGTGCTATGTATAAGGTATAAGCTATGGTAGAGCATTCAGAAATTTTAAAATATAAACGTTTACCTCATTCAGGTTATCCAAACTCAAATTATTCTGGAAGACCACATCATTTAAATGCTAAAAAAAATTCTACAACTACCAAAAGAATTACAAGTCCAACATTAAGGAAAAGCACACACAAATAAAGCCAATAATACAGCAATCTCTTCCAGAAGTTAATTTTAAATTCTATCCCAATTAACACTTGCACTGGATGAAAAACAAGATGGAAAAGCCTAGTTAGCAGTGTAACAAACTGCCTTAGTAGTTAAATATACTTTATTGCCATATGTTTCTTAGCAATCCCCTTACAATTTGATATAACTACACAAACACTTTGAAAATACAATGGGAAGGGATGACTTTTTTCACATGTCAACTGAACATCCCAGTATAATTCTTGATAAGAACTGGTTTGTAGGCTAGGAAATAATTTGGCTTTGCATATTTGGGGGTGAAGTGAACCTTAACACAATTCAAGTTTACTGTGACATACACCAGATTTGGGGTTTTGCTAAGTAATATTGCAAGATATAACAATATTGCAAGAAATAGTTTTTCTGCCTTCAAGAAATAAGTGTTTCTTATAAAATCTGGTTGTACATCATCCAGGTCTGGTTACTGATTACCTATTCGATAAACCAAGAATTCTTCATTTGTGAGACCCTCATAATCTGCTGGGCTTACTTTAATAACAACTACAATCTACTGAAACCCAATTGTGTGTCAGACACTTCCCTAACGCTTAGGTGTCCTACTGTCCTGAATTGACAATGATCTCATATTTTTTCTTTCTTTCTTTGCAGATTGTCCTATTGTCCATCTTTGAGAGGTAGGTACTATTACCTCCACTTAACAAATGAAGAAACAGTCTTTTGAGAGGTTAACTTACCCCAAATCATTTATCTATAATGTGGCAGTGCAGAGAATCCTCCAAATGGTAGAATTACACAAGGAAAATTATTTTAGGTACCTATTTTGGGCAAGGGGACAAAAGATAGACAACTCACCCGACTCAGGAAACTGTCCTGCTTGAACTTCCCAATTACCCAGCTATTCTCACTCATCACCTTGCTTTACCTTTCCTTCTTTCTCTGCTTCCAAACCTAAGGGCTTCTGACATGATCCTCATAAAAACGACATCAGTTCTGCACTGGATGGCACTAGAGGGATTTTTTTTTTTTTTTAAATCTCTGTGCTTTGTAGAAATTCCTCCAGGATTTACAGTGTCTGTGATACTCTGCCCTACAGGATGATTAGACAACTACAACGACCACCCATGGAGGAGAAAGAATTGCTAGTGTCCAGACATAATGCATCTGGAAGGCATGTCCAAAGTTTAAGTATGAAATTGTGTAGTTGATAGAGTTATGTGTTTTATTTAACTTTGGAAGTTTATTTGGAGGCTATTGTGGTAGAGAGAATAGGTAAAATAGGCCAGTCATTCCATTTCTATGTACCTAGGATTTTCTTTTTCCAATTAAAAACCACATGTAAGTGGACCAGCACAGTTCAAACCTGTGCCATTCAAGGGTCAACTGTAATATTCTTCAGGAATACATAAAGGTAGTAAAAGTCATTTTGGGTGGGAAAAAGTCAGGACAAAGGCCCAAGGGAAATTATTACCCTTAAGTCATGATAACAGCTACTTTGATGGAAGGATCAGAAAATAGTGTACAGAGGCTGGGGGTGCCAGGAAGGTTCTGTTTCTTGACGTGGGTGGTGATCATTTGATTAAGTTATATATTTATGGGTTTTTCTCTCTGCTATATTCCATAATAAAAAGAAAGGCTTTTAAAAGAGTAAACAAAAAATATGTTAAGTGTCTGGTATACTGCCTGACATTAACAGAGTAAGTGCTAAATAAATTTTGCCTAATATTATAAACAAGAAATAAGTGATCTATTATTACAACTGCCCATGTAATGAGTTTAAATAACTGGATGTTGAACAAACACATAAATATAAATACTGCAAAACATCAGTCATCTAGACTCTACTACATAGGTCTTATAATTTGATATTGGCAGAGTTTAAGATTACCTCTGGATGAACTTTACATATAAACATGGCATCACCATTCTGCCTGGTGAGAAAGGATTTATTATCTACTAGAGGCCCAATGCACAAAATTCGTGCAAGGGGCTCGGCCCTCACAGCCCTGGCTTTGTCCGGAAGGTTGTCCAGAAGGACATCTGGAAGGTCATTTGGCTGTCCGGTCTAATAAGCATATTACGCTTTTATTATTATAGATACCATCAGCAAGTCAGTAGGGTATAGTGTGAAGAATGTGGGTTTTGATGATCAAAGATGGCACTACTAGAAATATTTTTTTAAACAGGATTGAAGAGTGAACTATGTTTTTTGTTGTTGTTGTTTTTTTACAGAGTTTTTATTGAAGGGAAAGGGAGAGAAAGGGTGAAACATCAATATGAGAGGAAGACATTGATCCATTGCCTCCTGCATACCCCCTCACGGAGATCAAACCCACAACTGAGTTTTGTGCCCTAACAAGGAATCGAACCAGCAACCTTTCGGTGCACAGGATGACACTCAACTAATGGAGCCACACTGGCCATAGCAATTCTAGAAATGTTTTGCAACTTCTCTATAACTAAAAATGTGCATAGTAAATAACTTCTCCCCTTCCCTATTTCCTTTAGTGGCAACCAACATGCACCTTACAGCAGGACTAGCTTAGGTTCATATTGGATTAACAAAACCTCTGGACCCAGCTTTAATTAAACAAATTAAATCTTTGCTAATGACAGCCAAAGGAGTGGAAGTCTTTATTTCAGGGCACGGTTAATATAAAAGAATTTATTGTTTTGTTTACAAGCATCTTATTATTGATTTAAATAAACTCCAAATTACACTTCAAAAATGTTCAAGGTCACCCAAAACTATGATTAAAATTCTAAAAACAAACCTCTGAAATAAAGTATTAATAAAGATACTTTAAAGATAAAAATTTCTAATATATTTTAATAGCATCTGCTTTGATACTAAGGTAAGCAAAGGCAAAGTGTTAATATGACACATAGCCAAATGAGTAAAAATGATGCACACATATGCAAATTTAGATGCCAAAGTGGCTGGATTTATTCTAACAATTTTTTCATCAAGCCTTAGCCAATTATTTCATCCCAAAGCTACCAACTTTTCCTATCCGTGCTGTCGGTGATTGGTGTATTCAGTGTAATGCTCCTCATACAGACTACTCTCTCAAAACCAAGTATTGTTTTGCAGGAATCCAATCTGCTCTGGTTAACAATGGTCTATTAATATCCAGTGGCATTAATGCAAAGCTCAAAACTCAAGTGCCACAGATAAAAGTGATGGTGTGGCCATGTGACTTTACAATAAACCGAGTCAGAACTGCTGATTGCAATGAAAAAATTCAGTCCTCTACCTAGCCCATCATGTTCTTTACTAATCATTCAAGACTGAGTTACAACAGAATGCATTAAGAATAGCATAATTATCATTTCAAATCCCATACAACTTATTAATGTCAAGCTAATAACTTGAAAATATTTTAATTCAAATTACCAGAAAATTTGTACCTTCAAGTATTAATTGATAATATACTGATGAGCACTGACAGGTGTGACTCAGTTGGTTGAGCATTATCCCATGCACTGAAAGGTTGCTGGTTCAATTCCAGGTCAGGATACATACCTAGATTGTGGGCTTGATCCCCAGTAGGGGGGTGCAGGAAGCAACTGACGTTTCATTCTCACATCGATGTTTCTCTCTCTAAATCAATAAAAAAATCTTTAAAAAAAGAAGACTATTAGGAACCTTACTAAAGTTAAAAGAAAAAAGTCCAGCTGGTGTGGCTCAGTTGGTTTAGTGTCATCCCATGCACCAAGAGGTCACCGGTTCAAATTTGGGTTAGGGCACATGCCTAGGTTTCAGCCTCAATTCCCAGGAGGCAACTGAACATGTATGTTTCTCTCTTATTGATGTTTCTATCTCTCTCTCCCTCTCACTTCCTGTCTAAAAATAAATACATAAATAAAATTTTAAAAATACTTAATACAATTCAGTATACAGTTATCTAATGGTTAAAGCCAGATCTTTGATTGTTAACACTTGTCTATATAAGGGTATTTCAAAGTGGAGAATCAGCACATCAAAGAAAATAACTATGTACTAAGTTATAGGGGCAATCAAAGTGTACATCTCTCATCATGTTCTAGGACACTGCTTCTCAAACCTGGCTTTCTGAGAATCACCAGAAAGTTTTTCAAAAGCTACCTGTATATTCTTTGAAAGAGAGACATCTGTAATTTTTCTCCAAATTTTTAGAAATTTGGGGGTCACTGGTCCAGAAGAAAAGGATAGGGAGACAGAAACCTAATTTCAAAAAAACTCAGCTTCATCAATTATTAGTTATGTGGCTTTAGGCAAATCACAACCTTGCAAAATGATACTGCTACTGCAAGACTTTCTGAAAACCCAACTCCTCCAAAGATAGATTTGAAGACCAAATACAGATATGCAGCTTAAGAGTGCTTTAGAAAATCTAACAATTTATACAATATTAAATTCCACAGCCTTTCCAATTAATTCTCAGATAGAAAAAATATGAATTCCCTGATTCAACAAACACTTCACTGAGGGCTCTGTTCTAGAAACCTTTGAGAAAGAATCCCATTCAAAATTAGAAGAAAATTTGAATGTGAATAATTTTAAACTTGTGGTGAGTATTTAATGTGGAAGAAAAAAAGAAAGAAGGAAGAGGAAAGGAATGTATAATAGTAACCTCTGTGATGATAGAAATGTTCTATATCTCCATTGTCCAATACAATAGGCATCAACCAAATGTAGGCAATTATCACTTAAAATATGGCTTGAGTAATTTAATTGAAGCTTTAGTTTTAATTTAAACTGAGTTTAACAGCCACATGTGACTAGTGATTACAGAATTTTAAAAAACACAGCCCTAAAACTTTTAAAAATTTAGGTTGCACTTTTGAGAGACATGGATAAGGAAAGTCAGAGGAAATGGAAAAAAAAATTAGGAAGATTCCATTTATAAGATACTTTCTTATATTTCTTTTTGAAGGTATTTCTATTAGGAAAAGATATATCCATACAGTGAAAGTGAGGAGTACAAATCTTTGAAAGTAGCACCAATTGGGAGTCAGAATGTTTGCTGCAAGTTCCAACCCTGGTGCTGCCTGTTACAGGCCCTATGATTCTGTAAGGGTTCCTTAGCTGTTTTTGAGTGTTAAACTCCAACTATGCAAATTGGGGCAATATGCCTGTCAAATGAACTATAGAGAGTCTACATAACAAATATAAGATATATAAAAGAGCTTAAGACTTTTTTGTACTACATTAATTTATTTTAAAAAACTAGTTCTATTATCCAACATATATTGATCGAGGGTGTGCTGTGTCAGGCCTATATACAAGGTACCGTGAATATAATAAATAGCCATAAACATAGTCTGCTTCCCATGCAGCTTGAAGTTCAATCCAGTTGAGTCAAATAACCACATTAATAAATATACATGAAATAAGTGCTTTAAGGGAAAGGGGGCTTGTTCTGGACCAGAGGACAATAAGGCTTCCTCTCTGAGGAAATAAGGATTAAAGTGAAATCTCTAAACTGAAATGTTAACTGTGTGTATAAGGTGGAAGGGAGGAAGAGTTCACAGTATCATAAATAGTTCCTATGGTCAAAGGTATTGTGCCTTGGAGTAATTTTAACACTCAAGAAGTAGGCCAGAGCTAGACAATGCAGGGCTAGTTTTAAGCTAATGGATGACATAATCAATTTTCTGTTTTGAAAAGATACTTCTGGGCACAATAGTGATGGGAGGGCACAGTGAATTCGGAGAACCCAGTTAGATTACTGTAGGAGGGACATGCCTCAATTGGGTCTAGGTTGGTAGCAGTGAAGGTAAAAAGAATATTTAGGAAATAAAGGTGACAGGACTTGGAGATGAATTGGATGTGGAGGAATGAAAGAAAGTGTCAAGAATGACTCATGTTTCTCACTTGTGCAATATGATGCATGGTGGTACCATTCATAGAGACACAGAACACACTGAAAGAAGACTTGGGTTGTTCTGTTTCTGAAGGGGGAAGGAGGCAATTATAGGTTTGTGAGTCTGGGGTGCCTTTGAGATACAAAGCAAAAATGTCAGCAGGCATTGGATGCCTAGAACTCAGAAAAGGGGTATGGGTGGGTGACAAAATTATCTTGGGAGAGAAGAAAGAAGCCAGAAGAAGAAAAGCCAGAACCAAGCCTTGAAGGTGGCTCAGTTTAGAGATAAAGGAAACTGCAAAAGACACTGGGCTGAAAGAGCCAGAGAGGGAGAAAAATGAAAAGACAGAGTAGTGCCTTGGCCTGGTGAGTCAGTGGTTAGAGCACCATCATGATGCTCCAAGGTTGTGGGTTCCATCCCCAGTCAGGGCACATACAAGAAGCAACCAATGAATACATAACTAAGTGGAGCAACAAAGTGATGTTTCTCTCTTTCTCTCTCTAAAATCAATAAATGTAAGTTTTTAAAAAAAGGAGTGCTATATGGAAGCTGAGGTAGTGATGAAAAGACTGAAAAGAACATTAAATGCTGCTGGAAGTTTGAATGCTGCTGGGGAGGAAAAAAAGGTGTCCTGGAATTGGTGATAAGAATGGAGATGACTGGTGACTTTAACAACTATTTAGGTGAAATGATGGGGTAGAAGTCATACTACAGCAGATGGTCATGGATCCTTTAAGTTTCCCTCCACAGGAGTAACCAAGCCTGACCTACCAAGCCACCTTACCAAAAAACTCCAAAATGATTTGCATACTAAACTCGAAGCTACACTAATCAAAGAACTAATTCACACCAACTGACAAAGAATCATGCCAGTGGTTTTTAGAATTCTTAACCTAAATGAATATCTAATTTGTGAATGTTCAGAAACAGCATAGTGAACATTTAAAGCACAGAAATTTCTGAGCCCAAGGGTGGTACAAACACACCTGCCTGTTATTAGCTTCTGCAGAGAGATAACATTCCACTAAGCTATTTTTGCTTTTCAGATTTTCCCCTTCTTCTAATTAGAAATCCCCAAGTTCTTTATCAGCTCCATGGTTTGTATAATTGCTTTAAGATAGTACTGGTTCTAGTGAAAAATGAAAGAATAATAAAGCCACTGGCAGATGACAGCTTTCATATTTTAAATAGGAAGCCATTGATGTTTTTAACTTCAGTATTTTAAGTAGTTTTCCCTATAGTCTGTCCCTCAACACTTTCACTTTATGTTTCAGCCTATTAGTTCCCCACCCCTTTGTATTCTCTTTGAAAAATTGATTTTCATGGCTTTACCTAAATTTGTAGCATAAAAGCACATTTTTATGCGACTATTTAAAAACCCATTTTCTTAAGTTCTTTTCTTTCACTAACCAGTAGCTGCAATTTTATGTGTCTGCCCCATTGTAGAACTAATTTATAAAATGAAACCCAACTCTTTCGTCCACCTCTCAAACTTGCTCTTCCCACAGCCCTCCCCATCTCCATATCTACAGACTCCATTCTAAACAGTAGAAAACCCTGGCATTAATCTTTCCATACACCCCTTCATCTAAACCATCAGCAAATCCCAACAGTTTTACCCTTTAAACATACCCAGTATATGAACACCTCTCACTGTATCAAACACTATTACTACCTTAATAAAAGTCCTATCATCGTGACTGAAATACTGCTCTAACTGGTCTCCCAGCTTCCACCATTACCCCCTTACAGAAGGATATTCTCCACAGAACAATCAGAGTGATATTTTAAAAACATAAGTCGGATCATGTCAAGTCTGTGCATTAAACCCTCCACAACTCCCTATTTCACTCAGAGTAAAAACCTAAATCTTTATCATGATCTACTTATTTATTCCTCACTCCTGCTTTGACCTCCTCTCCTATCACTCTCCCCCTTGTCACTCATCTTGCTGGCCTCCTTATTTCTCAGTCACACCAAGCACACTCCCATCTCAGGGTCTTAGTGTGTGCAATTCCTCTGCCTAGAGTGTTCTTCCCCCAGGTATTTTGCATGGGGTGATCCCTTACTCCCTTCTAGTGTCTGCTCACATATCAGAGAGGCTTTCTCTAACTACTCTAAAACAGCATCACCCCAGCCATAACCATCTATCTCCTTCAATTATATCTGACCTATTTGTTCATTGTCTCCTACTATTAAATGAAAGCCCCATGATTCTGTTGTGTTCATTGCTGTATTATCCCCAGCACTTAGAATAGTGTTGCTGGTACCCAATTTGTTGAATAACCAAATTCATATTCGTTTCACTTCAGCAAGGAACCAATCTGATTAGTACCACAGACTTTCCAAACACATATATTAAATATGTAATTAAATATTAATGAAGCAAGCATACTCAATACACAAGAACCAAGAAACATTATTTCTGTCCTTTAGACTCCAAATGCCCAGCATTGGAAATATGAGAATCTGAACACAAATATACATAGAGAAAACATCAATTATGATAGCATTGCACAGATTATTTTCCACATTTTAAATCCCCAAATTTATCTTTCCTTTTACCCAGGCAGTCAGTTGGTGTATACTTGGAGAATGGATACAGTATTATGGGTAAACCAGACTTCAGCGCTGGTGGCATGGGTTCAACAGGGTGAAGCCTCTGGCAAAAGTGTGAAATAATCCAATCTTGACTTTGCTATATACAAGTATTTCATATCAGGGTCCTAACTTTACTCAATCCTGGAACTACTCTACTCCCTAACCCCAGGGATATGGCCCATTCTTGTTCCTTCAGGGTGACTTTTAAGAACTCAAGCTATATACTGAATTAGTGGATGAAATTTCTTGTTCAAGAATCAATACAGCCCACTCGGAAGCAGTTACAGGCATTAGAGGAGATAACATACTTGTTTCTGTTTTACAGGAAGTCTTTGTTAAGTGGGAGGAATTGTCCACCCTGAGACATTCAATGAACAAATCTTTATTAAGTACCTATTCTCTGTATAGAGATGAATGAGATACAAGTTCAGATCCAGTGAGACAGTCATATCATACATCATCACAAGAATTCCTCCTCGTTTCTCTGTTATGTAGTCACTAGAGGCCTGGTGCACGATATTCGTGCACTGGGGAGGGGGGTCCCCCTCGGCCCAGCCTGTGCTCTCTCGCAGTCCAGGAGCCCTCAGGGGATGTCCTTAGGCCCACTAAAGTCAGACATCCTTAGCACTGCCACAGAGGCAGGAGAGGCTCACACCAGCCATGAGCCCAGCTTCTGGCTTCGCGGTGCTCCCCCTGTGGGAACACATTGACAACCAGGGGCAGCTCCTGTGTTGAGCATCCGCCCCCTGGTGGTCAGTGCACATCATAGCAACCGGTCATTCTGCCGTTCAGTCAATTTGCATATTAGCCTTTTATTATATAAGGATTCCATTCTCAGGAGGTCATGGTAGAGAGGTGATGGTGGTAATCCCCATTGTGTCCCCCTCAACCCCCCTGCCATCTCAGAGCAGGTCTGGGGGATAGGCAGGAAGAAAAGGTAATAAAAAAGCCCTGGCCTGTGTGGTTCAGTTGGTTGAGTGTCGTCCTATGCACCCTCTTATGCACCAAAAGGTTGCAGGTTCAATTCCTGGTCAGGGCACATAACCAGGAGTGTGGGCTAGATCCCTGGTAGGGGGTGTGCAGTAAGCAGCAGATCAAAGTTTCTCTCTCACATCGATGTTTCTACCTCTCCCTTCTTCTCTAAGAATCAATTTTAAATAATCTTTAAAACAAAAAAAGATAACAAGAAAGAGGATACTATATCCTGGCATTGGAGTCAGAAAAACCTGGGTGTGAATTCCACCTGCATCACTTTCTATGAGAGTGACACTAAGCAATTTCTTCAGCTTCTATGAGCCCATTTTATCATGAGTAAAATGTGTATAAGACCTATTTCATAGTAATTAAAAAATCCACAAGCTCAGTAAGACATAAAAGACACTTGATGATATAGCTGTTCTCTTTAATGCTCCCTTTTTATTAATAAAAAAGGCTAAAGCCCTAACCGGTTTGGCTCAGTGGATAGAGCGTCGGCCTGCAGACTGAAAGGTCCCAGATTCGATTCCGGTCAAGGGCAATTAGAAAGAAAAGAAAAGGCTATAATAGGCCACATACCACCAGCAAAAGGCTCCCAAGCCATGGCCTAAGGACAACTGTGCCAAGGTAATGCTACCTTTTAAAACTGTTTTAATAATGCTTTATCCTGGCTAGGTATCTCAGTTGATTAAAGCACCGTCCCGATATGCCAAAGTTCAGAGTTTGATCTCTAATCAGGGCACATACAAGAAACAACCAGTGAATGCACCACTAAGTGGAACAACAAATGGATGTTTCTCTCTCTCCCTTCCTCTCTCTCTCTAAAAAAAAAAATTTTTTTTAAATCAATCTTTTTTTAAAAAACAACAACAGTGATTTCAAATAACATTAATGCTTTAAATCTAGTAGGAGCTATTATAGATTGTCTACACCATATTTTTCCACATTTGATAATCATGCTACCCTCCCTCCACTTTTTTTTCTTCCTGTAGAAGCAGGAATCATTACTTTAGGTTGATTTTTTGAAATACTTAAAAAACAACACAATTCCAGGCATTAGCTTTGAAGAGTTTCTGCCTTCTTGAAAACTTTTCTCTCAGCTTTCCTAAAACAGCTCTCCTAGCTATTTCTAACCAGCATCGCAGCTCCTTAATTTCCTTTGCTAGTGTCTCCTCAATCTCTAACAGACCTCCCTTTTAGACATTTTCTAGGCCTAATCCCAGACCATATACCTGTTCTCTTATCTACGCACTCTCCTTAAATAATTTCATTCATAACCTTAGACACTATACACACACACACACATATATATATATATATGATTTTTATACTTTCTAATATATATACACATATATATACATATACATACATATATATGTGTGTGTGTATATATATACTTTTCTACTCCCCTTCCTCATAATGATTCATGGACTAAGATGTCTTACAGGCTACTCAGAATTCTTTTTTTTATCCCTCAAATCTATTCCTTCTCCAGTATTTCCCATCTCAGGCTACAGTACTGCCATCTATTCAGTTGCTCAAGACCAAAACCAGGGAATCAGCTTCTCTTCCACTCCCACATTCAATCCACCTACATCCAATTCTATCTGCCACCAAGCCTTATTATCTGTTACCCAGACCACAGTTAATAGCTTGGATCTCCCTGCTTCCATTCTTGTTCCTGCCAATCCACTCTCCACCCAGCAGTAAGCAATGTTAAAACAAAACAGATCATGTTGCTACCTCACATAAAATCCTTCAATCACTTCAGACTACATTTATGGTGAAATCTTACACTGGTCACCTTATGTTCTTTAGATATATCCCTCTCTCACCTCACTACCTTCACAAATGCTGTCTCTTCAGCCTGGAATGTTTTCCTACCATATCTTCAAAATCCTTAAAGTTTCAGCTTCAATGTTATATACTTCTGGAAAAAGGCTTCTCCAACCCAATTAAAATTAGGTCCTATGCCAGAACCGGTTTGGCTCAGTGGATAGAGCGTTGGCCTGCGGACTCAAGGGTCCCGGGTTCGATTCCGGTCAAGGGCACATCCCCAGTGGGGGGCGTGCAGGAGGCAGCTGATCAATGTTTCTCTCTCATTGATGTTTCTGGCTCTCTATCTCTCTCCCTTCCTCTCTGTAAAAAATCAATAAAATATATTTTAAAAAAAAGAATATACTTATCAGTATATTCAGTATAATTCCTTAAAAAAAAAAATTAGGTCCTATTATATCCTCACTAGAAGCCTATACTTTTCTTCCCTAGCATTAAAAAAAATTATAACTATGTTATATGTACAATTATTTGATTAATGTATGTTTAAGCAGAGTCAGTATCTGTTTCCCTAATCACTGCATCATTTCACAGTGCCACAGCCATGTGTCCTTTCACCAATAAATATCTGAAACAGAAAACTCATGAGTCCTGGCCCTAGAATGGCTGCATAATACAGCAAGATATGCCATGGATATTTAACTATTTCCCTTCAGTTGAATTTTTAGGCAAAATACTTTTTAAAAATCACAGTGCTAGGCAATGAAAGGAATTCAAGTAGAAGGAAGACAAGTTCTCCTAAGAAGTTTCTGGAGTGCCTTTTTACTTTTTTTGTTCTTCCATAGTTCCTAGCACACAGTCAGATCCCTGGTAGATACTTAAAGCATTTAGTGACCAAAGTACTACATGATAATCAAAGTGATAGAATTAAGTGTCACAAAATTCTACATAATAGGGTTCACTGAAGGCTAGAAGCATTAGAAAAATGTTTAAGGAGCTAGAACTCAATTTAGATAGGGTAAGGACTAACTTTTAGGGATCTGCCCAACTTATGCTATCACCCCTCACCTGCCCTCCTTCAACAGCAGTATGGCCAGATTTGTACTCCTTAACGCAAAACATTTCTATAATCCATTTGCTGAATTCTAAACAAAATTATCTTCAATATGAGATTCTATGCTTAGTTAACATATATTAATGAAACTTTTTTTGGCCATAAAGGACCCGAGTGGTAGATGATAAAAAACTACAAAGAATTCATTATACTATCTGTTGCATAAATGAAACTTAACAAAACATTTTACATGCTACATTCATTTAATAATGTAGGTATTAAGAGGATCGAAAATTGAAATCCTATAGTTTAACTATGTACTTTCTGAAGGACCAATATAAGATCAAAACAATAACTACATTAGCAATTATTTTCCAAGCACTGCACATGGGCCTTTCTGTGCATTTCCACACCCCCCCGCCCCCCCAAATCTTCAAAATAACCCTGAAAGTTGAAAAAACTGAGGCTGAAAAGCTGGGTGACTTCAACTACTATACAGCTTACAATACAGGTGTTCCTTTTTTAGACAATGTAAACTGAACTAAAAATGCCAAAACAAACATAAAAACCCTGAAGTTTTGGAGAACTTCAAATGCTTGGTTACTGAATTTAAAATAACAAAAGCTTTCCTAGGAAGCATACAAGTTCAAGGAATATAACATCCTTTAATTTAAAAAGTCTTTCTAGCTCAGCTAATGTGGATCAGGGGTTGAGAGTTGACCTATGAACCAGGAGGTCATGGTTTGATTCAGGTCAGGGCACATGCCTGGGTTGCAGACTTCATCCCCAGTAGGGGGCGTGCAGGAGGCAGCCAATTAATGATTCTCTCACATCATTGAAGCTTCAATCTCTCCCTCCCTTCCTCTTTGAATTATATATATATTGAAATTATTAATGCAGGTAAATTTCAGATATATTTCACCAAAACGGAGTAATTTGGCAGTAAAGGCTTTAAATATATATATATTTAAAGCCTTTCTAAAACTCATGGGTAAATTTAGAGTGTTTTACTGCCAAATTACTCCGTTTTGGTGAAATATATCTGAAATTTACCTGCATTAATAATTTCAATAAAAGTTCTCTTTAAAAAAAGGAAAATTACCAGCTATATAACTACTTTACAAAAATTTTTATTTTTGAAAGGAAAAAATAACAGATTTGAGAGAAACTACAAGAGTATGAGTATTATAAAATGTGTTTTTCTTATACTACTATAACAAAATACCACAATAGAATAACAGTAGCATTATCCAAAGCCAAATGATGTCAGGCTTCTAATCAATAAGCTGTTAAGGGTTGAGACCTCTGTAATTATTTCAAACTGTATGAATGTTACATTATCAAACATCAGGACAAGTAGTCTTGTATGAAATGACTGTATGAGATCAAATAATCACATAAAAAAGAAATTACATACTTCTGTATTTAAACTTTCCACACTAAGATCTTTTCAATCTGTATGGTACCAACTCTTTGCATTCACCAGATTTCATCAATGTAGTCATTACACATTGTAAAAGCACACTTCAAGTATTCCCATAAAATAGTTAATTAGTTGAAACTCAAAAGCATCAATGTTATCTCGAAATAACGATTTTGTACCATCAAGAAATAAAAGTCATATGTAGCCATAAAATGGAATTACAAAAACAGTATAGGGATGATTTTCTGTTAACAAAGTATATCTATGCAAGACCCCAGAAAGTCTTTCTGGACTTCCTCCACAGAAAAAAAAACTCACTGCCCCTCTCTCAATCTCTCCTGTGCGCCCCCTCCCCCATCTTATTTTTTATAGCCCTCTCCCTAAAGGTATACATTAAAAATGGAGTTAGAGCATTATCAAGAACAGCATGTCTCTAGATTTATGATCTTTGCATATTCAAGGTTGCAGGAATTGAGCTTTAATAATTCATGGACCGCAAACACGCCCTGTTAAGATTTTTCCCTCCAACACTAAAGTTCCTACTCTTGGGATCCCTAATGGGTGTACATGAGCCATACAATACAACCTTTAAAAAGGACACAAATGGTAGGTGTGCTCTCCTGAGACGTCCTCACCTAAACCTCCTGCACATTCCCTTGCGGGCCCACAAGCATAACTGTCATGCAGAGAGATGGTTAATTGTTCAACGCGGCTGAGAAACCAAGCGTAATTGAGATAGATAACTGGATGGGGAAGGTTGTTAAATGCAGCCTCTCCAGTATCGCGTAAGTAGCCTAACCCGCTGCAAACTTTTAAGAGATTAAGTTACATTCCTCTGCAATTCCACCCTTGACAGCTGAATCCAGAGATGCCAGCGAGTCATGCACATCCATTCCCGCCACCTCACCGGTGGAAAGCAGGAAGGCCAAATCCTGTGGCCGGCGCTGACCAGAGGTTGGGAAAGGAGGGAGGGCCGGGAGAGCTCACCTTCTCCAGCTCATCGTGCAGCTCCGCTAGGCTGGGACGGAGCAACTTCTCGCCCAGCTGGGCCACAGTGTGCCGGTAGTGGTCGATCCTGGGCACGGCGTCCATGGTGTTGTGGCCGAAGGTGCGCTGGTAGTAGGTGTTGGTGTGGGTGTCATAGTAGTAGTGCTGGTGGTGCCCGCTGCTGCCGCCGCCCGAGTGCAGGCTGCTGCCCTCGCTCAGCACCGTGTCCCCGCCGTTCTGGAAACTCACGTTGGGCCCGTCGCCGCCGACCCCCGCCGCATCCGACTGGCTCTCCTCTGCCGAGGAGGCAGCCGGGTCCACGAAGTTCACACGGAAGCGGCCCTTGGCTTCCTCACTGCCTTTCGCCGGCCCGCTCTCGCTGGTGGCTTTCCC
>NW_005367953.1:1406424-1412376 GCF_000412655.1 Myotis brandtii
CGCGCTCGCTCCAGGCCTGAGCCGGGGGGAAGGCAGGGTTTCCTCTGCCGCCTTCGAGGTGTAAACGCACCCGCAGGGCAGCCTGAGGTTTGCGTAACCAGAGACTCGCCAGTGGAGATGCCGTGGGTGTGTCCACACTCCGGGGACACCTTACTGTACCAGCGGCGATGTTTGAAGGTGGGAGGAGGGAGATCAGTTAGGATGCCCTGTTGTCTCATGACGACTTTTAACGCGGTATTTCCAAAGCTGAGAGGAAGTTCAGAAGTGAATGTGAGAGCAGTAACTAAGCGGGAAGTTTTCAGCATCACGGAGGTGGTGAAGAATCCTCTGTTTTCATCAAAACAGAAAGGTCCTCTGCAGGTCCGTTTTCTCTAGCAGTGGTTCTCAACCTTCTGGCCCTTTAAATACAGTTCCTCGTGTTGTGGTGACCCAACCATAAAATTATTTTCGTTGCTACTTCATAACTGTAATGTTGATACTGTTATGAATCGTAATGTAAATATCTGATATGCAGGATGGTCTTAGGCGACCCCTGTGAAAGGGTCGTTCGACCGCCAAAGGGGTCGCGACCCACAGGTTGAGAACCGCTGCAGGTAAAATGTAAGGGAAAGTAGTTATTTTGCAACTTCCTTAACAGAATCCATTTTTAACCTAAATTCTACCCACAGCCCTACATGAACACAGAACAATGAATGACTTTTTCGGTCACTTGCCTTTTACTTACGTGTTTATATGTATTTTTAAGTTTTATTTATGAGAACCAACACCGTCCTTTGCTGAACCCTGGAAGTGTGATCAAAGAGCCGCAGAGTGTGCAGGACGGTTTGAAAACACAGTGCTGTTAAGAGAGCTGCAACCAGATTGTTTTTAAAAAGTTGTCATAACCATGATCTTATTGGACCTGCACAGCTTTTCATCTCAGTTTATTATCTCCGTTGTAAAGAAGGAGAGAGGAAGGAGCCACCCTTGGATCGTGTAGCTGTAGTTCTTAAATCCCCTCTTGAGCAGTGTAATACCAGAAACCATAAGAGGCCAGAAAAGTCAGGTGGTCCTCAGGCAGTGCCACTTCTACTAGGGCAGTGGTCGGCAAACTCATTAGTCAACAGAGCCAAATATCAACAGGACAACGATTGAAATTTCTTTTGAGAGCCAAATTTTTTTAAACTTAAACTATATAGTTACGTACATTGTTATTAACTTAATTAGGGTACTCCTAAGGCTTAGGAAGAGCCACACTCAATGGGCCAAAGAGCCGCATGCGGCTCTCGAGCCGCAGTTTGCTGACCACTGTACTAGGGCATTGCTGCCTCGGTAGCTGACCTGATGGTACCTCTTAGCTCTGAAGCTAATTAGGTGGCTATTTCCACAGTCATTGAACTGCACAAATGGTAAGCAACTACCATGAGGTGCTCTGTGTTCTGTGGATATAGCAGTGAGCCAGACAGACTATCTCTCATGAAGCCCATTGTTGGGGGGGGGGGGCGGGGGGGAGCAACAAATGATAAAATATATAGCATGCTATAGGAATATAGAAATATAGAGCATGCTTTGAGTGCTAAGGAAAGGAATAGGATATGTACGTGAGATGGAGGTGGTAAAATTTTCCACGGGATGGCCCCACTGAGAGGGTGACATTTGAGTGAGGAAGTGGGTGATGCAAATATCTGGGGAAAGAATATTCCAAACAGAGGAAAAGCAAAAGCCCAAAGGTGAGAGCATGTCTGACATGTTCACAGAATTTCATATAGGCCAGTGTGGCTGAAACTGCTTAAGGGATGGGGAGAATCAAAGCCCATTCGGTCAGAGAGTTCACAGATTGGGGGTATAACAGACCAAATTGTGTAGGACTTCTTAGGCTATTGGAAGGACTCTGACTTGTACCCTGAGTGGGATAGGCTATTAGTCAACTTGGGCTGCCCTAACAAAATACCGTAGACTGGGTGACTTAAACAGAACTTTATTTTCTTGCAGTTTTAAAATGAGATCAGCATGCCATCATGGCCAGGTTTTGGTGAGTGATTGAAGAATGCCACCTTCTCATTTTGGTCACATGTTAAAGAGAGAACTCTGGTGTCTCTTCTTATAAAGGCACCTGTTCTATCTGATCAGGGCTCCACCCTATGAGCTCATTTAATCTTAATTACCTCCTTAAAGACACATAGGTTAGGGCTTCAATATATGGATTTGGGGGGAGGGGGGAGACACCATTCCATCCCTGGCAGATGGCAAGTTTTCCTGAGTAGAGGAATGACATGATTTGACATATATTTCAATGATCAGTCTAACTGCCTTGTTGTAAATATACAAGGGAGTAAGGGGTGAGGACAAAGAGGGAAGCAAGGAAATGTGTTAAGAGGTAATCCAAAAGTTCAGGAAGTGGTGATGTGGCTTTGACCACAATGGGTAGCAGTGGGAGTGTTTGGAAAGTGGTTGAATTCTGAGGGGGCAATAGAATTTGCTGATGAATATAGAGTATGAATAAGAATCCAAGGGTTTGGGGTCTTAGCATCTAGGAAAATGGTGTTGCTGTTTTCTTAGATAAGGAGATGGTGAATGGAGCAACCTTGGGTAGTAAGAATACCAGGAGTTCAGTCTGAGATGTCTGTTGGAGAAAACAAATAAATGCATAGTAATAATAATAAACAGTCACTCAAAAATGTGTAAGTGCAGACTGAGAAGTTCTAGGACAGGCTCAGCTGGTGTGGCTCAGTTGTTGAGCATTGACCTATGAACCAGGAGCTCATGCTCAGATTCCAGCTCAGGGCACATGCCCATGTACTGGGCTCCATCCCCATAGGAGGCGTGCGGGAGGCAGCCAATCAGTGATTCTCTCTCATCGTTGATGTTTCTATCTCTGCCTCTCCCTCTCTGAAATCAATAAAATATATATATATATTTTTAAAGTTCTAGGATAGAGAAGAACATGGTACAATGAGAATGTAAAATAGAGGGACCAAACTTAGAAAGGAAGTGACCTTTCAGCTGAAGTCTGAAGGTTGATTGCGATTAAACTAATTTGCAGGGGAGTTTCAAAAAAAGGGAAACATTGTGGACAAAAGCCCTCTTGGAGTGAACATGACCTGTCTAGGGAGCTTGAAGCCAGTTTGGTTAAAACATAGTGATTAAGGGGCAAGAGTGGTAAGAGATTAATGAGTCTGTCTATTCTAAAAGCCCTATAAAACCATTAATGGGTTTCCAGGGAGATAGAGAGGCACATGATCAGATTTACATTTATTAACAGTCTGGTTATTTTGTGGGGAAAAGACTGGAAAGGAGCAAGAATAAGCATGAAAAGATAGGATACAATTTTAGTAATCTAGGCATGAGATGATGATAATAGTAGCTAACATTTATAGGGAACTTAATATCCTGCCTACTGTGCTAAACTCTACATTCAAAATCTTTATTCCTAGAATACTATGAAGAAGGTCCTATTATTTCCTCCATTTTACAGATAAAACACTTGGTTAAGAAAAAAAAGGTTGAGTAACTTGTCCTAGGTCACTCAGCCAAAACCAAGATTTGATTCCAGGGTGATTTCTCCACTAATCAAGCTATAAAAGTGTGGATTATAGAGGCTGCCAGGGATATGAGGTAGGAGAAAATTTGGAAAGATAACTCAGAGAACTTGGAAATGACCTCCTCCATTTCAGGGGACAAATATAATACTTTCAACAATACAGATTAAAAAAAGAAATATAATACTTTCAACAATAAAGATTTAAAAAAGAAAGAAAGAACTTGGAAATGGGTTGACGCTATGAGGGAAAATAAGGGATAAATGAGTTTTCTAACTTATTTACCTGGGTTTAAGTGTTGGTGATGTTATAGGAAAAAAGAGAAAATATTCTAAAACTAGGTTTGGAGAAAAATAAGAGAAATTTGTTCTTGGGCATATTGGATTTGAGTTATCTTTGAGACATCCAAGTGGAAAAGTGAGGAAAATTATTTGGCTACATGGGTTTTGTGCTCAAAGGGGAAGTTTGTATAAGAGAGTACATATGTGGGGAACTTCTGCAAATAGATAACTGATACCATGGACATGTCGACATAAGAAAAATGCAAACCTATAGATAATTTTTTTACTAGTTTATTGAGCCAATCTGATGACATATGCCAGGGAGCAAGCTCTCAAATGCTCCATAGAATTACAGTTTTGCAGCTTATTTATGCATTTGAAATTAAGGAGGGAATGTAAGAAAGATTACATGGAGGTGGAAGAAAGCAAGGTGGGGATTGGATTACAGGATAGTTCACAAGAAAATGTGCTCTCTTAAGGATGGTGTATTTCAAAGGTGTGTTAATCTAGACCAGTGGTTCTCAACCTTCCTGATGCCGCGACCCTTTAATACAGTTCCTCGTGTTGTGGTGACCCCCATCCATAAAATTATTTTCGTTGCTATTTCATAACTGTAATTTTGCTACTGTTATGAATTGTAATGTAAATATCTGATATGCAGGATGTATTTTCATTGTTACAAATTGAACATAATTAAAGCATAGTGATTAATCACAAAAACAATATGTAATTATATATGTGTTTTCCGATGGTCTTAGGCGACCCCTGTGAAAGGGTTGTTCGACCCCCAAAGGGGTCGCGACCCACAGGTTGAGAACCGCTGATCTAGACACACAGAAACAATGGACAGGGCTTGCTTAAGGCAAAGATAAACTTTTACTAAAATGATATATGCCAGGGGTATGACTACCCACCATGACCTGCCCAGTTAGGAATTTATGATCAGATCACCCTTGATGTAAATTTCCACAGAACCCCTTTTTTTCACCCACAGACATGAATGGGACCACTTGGGGATGGTGTGGAGCAGCACTATACAATAGAACTTGCTGTGATGATGGGAGTCCTGCCCTGTATGATAGCCAAGAGCCACCTGTGGCTATTGAGCACTTGAAATGCCTAGTGCAACCAAGGAAATGAATTTTTAATTTAAATGTAACTTTATTATTTTAAGTTTTTTAAAGAGCCCTATGGGCTAGAGGCTGCCATATCTAGCAACTTAGGTATAGAGTTCAAAAGATGGCCTAGGGCCCAGCGTTGTATAATTCCTGAGGGAAAAGAAGAAACCAGATGAAGGCATTTTCAAAGTAGGATTAGCTGTGTTAAATTGGGCCAAGAGGTGGGGAAAGATGAGAGGTGAATATAGCATATTGAATTTATTAACATGTATTGTGCAATATCATAGGAGGGTAATGAGAGGGAGAGCAAGTGTTCCAGGAGATATAATCAAAATATATATGTGAAACTCACAGAAACACTTTAGGAGAGGTCTCCGTTTAGTTTACTGTCAGC
This sequence comes from Myotis brandtii, assembly GCF_000412655.1. Lineage (NCBI taxonomy): Eukaryota > Metazoa > Chordata > Mammalia > Chiroptera > Vespertilionidae > Myotis > Myotis brandtii. The sequence goes on from NW_005367953.1 coordinate 1,411,736, forward strand.
AAACATTTGGTTATTAGTTTCACCATGTGTCCATTTAGGCACTAGCCTTGAGGAGAACGGACTCATTGTTAGTGCCATGATGAAGTACCCAGGTCATTTTGCTCATTTTCCTCTTTTGTCAAAAAGTCAGCCTTTGGCAATATTTGTTTCAATGTACTTAGTACTATGTATTGAATGTATTTAGAATTTTATAACTAGAAAGGACTTTAATTTCACATAAATGCTAAAAGAGATATAAGTTATATTAGACCTACATATCTTTAGCATTAGAACATGTGAGAACTATGTAGAATCTTTGAAATCAGCTCTTTTGTTTTACAGTGAGTTTAATGTGCTATGCTTACATTGTACCTGGTTATGGTTTTCCTTTTTTAGTAGCATACAGATTAGGTCAATGGTATTTCCATTAAGAAATAAAGTGATTATACTATCATAGAAAAGAAGTTACTGAGAGAAGCTTGTTTATTCTTCATTATAATTTTGTTCACTTGCCTAAGTTCCAATTAAAGGGTGTCCCAAAATTCACGCAAGGAGTAATTTTGATAGAAAACACAGGTTTATAATTAAAAATTGTAAATTTTTTATTGATTCATAAAGTATACAGTCTAGGGTTATGTATGGAATAGCATATCGGGTAAATG
>NW_005367953.1:1412621-1421179 GCF_000412655.1 Myotis brandtii
AAAACGGTCATGGAAAATTTCAACAAAAGAGTGCGTATGTGCCAGCAAAGCCGTGGAGGCCATTTACCCAATATGCTATTCCATACATAACCCTAGACTGTATACTTTATGAATCAATAAAAAATTTACAATTTTTAATTATAAACCTATGTTTTCTATCAAAATTACTTCTTGCGTGAATTTTGGGACACCCTTTACATTCTTCTTTAATTAAAAATATAAACATTTTAAAGTCAGTCATGTAATTAAATAATCAAAATCTGACTGTGCTTTTTCTTTAATATTTAAATATATTTTTTATTGATTTTAAAGAGGAAGGGAGAGGAGAGAGATAAAAAAAAAACATCAGTGATGAGAGGGAACCATCCATTGGTTGCCTCCCGCACACCCCCCAAAGGGGATCTAGCCGAAACCTGGGCATATGCCCTGACCTGGCATCAAACTGTGACCTCCTGGTTCATAGGTCGAAGCTCAACCACTGAGCCACGCTGGCCAGGCATCAGATTTGTGAATTATGTCTTTCAAAACAGCCCATGATTCTATTGAATTTAAATCTTATCCAAGCAGTAAGTTCATGACAAATGCCTTTAAAATAAATGTAATATCTGTCTTTTCTCATTCCTCACTCTACCAATGTATGTATGTCATAAAGCTAGTCAAGGAAATCTCTTCTACTCAAATTTTGTATTGGAAAAGTTACCTTTCATCTCCACTGATTTACTTCTATACATCTAACTCTGCAGGCTATGAACATTTGCAAACTTCAAAATTGTTATCAAATATTAATATGTAGAAGCAAATAGTTTTACAAAATACATAGTTTAGTTATTCCAGTGATGTGGTCTCCATAGCCAGACTGCCTGGATTTGAATCGGTTTCAGTAGTTACTGGTCATGTGAACTTGGGCTAATGTGACTTCTGTGCCTCAATTTCCTCATCTGAAAAATAGTGATAATAATTGTACTACCTCCTAGAATTATGAGGATTATATGAATTAGTATCTAAGGCACTTAGTGCCTGATACATGGTAAGCCCTAGTGTATATAAACATTAAATAGGTGTTTAAACTTTTAATATGTTATTCAAAAAAAGAATAATGCTAAGACAAACCTTTAAAATTGTATTCTTTTTGTGACTGTCCTATTTAGTTTTTAAATTTTGCTTTTTGTTTTGTTTTTGAGAGGCATTGGAGTGCATTTTTAAGTATCAGGTAAGACATTCTTTACTGTTACAGGTTTTTGATTTTTAAAGCAGTTGTTAATGTCATTTTGCTGCCACTTTTTGGGGAGATGAAACAGCCTAGACTGAGGATTTCTTTCTTGTTCATCTTAAATTCATTTTTTCCTTATACGGGACCCTTTAAAACTAATGGTTTGTCACTGAAATCACTACATACTAAATGTATGTTATATGCTAAAGTATGCTACAGGAATGTTTTGTCTGCATTCACTTTCCAAAAAAAATAGAGGTTTAAAACACACCAATACTTACAAAACACGCACATACCTTAGTAACTACTTTAAATGTCCCCCTTTATGGAGTCAAATATTGTAGTGCATCCCATAACTGAATTACATACCTATATTTTCTTCACTATTAATGAAAAATACCTGATTTTTTTTATCTTCTATTACATTCCTTTATGATTAATTAATGTTTTCACTTTCAAAAAGCTACAAGTATAATTGAGAAATGTTTTTATAATTATTTAAGATGCCTGAAATTCAAAAAGCCATAAACATGGAAGGGATCCTAAAGGATTATGTAGTAAGTCCCTACTTTAAAAAAATAGAGCAATTATTCTATCTTTGACACTTAAAGAAAAAACAAAATACTTTTTTTTAATTTTTGAGAATATATTTATTAAAACTAAAAACTGTGAAACAAGGAAAGCCTCTGGGTTAGAAGAAGCAACAAGAGAGAGCCTGAAGGCGGGGGTTGGGGGTGGAGTGGGTGCTGATTTGATTCCTAAAAATTTTATAGGAAAGAAATCAAGGTGGGGCTGCTGTCAGCTCACTGGAGAGTCAGAGAAAAGGGGATTTGGGGGACAGGCTCAGGGGGTTAGCCCAGGATGAGCTGCAGCTACCTATTGCTCGCCAGGTTGCAAGCCTTGTGGTATCCCTTAGAGTTTAGGAGATATAAGCCTGTGGGGGAAGAAAAGAGGGAAGGGAAAGGCACAGGGCATGCTCCCAGGAGGGAGAGCACGCCAGTAACATACTCTAAAGGTCACAAGTTCTTACAGCCATAGTATTAGACGTGTAATACACTCAAAGAATAGGCATTCTTCCTAATGGCTAAACAAAATTATTCTTCTAACAATTCTAATTTTTTTCTTTTTTTTTCTTCAGAGGTTATGGTAACCCATAAAATGTAAGGTTATTTTTGGTTTTACTTTTCAAGTGATTTCCTCTTGCATGTCATTCTAGAGCCCAGTTTCTAAGTACATAATTATTTTTATTACTTTCCTCTGGGCTCTTTCCAAGTAATTTATTCTTTCTTTAAATGTCGGCCAAAACTATTAGGTTCAATATGCCAGTTAAAAAAACAACAATTGGTAATTATAAAGGTAAAGACAGATTTTTTTACAGTACAATTAATTGTTTTTACTTAAAACTGGGCCACCACAGCTGACTTAGACTATGGCCCTGGGTATCAACTCTTCTGATTAGTCAAAAATATATATATTTTTTGTTTTTTTTTAAGAAATTTGAACCAGAGGTCCATCTCTATTTTAACCAATTTCTAAATGTTATTGGTGGAAGTGGGGTGTCCACTGGTGGAAGTGGGGTATCCCCTTCCCACTGGGTGCTCAGGATTGGAGCGTGAGAGTCCTGCAAGCCAGGAGGGCAAACCAAGAGGCAAGAGCAAGAGGGCCAGGAACAAAGGGAAGGCCAAATAAGATAGCCATTCATTGTGCAGCTTTGCCAGAAAGCTGCAATTTAGACACATGCCCGGTAAAGTCTGGGTGAAATAGGGAAGGTACTTTCTTATCAGTCACATCTGGGAACAAGTCATTGGCCAGAGTAGGCATGGCTACTGCAAGCCTGGGAAGATTTGAGATGCATAAGCTCCTGAACAAAGGAGTTCCTCTCTTGATTCACGCTCTCTTGGCCCTTATGCTCTTGCCTCTTGGTTCGGGCTCCTGACTTGCGGGGCTCTCACACTCCTGCATCCACCTACATGGCCCACAGCCATGTGGTTCCCCCACACAATGGACTAATGGACTGCAACTAGCCTAATGATAAACCAGACCCAGCTCTACTTGAAAGGGAAACTTTGGACTCTGACTCTGCTGAATCCCCAGCCGCACATTTCCAGGACTGGGTTAAGGGAAATGGGACTTTAAAAAATAAGGGATGTAATTTCATGCAAATAAGAATCATTCATCCTGCCATGAGAATCTCAGAAAATTCTTTTTCTCAAAATATCATAGGACCAGGACTCAGTGGGGAAAGGGATCCTCCACTTCCACGAGTGGGTACTATACTTCCACCGATAACATGAAGACACAAAGTTCTAGAATATAAACTCAAAATTTCATATTTATAAAAGATCTATTAGTTTGATATTGATAATATTTGGCTAATAAAGAAAATACATGTTGGTTTTATTTTCATTGGGGAGGGATGTCTGGAAATACATGTTTAATAGAAAAGTCATAGGAAAAATAAAAGGGAAATAGTACTCTAATTCCATCACCCTAAAAGAACATTTACTTTTTGGTTTAGGATAATACAAAGTGATTTATTATATGCTTTGTTTTGTAACGTTTAAAACTTACCAATAACATGAATATCTTTCTGTATATATAAGTATCTTGAAGCTATATGATTCCTAATGGTTTCATAATATTGCATCATTTGGGTTTATCATAACATACTATTTTTAATTGAATTTATTGGGGTGACATTGGTTAATAAAATACATAGGCTTCATGTGTACAATTCTCTAGCATCTGTATACTGTATTGTGTGTTCACCACCCTAAGTCAAGTCTCCTTCCATCACCATTTACTCCCCCTTTATCCTCTTCTACCTCCCCCCACCCGCTTTCCCTTTGGTAATCACCATACTGTTGTCTGTGTCTGTGAGTTTTTTGTTTTTTTTCTTAATCCTTTCACTTTTTTTAACCCAAGCCCCCATCACCTGTTTTTGAATGTTTCATTTATTTCCTTCCTTTTAATTATAGCAAGCACTGATGCATTGAATATCTTTGTATGTATATCTTTCTTCATAATCATTTGTTTCCTTAGTATAACTTTCTAGCAGTGAAATTGCAGGGTGTCTATATTTTTAAAACTTTTAACATACATTGCAAAATTTTCAGAAAGATTGTGTCAGTTTATTCTTCTAATAGCATTGTATTTGAGTGTTTGCCTTACACCAAGGGGTCCTCAAACTACGGCCCGCCGGCCACATGCAAATACAAATATTGTATTTGTTCCCATTTTGTTTTTTTACTTCAAAATAAGATATGTGCAGTGTGCATAGAAATTTGTTCATAGTTTTTTTTTTTAAACTATAGTCCGGCCCTCCAACGGTCTGAGGGACAGTGAACTGGCCCCCTGTTTAAAAAGTTTGAGGACCCCTGCCTTACACCATCCTCACAACTATCCTTACAAATTCTGATAAGGATCCTTCTTTATCTTTGTCAATCTGATGGGCAAAAGATGTTTACTTTTCAGATCATTGACTGCTAGTCAGGGTGATCTTTTTTAAAAAAATATATTTTATTGATTTTTTACAGAGAGGAAGAGAGAGGGATAGAGAGTCAGAAACATCGATGTGCAAGAAACATCGACCAGCCGCCCCCTGCACACACCCCCACTGGGGATGTGCTCGCAGCCAAGGTACATGCCCTTGACCGGAATCGAACCTGGGACCCTTCAGTCCGCAGGCTGACGCTCTATCCACTGAGCCAAACCGGTCAGGGCTGAGGGTGATCTTTTTAAAGTTTGTTAATCATTTGTATATTGCTATTTCTGAATTGCTTGTTGATAGCGATAGTAGACATTTGCTGTATCCTGGGAGTCTGGTTCCCATTCTACCTTGTTTTGGTACTAGCATATAACTGTTTTTGTTTGTTTGTTTATTTTGGTGGGGTGTGGGAATGAACCTTTGTGCAGTTTTGGAAGGACACAGTATTAGAGGATCTTGCCTGGCCCAGCCAAATTGTGAGCACATGACCAATATGCCAGTCTAGCTCTCTTAAGAGTTTTGAATTTTGAATGGTGTCAGAAAATAAATCCAGTTGCTGGGACTTTTAGCTGCTCATATCTCACTACCTCCCTCACTAGAGAATTGCCTTGCCTGGGGCAGCCCAAGGGAACTGGCTAAGGGGACAGACAATACACAGGCCTTTGCTTCTATTTGGGACTACTCCAAAGAGTACCCTGTAGGACAGTGATAGCGAACCTTTTGAGCTCAGCGTGTCAGCATTTTGAAAAACCCTAACTTAACTCTGGTGCCGTGTCACATAGAGAAATTTTTTGATATTTGCAACCATAGTAAAACAAAGACTTATATTTTTGAAATTTATTTTATATATTTAAATGCCATTTAACAAAAATCAACCAAAAAAATGAGTTCGCGTGTCACCTCTGATACGCGTGTCGTAGGTTCGCCATCACTGCTGTAGGATTAACAGAGGCTTCAGCTGCATCCTCATTGTGGGTCTCATTCTCCCTCTGCACAGCCTCCCTTCCTCATTTTCTTACAGGTGCATCTCCTGAGAGCACACCCGCTTCTCCTCCCCCCACCCCGCTTGGAGCAATCCTCCAAGGCTCCTCCACCTCAGTCTGTTTCTAAGGACTGTCCATTTATTCCAGTGGCAGCACTGAAGGAACACTGAATAGTAAGTAGTTCCTGCTACCAGCCTCCTCCTGAACTACCTCTCTTGTCCTGCCTGCACCCAGTTCTTCCTTTTAGCATTCCCATATTCTCAGTAATTCACTCTAAATTACTAAGAGTTGGTTCCTATGGCTTGCAACCAAGGATCAGTATTAATGCATTCTTTGCAAATTTTCTGATGTCTTTTACTTAAACGTTTTTGAGCTTTTTATGTATCACAGACTTAAACCTTAAACTAAATTGGTTCTCTTCAGTTTGTCAGTTCCATTGTAGTTTTTCGTCATACTGTTGACATTCGATTATATTTTTAAAATTTATTGCCAGGCCCCTGGCTGGGTAGTTCAGTTGGTTAGAGCCGTGGTTGGCAAACTGCGGCTTGTGAGCCAGATGCAGCTCTTTGGCCCCTTGAGTGTGGCTCTTCCTAAGCCTTAGGAGTACCCTAATTAAGTTAATAACAATGTACCTACCTATATAGTTTAAGTTTTAAAAATTTGGCTCTCAAAAGAAATTTCAATTGTACTGTTGATATTTCACTCTGTTGACTAATGAGTTTGGCGACCACTGGGTTAGAGCATCATCCTGATATGCCACGGTTGCAGGTTCCATTCCCAGTTAGGGCACAAACAAGAACGAATCAACCAATGAATGAAATGAATGAAATGAATGAATGGAACAACAAATTGATATCTCTCTCTTTTTCTCAAATCAATATATTAAAAAAATGTATTGCCATCAAGTATCTCAATCTTTTTCTTTGTGATTTTTACTTTGTTATAATGCTTGGAGGCCTTTGCCATCACACATAAAACTAATAGTATAAAGTTTTTATTTTTAATCCTCTGATTATTCTAACATTTATCTTTTCTTTGGTGTGAGGCAATGATTTAACAGTTTTCTTCAAATGATTTAATTGAGTATTTAAGCTTTTATGTTAAAATCTACTTTATCAGTATCCTCAAATTTCAATGCTTAAATAAGATAGACATTTACCTTTTACTCAGACAACAATCCAGAAATGACATGACTCAAGCAGGCCAGGTAGCTCTGCCATTCTCACCAGGAGGCTCTCATTTCTGGGTCAGAGGCAGCTACTCACATCTTTCTATATTCCAGTCAGTGGGAAGGAGGAACTAAAGAGTGAAAAAAAGCAACTTCACACACACACACACACACACACACACACACACACACACACACACTTGGAGTTCTGGAATTCCCTATGATGATGAGTCCTGCCAATGGGTAGAAACCTGAATTTTAAAGAGTTATAAAGGTTCTATTACTAACATTAAAATGGTAATTATGTTTAACACTAGAGGCCTGGTGCACGAATTCATGCATGGGTGGGGTCCGGCTGGCCCACCCCAATCGGGGCTGATCCAGCAGGCCGGAGGGAGGGGCCACGGATGGTTGGTGGGCTGGCCCCACCTCCGATCAGAGTGTTGGGGGGCGATCAGGGGTGGGCCCGGCCAGGGGGAGGAGCTGTGGGCGGTTGGCTGGCTGGCCCCGCCCCTGGTTGAACTCCCCGTTGAACTTCCGGTTGAACTCCTGGTGGAGGGGACAATTTGCATATTAGACTTTTATTATATAGAATGGAACTGAAAATGAACCTACAAATATTAAGTGAAAATTAACAAATAGCTCTAACATTTAAAGGGGTTTCCCTTACAAAGTGGTATGTGTGTGTGTGGGTACCATAGCAATTCAAAGCTTCTCTTTCTCCTCTCCACCATATATTTTGATGTGGGACATGAGTTGAGAAGAGACTTTTCTTTTAACTAGATGATTTGAAGCCTCTTGGACATGTTGCATGTACTTCTTTTGTTTAGTTCTCAGATTTCTTTCTGTGCAGGCTATGTGAATGTGAGCAATGATGATAGGAACGATATATTAATATAATTGTTTAAAAGGATTTGCAATTTATGTAGTAAATTAATCAGGAAATATAATATTCTTTTTTTAATATATTTTATTGATTTTTTACAGAGAGGAAGGGAGAGGGATAGTTAGAAACATCGATGAGAGAGAGAAACATTGATCAGCTGCCTCCTGCACACCCCCTACTGGGGATGTGCCCGCAACCAAGGTACATGCCCTTGACTGGAATCAAACCTGGGACCTTTCAGTCTGTAGGCCGACGCTCTATCCACAGAGCCAAACCGGTTACGGCAGGAAATATAATATTCTTAAAGAGGAATGGCCTACATCTGATTTAGGTATGAATATGAAATATCTAATAATGAAGAAGGAATCAAAGTTCTATCTTCTCATCTAAATATAGGATCTACTCTTAATACTGATACTGATTTTTGTTGTGATGGTTTGGACACAGTCTCTCTGTACATTCTTTTGGGGTTATAAGTGCCCAATCTTATAATTCATCCTGCACGCCTAAGGATGACTCCTTAGAAACTCACAGAAGATGTCCTTCGGAATCAAAGAACATTGATCTATGTGGGCCATGTTTTTGATGTAGAATGTTAGTAGGTGTTTTATTTTTGTAGTTTTTATTATGATGCATAGCATACAGTGAAGTGTTTAAAACGTGTATTTTGATGAAAATTACAAAGCAAGTATCTGCAAATCAGCATCTAGGTCAGGAAACATAATACTGTGAGGCCTCCAGTAGCTCCCAAGTATGCCCCTTCCTGATCACACCCCTTTTATCCCACTCCCAGAGAGTTTGTGACTATCATTTCCTTGGCTTTA
>NW_005367953.1:1422063-1423233 GCF_000412655.1 Myotis brandtii
ATATATATATACACACACACATACATATACATACACACACTAGAAGCCCAGTGCACAAAAATTCATGCACTCAGGCATGTCCCTCAGCCTGGCCTGCACCCTCTTGCAGCCTGGGACCCCTTGGGGATGTCCACCTGCCAGCTTAGGCCTGATCCCCAGGGGATCAGGCCTAAGCTGGCAGCCAGACATCCCTCTGGCAGCCCGGGAGCCCTTGGGCGACTAACAGCTTAGGGCCTAAGCCATAGTGGACATCCTTAGCACTGCCAAGGAGGCGGGAGAGGCTCCCGCCCCTGCCGCTGTGCTCACAGCAGTCAGCCTGGCTTGTGGCTGAGCGGAGCTCCCCCTGTGGGAGCGCACTGACCACCAGGGAGCAGCTTATGCATTGAGTGTCTGCCTCCTGGTGGTCAGTGCACGTCATAGTGACTGGTTGTTCCTGGTTGTTCTGCTATTAGGGTCAATTTGCATATTACCCTTTTATTATATAGGTTATATTCCTAAACATGATATCAATGGATTCACACTGCATGTTTCTTTTATGTCTTGCTTCTTTTCAGCATGTGTTTATGCATTTGATCCATGTTGTTGTTTGTGTCGTAGTACATTTATCTTTGTAACATTATTGTGTTACCTTGTATGGATATACCATCATTAATGTGGCCATTCTGTTCATTAATATTTTGGTTCAGGTTATTTTTGCTGTTATGAACATGACTACTGTGATCATTTTAGTACACATCATAGGAATATGTGTAAGTTTCTGTAGGATCTATATTTAGGTATTGGTAGTTAATAGGGTATGTTCTTCACCTTGAATAGATGGTGATAAACCATCTATACAAGGTGACAAACCATAGATGACAAACTGTTTTCCAAATGGGTATTATTAAGAGTGATATTATTTTTAAGGTTCTTTACCATGTCTTCAAATATTTGCTAAAAGTTTCCTGAGAGAAGAAAAATATTTGGCATATTATCTTATTGTATTTTATTATAAAATAAATTTTAAAATATCATCTAGAAAGGATAAAAACCCATTATTTTCCAGTCATTGGTTTAAAAAGTTATCTCAATGTGGATAACATGTATTAATATATTACATATAATATAGCATATAAAATATATAACATGTAATGTACTATATTAAATATATTACATATAATATATATAATA
>NW_005367953.1:1424864-1436489 GCF_000412655.1 Myotis brandtii
GCTAATCACTTCTCTCCCTAAAGTTCTGCTTTAAATATGACCTAATAAGCAACTTTTGTATGCTTTTTAAAAATATATATTTTGATTTTATAGAGGAAGGGAGGAGAGAGAGAAATAGAAACATCAATGATGAGAGAGAATCATTGATTGGCTGCCTCCTGTACACCCCACACTGGGGATTGAGCCTGCAACCCGGGCATGTGTCCTGACCTGAAATCATGACCTCCTGGTTCATTGGTCCACACTGAGAACAGCCAGGCTGTATGCTTCTTAAAAAATTTATCTTCATCGTTGGAAGTATTGCAGATGTCCCCTTTTTTTTCCTTATTGACCCTTCCATACACACACACACACACACACACACACACACACACATACACACACACACCCTTGGCCTCACCACACTATTCTCTGTGCCCATGGGTTATGCATACATGCATATATCTTGCAGTGGCCCTGCCCCACCTAGCCAATTGTCTTTTTCCCAGATCAGACTGACAAACACCTTCTATATATCACCCTGACTGCTATATGTGCCCATTTCTCCTTTGATCCCTTCCCCCAGTGATTTGCAGGGAATGGATTGATGGTTCTCTGGGGAGTGTGAAACTTGCAGCTTCCTAGTGAAGCTGCCCAGATGACTATGCTTATAATGTCTGGCCTCCCCTTTGCTTTCTTCATATTATTAATGTTAATAACTAGCTAATGACGATGATAACATAGTTACCTAATATAAAAATTTTTTCAAAAATTCACAGGTCATCAAAACCTCTGATTCCAATTAAAGATTTAAAAAAGAAGAGTTCAGGCCTTCAAATATTCAAGTATTGGTTTGTACTTCTTAAGTCTAAGGTAAATATGACACTTTTATAAGCTCTTGATCAATAAGAGAATCAAAGTTATTTAGATACATTAGCACATAAAAACAGTCAACTGATTTACATCCTGCTTTAAACCCATGAATTCATTAGTATCTCCTAGAAGAGAAATTGGCACACACTATTCCATCAATAATATAGATGATAAATTGTGTTCTACAAGGATTTCTCTGAGATACAAAAAGGTTCCAAACTATCCTCATTTTGTATTAGTTATACTGCATTTTAAACATTTTTTTTTCAAAAGCCAAAGCTATCCTGGAAATATAAAGGATTAGACTTGTAGTAATTTATCCAGAACTGTTATATGATAGTTTTATAAATTCAATTTGAACAGGACAGCAATTATTTCTGAGTTCTAATATTTTATTTGTAGGTAGATTATAATATTGTACCACTAAATGCTAAAATTACTCTACTCCAACATGTCTGTACCTACCTTTTGTAAGTAGTACAAATGACCATTTTCTCTTTTAATGTTAAAATAGTTATACGTCTGTAAGCAGCAGTATGGCATATTGAAAAGTAACTTTTAGAATCAGATATACTTGGAGTTAAATTGTCTGCTATTTATCAACTGTGTGGCCTTGGGCAGGTTAATTTCTTAGTACCTTAGTTTCCTCAAATCTAAAATAAGAATAGGACTCATCTTGTAGTGTTGCAAGGATTAGGGATGACAACTACCACCCTTCTTTCAATTTGCTTCAGAATTTAAAAAATTATACAAGTAAAAAAATTAGTAAACCTAGCCAGTTTGGCTCAGTTATAGAACGTCAGCCTGTGGACTATAAAGGGTCCCGGGTTTGATTCTGGTCAAGGGCACATGCCCAGGTTTCAGGCCCAATTCCCAGTAGGGAGCATACAGGAGGCAGCCAATCAATGAGTCTCTCTTATCATTGATGTTTCCTATCTCCCTCTCCCTCTCTCTGAAATAAATAAATAAATAAATAAATATATTTTTTAAATGAGTAAATGTATTCTCATAAAATAATATATTATTATAGATAAGGGAGTTAGACTTTGATGTCCATACCCTTTCCCACCTGTCAATAGTAACCACTAGTATCAGTTTGATGCATGTTGAGAGAACAGTCAAGGAGGGCCAGACTATATATGTCAATGGACCTCTGACACTCAAGCTGTTGCAATGGTCTAGAAGTGTCACAGCTTAGTCAATGACTGTCAGCTTTCAACTCAGGAGCAAAGAGAAAGTCAGCTTCCCAAACCAATCACATAAGATGTCTACTTCTAGTTAGTCCATCGCTAGCTTCCCATACCAACAATTTCCAATCACAGCATACCTGAAGCCTTCCCTTTTTTTCCACTGTAACACTTCTTTTCACCACACCTCTGCCTGTCTTTGAGACCCTGCCAAACATCAGTGATGATGGCTGACCCCTATGAGGGTCCAGAGCTAGCCACCCTGTTACTGGCGTTGGAGTTCTTGGGTTCCCCAAAATAGAACTCAAGAGGAAACCCCAGAGAAATTTCCAGACAGGTTTTATTAGGCGTATGCTCTAGCATAAGGGAGATGGCACAGAAGGAAGGTCCTCCAAACTGGCTCAGGGCTGGCTCTGCTTGGCTGCTTTTATAATCTGGGGATAAAGTGGGCTTTCGAGAAAAGGAGGGCTTTTTGAAAAAGGCAGGCTTTCCATTTTGGGTGGAGCTATTTCCTCCCTCCGGTAGGGTTGCTTAGCAATTATCTTCCAGCCTGGGCTGTGAGGGCCAAAATGAGGGAGTGCTCATTACTGCCACCCCAGGAAGGTCATATAGGAGTGAAATCTTGATCAACTGCGATTGCAAAACTGTTTTTTGGACATCTGGTGTACCTTCTGGTCATTTGGCATTCCTTCGGCTGGCCCCAAATCCCTATGCTCTCTCAACCCCAAGACGCTCTTCTGTGGAATGTGGATTGTTTTGAACCAAGGGCAATTTGAATTTGGCCTCAGGAGAAACTTCTGCCCCACCCTTGACTACCTGGAAGAATTTGAATTAGGGGCGTTGCCCATAATGAGAGACTGTCAGAGATAACCTCTTTTGACCTGTCTGGACCCTTTGAAGCCCCCAAGGCACCTTACTTACCTCATCCCTAGCTCAGAATATTTTATACGCGCGTGTCCCTTCTCTGTCTCCAAACCTCTCCTGTGTGTGGGGTGTCTCTCAGGTATGCTGGGTTTCCATACATGATTATTTAATTTAGTTGTTTTCTCCTGCTTATCTGTTGCATGTCTGTTTGATTATTAGAGCAGCCAAAAGAACCTTGAGGGTAGAGAAAAATATCTCCTCCCTTACACTTCTGCACTACACTTATTTAGCAAGCCCTAAACAAGTAGCCTGAATGTGCTCATTTGGTGGCCTGTATTTTTACAATAGCCTTCCAGTCTTTTTACTGTGAATTTATAGATGGAAATTTATATGTACCCTTGGGAAATGCATACTACTCTATGGATTTTTAAAAACAAAAATAATGTTAGACATATTTTCCTGGAACTTGATTTTTTTTTTCTTAAAAATGTCCTGTGAATCTATTCATCTTAATTCATCCCAATTGTTTTCACTAGAGGGAAGTAGTAATGTTTATCCTGGCTTCTTGTAACACAGTTGGCTTTGTGGTGTTAACAGTCTAGTTCTTTACAGGCTGCTTGCTTTCCTGTGTCCATCACAGGACATTTCTTTCTGCCTTTGCACCTCCATCCCTTCCCTTTCACCCCCATCTTCAGGCCATAAAAATTCTTTACAGGTTTGGACATTGTTTTATATTGATGCTACCTTCCTTCATGGCTGCTAGTAATGGCTGTTTGAGGGCTGGTTCTTCAGCTACAAAGTTAGGGCATGTCTAGGAGTTCTGAGATATTGGTCTCTGATTGGTCTAGGTTTTCTGTGTTATTTGCTCAACTTCTTCATATGGGCATGTGAAAAATGAAACCCTTACTCATGCTGGATTCTTTCACCTTGAGTCACTTTTCCAATCTATCTAATAATAGGATAATATGCAAATTGGTCGGGACGCTGTCATGTAATGACCGATCAGCAGGCTGTGTCCCAGCCCCGGGACTCCGGCAACAGGCCCAGGGGCATGAGGCTTGCGTCCCCACCCCCGGCAATGGACCTGGGACGTGAGGCTCGCGTTCCTGCCCCCCTGTACCGGCCTGGGGGTCTGCAGGTGCGCAGAGAGGCCCCTCCACCGTGAGTCCGGCTGGGGTTCTGCAGGCATGCGGAGGTCCTCAGGCCTCCGCCTGTGACCTGGCCCTAGGGTCCGCAGGCCTCCCCCGGCTCCGGCCTACCCCTTTGGGGCAATCCATCGAGGAGCACCGGATGGGTGGGCGGGGCCTACCACTTTGGGGCGATGGGTTGCAGGGTTCCCACACTGTGACAGGGCACAGGCCATGCTGGGGGGCCCCCCATCCCCCACCCCGAGTGCACTAATTTCATGCACCGGGCCACTAGTTCTATATAAGAAATTTATTCCAATGAATTAAACATAACATGGACCCCAAGAAGGAATTTTTTAAAAATATATTTTATTGATTTTTTACAGAGAGAAAGGGACTGGGATAGAGAGTTAGAAACATCGATGAGAGAGAAACATCGATCAGCTGCCTCCTGCACACTCCCCACTGGGGATGTGCCTGCAACCAAGGCACATGCCCTTGACCGGAATCGAACCTGGGACCCTTGAGCCCGCAGGCCGACGCTCTATTCACTGAGCCAAACCGGTCAGGGCCCCAAGAAGGAATTTATCTGCTGAGATGGACTCCCCCTGGGCAATCAAGGGCCCAAATTTTATGAATAATAATCGTCTAGGGGCCTTTGCTGACGGACTCCTCAGTACTCTTTGTACTGGGAAAAACCTCAGAGTGAATCCTCGGCTTCCCACATTATGCCTGGCTTATTTACACTGTGTGAGTCAACCACTGCAGATCTGCCCCATCCAATAATAACTACACAATTTAGATACCTCATTTACATAAAATGAACCTAATTGATAACCTGGGCAGAAACGTACTCTATAACAGGTGGCTTCCCCTCTGTCTTTGTGAAACACAATGTAGAATTTAGGTTGCTACCTAAATCTGTGTCTCCTGGGCTGCAGCTCTTTTTGCTCAAATAACTGCTTATTATTCTTTATCACAGTCTAAAATTAATTTTAGTTTATAATACCAACCTTAAAAACTAGTTTGAGGGAAGTAAAATAAAGTTAAATGCTTCATTTATCTTTGCTTTTCCCAAATAATTTAAGTACACCTTGCAGTCTTCCAAATAATATTCCTCCTGGTAAATACCAAAACATTCAAAATTAAGTCATTAATGGTAGGGTCTTGGAAGAATTGCTTTTAAGATTTGACAGTTCACATGGGTTGGTAGAGCCTCGAGACCAGTGGTTCTCAACCTTCCTAATGCCGCGACCCTTTAATACAGTTCCTCATGTTGTGGTGACCCCCAACCATAAAATTATTTTCATTGCTACTTCATAACTGTAATTTTGCTACTGTTATGAATTGTAATGTAAATATCTGATATGCAGGATGTATTTTCATTGTTATAAATTGAACATAATTAAAACATAGTGATTAATCACAAAAACAATATGTAATTATATATGTGTTTTCCGATGGTCTTAGGTGACCCCTGTGAAAGGGTCGTTCAACCCCTAAAGGGGTCGCGACCCACAGGTTGAGAACCGCTGCTCTAGACCCAATATACACAATGTAATGAATTGATACTAGCATATATACTAGCATGGTATTGATCTTGACTACTCTGTTTAAGTGAACTTGGGCAACTTTTCCTAATTTCCATGCATTTAAGGGTTCTGTCAAGTCTACAGTGAGGATGAGATATACTTACATGATAGGATTTGTAGGAGGAAAATTTTTTACTCTACCCTGAGGTTCAATAACTGGGGATATGGGAATTGAACTGGCAAAAGACAGATTAGCAAAATAATTGACAGCTTTTACTCACCTGAGTAGTGGGAGCACACAGAAAAATGTGACTCTCCAAACAGCTAAAGACGGGGTTTTTATTGCACTTTGCTTTATTGGATTTCACAGGTGTTGCTTTTTTTTTCTTTTTCAAATTGAGACAAGACCCTTTACCAGCTAAAAGATTACTATGCGTTTTAGGGCATTATGGTGGTCTAGAACCCAACCGCAATATCTTCAAAGTTTGCCTACCTATACCTAATTTAATAAGGGAAGGAGTGGGTAGAAAAGGCTTATAGGAAGAACAGATGGGTTTCTAGGGGAACAATGGGAGGTAAAGTTTTTGATAATGTTTGTTTGTACAGGTACAAATAGTCGTCTCCATTGTCCTGTCCATTAAAACTCCTCTGGTTGGGGATTTATGGTAGCCTCAATCCTAGAAGTTTCTATCTTAATTAGATAAGAGAAGTTTCAAAAAATCTTCTTTCTGCATGTTATATCTCAAATGTCTTTAGTGTAAAATAATCTTCATACCAACTCTGGGTTCTGGGGGTCTGAGCAGGTTGCTGTTGGAATAATTGAGGTAAATCCGGTGAAGCTGTTAATACAGCCAGCACTCCAAAAATATTTAGTTATTATTGATGTTTGAAAATCAGCCTTTCTGCCTTGACCAGTGGCAGATGGGAAATTATGGTGATTTTTAGTTCTAATAATGACCCATGTGATAGATACCAGTTAGTCTGCTTAATTCCTGGATTAGCATTTCTTATGTAGTTATTCAGTTGCTGATTCATCACTTTTTGCTTATATTCATTTAAACTCTAACTCTTCAAAATCAGTGTTTTCCTGATTGTTAAGTTTGCCTTAGAATTCATTGTAGTTGTGGATGACTCAAGAAAATTAACATCTGCTAAGATCTGTTTCTATCTTTCTTAACTTCTTTCTGGCTTCCTGTGGATGCCCTGGAATGTCACATGGGGTGGGTTTTTGTTTTTTGTTCTTAATCTATATCCTCTTCATCTCTTTGGCTTTTTGCCCCTCAGAGGAGAAACAGAAAAGTGATACCTTTGTTTATGTAATCCTCTCATGTCATCAGTTGTTTATAAATGCCTAGCATTTACTGGGTCACTATGGTTTAGTGGGAAAAATGCATCTTATCTATGGATATCATCTTTTTTTTGCCATTTGATAATGTCATGAACACAAGGTCCCTGTAGCTGAAGTGAGCATAATCCTAAATATTTAGGATAGGTCAGAAGATCTGGATATTAGGTTATATTGCTTGCAGAAGTTATGTAACTTCCCTTCAAATTTACTTGCAACAAGATACCTTGCAGTTTTCTTCTGTTGCCTAAATTTACCAGATACATATTTGGTTTGCTTTGCTTGGGAAAGCATTACTCATATTAAAAATATCTTAGGTGTTCTTTATACAATTGCGGTGGAGTATAAACATGCTTATTAATTCACTACTTTAAATTGGTAATTGCTATTTTATTTGTCAATGAATGTTTTATTTATTATGATATTAAATAATTGGTATATATATAAATAGATTTTTTGCTAGGTTCTAAAAATATATACTGTATCTTATAAAAATGCATTTTAAAAACACTTGAGTTGGTCGCTTGACATGAAAGCATTATTCCATTTTGTATTCAAGTTGCCAAGAGGTAAATACTTCATGGTGTTCCCTGAAGACTAGCAGGTTTACAATTTGTTGGCCCACCAGCGGGGGTGAGTACCGGAGCTAAGAATACCTCACTGATTCTATAGCAGACTTGAATAAAATTAGGTGAACATCCATTTAGTTGACCAAACAGCCTGTCAAAATGCATAAGAAAGAACTAGTTTGGCAGCCTTATTAATAATGATAACAAATAATTTCAATTAAACCAAGCATTAATTTAAAAAAAACAACACCCAGTTATATTGCCCTGGCCAATGTTGCTCACTTGGTTGAAGCGTTGTCCTGTGCACCAAAGGGTCATGAGTTTGTCAGGGTGTGTGAGGGAGGCAACCAATTGGTGTTTCTTTTTTACATTGATGTTTCTATCTTTCTCTCCCTTTCCCTTCCTCTCTCTCTAAAATCAATAAAAACATATCCTCAGGTGAGGATTAAAAAAAATACATTAAAACCAGTTATATTCTCATCTCATTGCCTGTGGAAATGAAGTCCTTTCATGGAGTCGTGAGAAAAGCATTTCAGGAGACTCACACATGAGAGGATGAGGTTTTGTGGTAAGATTCATTATAGAGGCAAAATCAAAGGCCTGCCCCTGGGTTCCTAGGGTCCCATCTCCATCTGTCCCACCATGGGAAAAGTCCAATCTTGTCTTTATCAAGCCCAGTACAAAGGCTAATGTCCAAAAGTTCAGTCCAAGTCTAGTCCCTGTCACCATCTGGCTAGCTTAGTCTGTATTCTGGGCTGATCTCTGGCTTGGGAAGGACTGAGACCCTTTCACATTAGCCAATCGACTTCCCAAGTATTCACGGGCTGGTCCTGGAACCTCCCCCTAACCTATCCATTTTCTAGATTTTCTGGGGTTCTGTGTCCCTTATCCTATGCAATCCTTTTCCCAGGCTAGACAGACAGACCTCTGTGGTCACCATCTTTGCTCCTACTGAGCATGCCTCAAAGTGGAAGTACCTCCCCATGCACCATTGTGACTTTGCTGGCATGTGTCCAGCAGAGGAATTTCTCCTTTATTGTCTCATCCATCCCCACCAGTAATCTGTGGGGATGGGACTGGTAGTTTCCTGGGGAGTGTGTGAAGCTGTAGCTTCCTAGTGAAGCAGGCCCAATGTTGGATCCAGCCTCCTAGTTCATTAGACTTTTTAATGTCTAATTCCTTTTGCTTCCTTCCTTTATTAATATCTAACTACCTATGCTAACAATCTGACTATATCTTTTACTACTAGAAAAGTAGAATTGTGACTATGACATATCAGAATAGACATCAACTTTAGACTTGGCTTTCTGGATGTGGAATTTGTTCCTGATTTACTGGCATCTATTACAATACAGAGGTTCTCTTAAGTTTTCTCGGTCTCCTAAGAAGGAAGTTGAACTCTAACATGTCACTTAAAAGATTGCCATCCCAAGTCAGAGCATCATTTACAATAAAAAGACAATAGCTCAGGTCTACAATTATAATTCAGTACAGGAAGCACTTGAGGAGAACAATAAAATCCTGTGTTTTTTTCTAAAACAAAACAAAACCAAAAAACCCATAGCAAAAATCACTGGCAACATAAAAGCTGGTTTCATTTCCTTAAGGGCAAAAATAACTTAATTTTACAAACATAGACCCATCTCTATACTTTAAGGAGATTGGAAATATTTGTTTTATTTCCTGAGGATGCAAAGATAGGGCAGGGGAAAGGTATTCTTCCCCATAGATTTATTAGAATCTTCCTTCTTATATTAAAAATAAAAGGGAAAATACTCTGTATTAAAACAGGCTAATTGCTCATATCTAGCATACAAATAACTGCTGGAAAACATATTTTCTGACTGAAAGACAGTACTATGTAGTTCCCAAACAACAACAAAATAATGGGCTTTGTTCTTACTCTTTTTTAAATTTTCTGGTTAGTTTTTCTAAACCTTAAGCCTTCTGACAGAAATACTAAAATGATAATTTTACTATAGTATGGTCACTTTCAGCAAATGTGAAAAAGCAAGTCACTGACATGATAAATTAATCTTGGCCTCACCTCTGATTGGGGCAAAATGAAGGAGTGTAGAGAATTTGACACCATCATCCTTGTGCTCCAAAGGATACCACATTCCTGATTTTTGGTAACTACCTAAGTATAGACTTTTCTTGCCTATGCCACCAAATTCTATTTCTAATTAAACACCAAAGGTTATTATGATGAACAAAGAGAAACTCTATTCAAGGTTGGTGAATATCTCTTTATGATCAGAAAGAGTTAATGTAACTAGGCATTCTAAATGTCTCTTTAATAGCAGGCACTGTGGGGGAATTGAGCTTTATTAGGTCATCCTAAGTATAGACTTTTCTTGCCTATGCCACCAAATTCTATTTCTAATTAAACACCAAAGGTTATTATGATGAACAAAGAGAAACTCTATTCAAGGTTGGTGAATATCTCTTTATGATCAGAAAGAGTTAATGTAACTAGGCATTCTAAATGTCTCTTTAATAGCAGGCACTGTGGGGGAATTGAGCTTTATTAGTATATTTTGTTTTGGTTTGGTTTTTAAATGAGACCCAGGAACTATCCCCTAACATTGTTATTAGCATACAATATGTGTCATCCCTTGCGGTAAAATACCTTGAAGAGTAAGATATAATCCCAGTATCTGAATATTGTAGAGTTTACTCAAATAGAGACTCTTGAATTTTTTTTAACCTCCAATTTGTTCTAATGAAAGCATTTTTGAGAGGAGTCCACCAAAGAAGCAATAGAGACATCCATCAGAGGTTAATAGTCTTTATATTCAAATGATGTATTTACAGGTACTTTTATATTTCTAAGTTTTTCCCTCATTTATTTGTTTTGCGTAGAGTATATTTAATGTTTTGTAAGGGGAAAAATAAACACTAGTTTTTAAAGTGATGAACAAGATCTTACAGGACTTTTTCACAACAGTGTGCTCAATGAATATTTGTTAAGTGAATGAGTACATTTTTCAAATTCTCAAAGTCTTCTTTAAAAACATTAAGGACATTTATTTCAGGTCAAAGAACTCCCCAAATTTCTGATAAGGGACATATTCTGTTAACTTTATCTTCAACATTTGAAAACCACTGACAGTACATAAAGAACTTGATAAATTCTGTGGATGTCATATTGTACCCAAAGGGTAAAGAAAGTAGATTTGCTTTCTCTCTTCTCAGTTTTAGAACATTTTATAAATAAACACTACTGGTTTGTAGGACATAAACATAATGTCATCGTAACTTGGACTTCATTCACAACTGCTAAAGCCTTCAACTGATCTTGATGGAATAGATTAGAGAAGAGAATGCAAAAAATGTTTATCCAAGCTATAGGATGTAAAGATAAGTAATTGTAATAAAAACCAAACTTAAATTACTAGAGCAATTTGACCTTAAGCCAGGGATAAAAAAATTCAAAACATAGTCTATAAATTTAGGTTAGTTGTCTGGACTATAATGAGTCCAGTGTTTCAACTTCAGATAGTCCACTCACTTTATTTCTTTAGCCAGTGCAGTGGCTATGCTGCTAAACTGGTCAGCCTTCTTACATAGATGTGCCATGGTGTTAAGAGAGAGAGAGAGAGAGAGAGAGAGAGAGAGAGAATTGATCGATGGGCTGCCTCCTGCATGGCCCCTATTGGGGATCAAGCCCCAAATTTGGGCATGTGCCCTGACAGGGAATGGAACCTGCAACCTCTTGGTACATGAGATGATGTTCAACCAACTGAGCTACATCAGCCAGGGCTCCCCTGCACTTCTTGATTGCACAAGCATGAGTCTGTGCAGTTCTGCTGGCCTGATATAGGAAGTATCATGAGAAAAGAATTCAAAATACAATGGGTATTTAAAAACAGTGGGTGGGGAGTTCGTTGACATCGACATTGAGGGCTGGACCAGGGAGGAGTGGTAGTAATTGTTGGTAAAATTTTCAACTGAATGGCTGTATGTCACTGAGATACTTAGAGTACCATTGAAGAGACAACGGACACACATGGAAAATGAATTTGTAAGATATATCATGCCTTTTATAAGCCTTCCACTCCTATTTGTGCCATGTCTTATGGATACAACTGAACAAAATTTACCTAAGCTCAAAACATTCTCCTCCTCCTCCTCCTCCTCCTCCTC
>NW_005367953.1:1436683-1484212 GCF_000412655.1 Myotis brandtii
TCTCTCTCTCTCTCTCTCTCTCTCTCTCTCTTCCTTTCTCTCTCTCTAAAATCAAAAGCATATTTAAAAAAAAAAAGCACAGGGGAGTTATTGCCATTAGAGCCATCTTTAATCAGTGGGAGACAGGAGCTTATAAGTAAATATTTCTTTTATTCTCAGTAGATTTTCAGAGACACATTTTATAAGGCTCATTAGAAGATCCAGGTGAGACCTGGCATCAATTACTTGTAGTGTTGGCCAATTCCATAAGTTATCCTTGAACTGGCTCTCTTTCTATCTCTGTCCCACACCCTCAGGCTGTCAATCATGCTTCTTGGGATCACTTCCCACCAATATGCAAGCCTATGTCTTAGCTCTTCTTTTGAGATAACCAATGTCAGACATCAGAGAGAAATTAGTGTGATAATCAGGCCATAGCCAAAGAAAGGTAATTGCAAAGAGAAATCAAGAGATGGATTTCAGATTTTATAAAAGACTTGGTAAAACTTAGTAATAAAACAATGAAGAATGAGGATAGTCAGCTTGGAGGGCAAGGTGATGGGTTCTATTCTACACGAGGCCCTAATTTAATGTTAATGCCTAGCAGGCAGTTGGGACTAAACTTTAGGAATCAAGTGAGAGGTGAAATCTTGAGAGTGAATGAATTCTCTAAAAGAAGACTTTATGAACTTCAGGCTATGGACTAAATTTCAGTTATTCATCAGATTTCAGGGGTCAAGAAGAAAAAGAAGGGCAGATATTGGGCACTCAGGAAAAGAGAAGAATTTAGGGCTTTGGGTAAGGGCGGGTGAGTGGAGAGACCATACAGTTCAATTCTACCATCAGGTCAGAGGCCAGACTGAAGAGGCTTAA
This sequence comes from Myotis brandtii, assembly GCF_000412655.1. Lineage (NCBI taxonomy): Eukaryota > Metazoa > Chordata > Mammalia > Chiroptera > Vespertilionidae > Myotis > Myotis brandtii. The sequence goes on from NW_005367953.1 coordinate 1,437,536, forward strand.
GATTGAAATAGATAATACACAGTAAAGAGATGGAGACAGTAATGTAGATAGCTTATTGTACAGGTAATGTATGGAACTAGTTCACTCCTGACACATAACAAACTTGGTATGAGTGAACAGGAGGGAAGTTAGAAGCTCATAGAAATAAGTAAAATTTCCCGAGGATTTAGAAAAATGGAAAAAAGGTAGTGGAGACAACCTCTGTCTAAAAAAAATTCTGAGCATATTTTATTTCTAAATAATCTTTATTGAAATCAGTTATTTACTACATAGAAAATGTAAGATTTATCTTACTCTCACTTTTATTCCTTTTTATTTTTAAGAATACTCATTTTTTAAAAAGATGAATACTCATAAGCACTATCCCTAAGATGTTGGTCAACAGAGTAGCCAATACATCTCTTCCAGAAAATATTGGAAGAATTCCACTTGAATAAATATTGCATAACTCAGTGCCTACTTTTACATACCCATATTTGTGTTACCCTAATCCTAGTTTCTAAAAAAAGGTTTTGGTACAGTTGAAAAGCATTTCTGAAATACTGCCAACCCTATCTTGTGATTGGAGTCCTTTGGTAAAAAAACAGGTTAGAAGAGGTGAGATACCAAGCAGGTATTTAGAGAGTTTGGTTTTGATGTTTTATATTTGAATGGGTCATAGTTTAGACAATATGTTTCTGTAAAAATGTTTTCAATATGCAATCTGATCATTTTCTACTTTTCCATGGAATATTTTCTTGTTGGTCCTTTAAAACCATCTGCTTTAAATCTAAATGACAGTTTATCACAGCGAGCTTAGATTTTAGCAAACAATATCCCGCTAGGAGATGTTTGTTATCTGTTGGAATTACACTTTGGATCAAATAGTTACTGTATGAGTGAGATTTGAGACAGTGGCTTGTTGCCCACAGAGAATGAGTGAGCCTTACCAACCACATACTGTTTATTCAACTTGTTATTATAAACTTGTTGTTTATCTACACAATGTAACTGTGACAATCAAACTGTAATTCATTTGCAGGAGGGTTTTTTTCTCCTACTTCAATTCTCATGACTATCATATTATCTCATTTCAATGGATATTAAGCTACTGCTGAGTTCTCTCTTTTTTAAAGTTTTACAGATTTTAGTTTTACTTACTCAACTTGTGGACTGAGAGACATTCCATATATTATTTTAAATCTACTTTTAGTGTAAAAGTTTATTTGTTCTTAATGTACAAGAAGTGCAAGTCCATATTGGTAATGAAATTTTAAAAAAGGTTGGAGGGATAAAAATGTTTGCAATCCCACCATTCAGAGAGAACCACTATTGACATTTTCATCTGATGCCATACTCTTTTGTATGCCTATGTATGGATAATTAAAAACAAAAATGTGGTCACTTGGGACATAAACTTCCAAAACTTGCTTTTTTCATCAACATGTACATAAACATATAATCCTACCCTAGTATTACCCTACACAATGATTTATAGTTGGCACACACTAGATATTATATATCAAATGTTTAGTGTTTTCAATGCTGTGATCAATAACTGCTTAGATAAATCTCTCCCAATTGCCTTTATTAAAATATATCACTACATTATTTCTGTATTAGAACCCTTATTTTCTAGTAACATAAACCCATTATATATTACAGGTTCAGCCATCCTGAGAAAAACTAAATCAATTCCAATCCTTCCTCATCTCTGTACCCCATTTACCATTTTAGATTTCTAGGATTAGTAGATATTCACCTTCAATCAGCTCGGGTCTAGGGGTGATGTTTGATGGACATGGTTGGTGGGCATCCCCTGATAGTCATGTAAATGGTGGGGAGGAAAAGAGGGACTGGGGAGACAAACTATGCATACCATCACATTTTCATCACACTCTCATCACACTAATTTTTATTTGGAGATGTTTATTGCAATACATTGTCACTGTTAGACCAGTAAAAGAAAGGAAATCCTTTTTTTCCTTTAATAAGAATAGCTTTTTCTAAGAGTAAATTCATTTAATCTGACAGTAGGTTGCAACACCTTCAGAGGTTTTTTAGTCCTGCATCTACAGAGGAGATACCAGAAGCAGTCATCCTTAGGTGACTCAACTAGAAAATTATCTATTGTCACAATCATAAAAGTAAGAAAATCCTATGATAGAATTAAAATTTATCAACTGTTCTCTTCTAGATTAAACACTTTAATATACATAAAACCATGTTTCTCACATAATGAATTTCATAGTAGTTATAAGGAAAATACATCTACTATTTAAGAATAGAACATTAATATTTAGAGTAAAGTCATGAGCAACTTAAAATAAATCTAAATCTTCTTTGGACTTTTATTATGCAATTAAAAATATGTTTCCACAGGAGAGTGAAATTTTCCAGTCAGGTGTATTGAAAACTTTTGGAGAGGAAGGAATTAATAGGATGGAAGGCCCAAGGCAAACTAGGAATTACAGAATTTCATCAGTTCTATGTTTTCTAGAAAAGCCTATAATGTTGCATAAGTCTGGGATCTCTACATTTTTTTCACTTCTGTTCTCTATTATATTAGTTATCTATTGCTACATAACAAATTACCCCAAGGTTTAGTAGCTTTCAACACCAATGTTTATTAGTACACACAGGAAGCCAGGAGGAGCTTAGCCGGGTGGCTCTGGCTCAGAGTCTCAGCTGGGGCTGCAGTCATCTGAAGGCTTCATTTAACTGGGGTGTCTGCTTCTCAGCTGGCAGGTGTAACTGTCAGGAGGCCTCATTTCTTTACTACATAGGCCTCTCCATAGGGCTGCTCATGCCATGGCAGCTCATTTACTCAGGAGCAAATTATCTAAAGAGAAGGAATTTGTAGGGAAGGGACATGGAAACTGCACTGTCTTTTATGACTTAATCTTGGAACTAACAATCCATCCCTTCTGCCATTTACTATTGGCTATGTGGAGCTAACCCTAACATAATGGGTTATGTTACATAAGACATGAACACCAGGAGGTAGGAATCACTGCGGGGTCACCTTGGAGATTGGCTACCACATACACTGTTGTCAGATCTTAAAAATTACCCTCAAAACTTGATTTATAGCCGGGCCGGCATGGCTCAGTGGTTGAGCATTGACCTATGAACCAGGAAGTCACGGTTCGATTCCCGGTCAGGGCACATGCCCAGGGTTGTGGGCTCGATCCCCAGTGGGGGATGTGCAGGAGGCAGCCGATCAATGATTCTCCTCATTGATGTTTCTATCTCTCTCTCCCTCTCCCTTCCTCTCTGAAATCATTAAAAATATACTTTAAAAAAAAAACAAAACAAAAAAACAATAACTTGATTTATATTTGGATCTCTAGAGCTCTGGTTTCCTTCTATTTTTTTGATACTTAGAAGAATGTTACAAATCAATCGTGTTTTTACATTTTTCATGTGAAGGCTTTCTTCAAATATTCCTAAAGTTTAAGGAGTAGGACCCAGCAGGTTTTCACATGTTTGCCAATGATATAGATGTTGTGATTATTTTTTTAAAAGCAGGTTGATTAAATGTTTCTAGTCTAGGCTATCATTCATTCATTTATTGATTCGTTCAGCAAATAATTATTGAGTTCAGGGCACTGTGTTTTCTTTTTTAATCCTCACTGGAGGATATTTTTCCATTGATTTTAGAGAGAGTGGAAGGGAGAGGGAAAGATAGAGAGGAATACGGGTGTGAGAGAAGCACATTGATTGGTTGCATGGGGCTAGCCGGGGAGGAGCCTCCAACCAAGGTGCATTTGACCAGAATCGCACAGGGGACCCTTTGGGTCCGCAGGCCAACACTCTATTCACTGAGCCAAACTGGCTAGGGCTTAGCTATGTTTTTTTAAGTATACAACTAGTACATGTACATTGCTGAAATAATAGAAAATACACAAATGCAAAAGTAACAAAGAATTTGTAAGCACCCTTACTCCTGTTATGTTGGTGTATATCCTTCAAAAAACAAAAACTAAACAAATTTGGGAAGGGTATATATTTATATAAACTGTTAATGCGGTTTGTAAGCTTTAAAAATCTGTGATTAAAAACTGGGCCTGTATTGATATTTCTAATTGTGGTGCAGTCACCTGTTCTGATCTCCAGGAGATATCTAGCACCTTCTTTCCTCCCTGCCGGCTGGCTCCCCTGGGTCCATGTTCACTGACTAGAATGGTCCCTGAAGGTGCCTCACCACCACCATTACTCATGGCACCCCTTGCCTGTGTGAAAGGACCTCCCATCTCACAGTGCTCAGAAGGCTGCCCATCACCTCAAAGCAGCACTGACATGTGCCATGACTCTAAAGAAAACCAGAGCAAACAGGTTTTTCTATTTCTCAGAGCTCAGCAAGCCTGCAAACAAGTATACACATTTTATTTATAAGAACAAGTGCCATTTTTAGAATAGTGAGATCTCAAATCAGAGGTATAAAGCAAAACATTTCTCAAATAGAATAATACCCGTCACACTTTAAACACCATGTGTGTGTAAGCCTCCTGTGTGAACCTCTTCGTACCAAAACATGAAAATTTGGGGGGCTCATCATTTCAAACACCTTCTATTCAGATGGGGGATTAGTTTAATACTGACATAATGGCCTATTCAGGATTTTCAGATCAAAGTAGTGGTTTGCCCTGAAAGAAGATTCAATACTGCAAAGCAAACAAACAATAAAAACCAGTTCACTCCTTTGACAGTTTTGTAGGCTTTTATCTTCTTCATCCAGGTTTCAGTTGGCCAAGTTTCAATAAAGATACAAGTTCAAGGTTCTTGTTCTTTGATTAACATCTCAGCTCCTATACTGACTCCGCTGAGGAGGATCTTAACTATGGGTGGGAGTGGCAAAGAGGGACTGCATTTTCATGCTTTAGACACACACACACACAGACACACACACAGACACACACACACACACATCCTGTATATTAAAAGGTCAATATGCAAATTGAATGGCAGAACGACTGGTTGCTATGATGCGCACTGACCACCAGGGAGCAGATGCTCAATGCAGAAGCTGCCCCCTGGTGGTCAGTGTGCTCCCATAGTGGGAGTGCTACTCGGCCAGAAGCCCTGAGCCTGGCTCACAGCTGGTGAGTGCAGCAACAGTAGCGGGAGCCTCTTCCGCCATCTCTGCTGCAGGCGGGCGGTAAGGAGCGAGGGGTCCCAGACTGCAAGAGGGTGCAGGCAGGGCTGAGGGACCCCCCCCTCCAGTGCATGAATGTCATGCACTGGGCCTCTAGTTTTAATAAAAGGCTAATATGCAAATTGTCCCCAGGGGCAGGAGTTTGACTGACGGGGAGTTAGACATGCGCTGACCACCAGGGGGCAGCACGGAACAGGTGGGTGTCAGTGATGCGGCGCTGGCAGCAGGAGGCAGTGGAGTCACTGCCAGCACTGATGGGCCCCAAAGAGAGCAGGACTGCGGTGGGATGGTGGAGCAGGTGAGCGGGTGGCGCCAGGCTAAGGCAGGTGCGAGCAGGGGCCCTGATCGCCCTGCCAGTCGCCTCACAGATCTGCCTTGATCGCCGGCCAGGCCTAGGGACCCTACCCATGCACGAATTTTGTGCACTGGGCCTCTACTTTCTAAATATATTTTTATTGATTTCAGAGAGGGAGAGAGAGAGACATGGAAACATCAATGATGAGAGAGAATAATTGATCGGCCGCCTCCTGCATGGCCCCCACTGGGGATCAAGTCCACAACCTGGGCATGTGCCCTGACCGGGAATCAAACCGTGACCTCCTGGTTCATAGGTCAACACTCAACAACTGAGCCATGCCGGCCAGGCAGACACACACACACACACACACATTTATTATTTTTATTTTTTAAATAGATATATTTACACATGTATATTTTTATTGTTGCAATGAGAATATATTCCTATATCATATAATTTTAAAAAACTTCCAACATTACCACCAACAACACAAAGGTAGAAAACTGGCCTCAAGTACATTGAAACATTCAGAGTGGAGCTCATGGCATATCTATTTCCAATGCATGGTCCATTGGGAAGGCTAATTCAGAAGTCATTCACTTGGCTTTGTAACATCTGTGCAATCCATGGGCATGTCATTAACTCTTCCACTTTCCTTCCTCATCCCATGGTAGGTGGAATGATGAGGCTTCTTTGAATCCCACAATTCTTTAGTGTGTGTGATTCTCATTTGAATGCTCTGGTTGTAACAAATGTCGCATTGTTTTATTTCTCCTAATAAAATGTAATCTTGATTTCTCTTGTGCTGGGTTACAGAAAAATTCATTGCCAATCTTTTGTCAGATTTCCTTTCCCCTGTTATAGGATTCTGTCAAGAGTCCTGGACACTGTGCAGCCCACACATCTAACCGTGGGTAGACACGCTGTGGACATGCTCCTTGTCCAGTTCTGTGAGAGTTTGAATGGCAGTACCTCAGCTTCTTTTTACCTTATTTAGACCATGAGGATCCTTTAGCAGCCCTCCAAGAAACTTGCCTTAAAGCTTATTGCTAACTCCCCTGTACTGGTCATGTGTTTGCTTGCTGCTCTTCTCCTGCTGCTCTTCTTGTTCCTTTAATATTCCAGAGGGCTGAAAGTCTGCACATTGCATTTCCTGGGGTTCCTTGCCAGCAGGCTTTAGGTTAGGGCGGCTAATGGGAGGCACTGACTAAAGTGAGGAAGAGGGATTCACCTATGCCTTCCGGTTTCTGAGCGTCTCAGGCAGCAAGGATGAAATTTACTGCAGTAACGGTGTTGCCAGAATTCCATTCCTGGGAGAGGCAGCACCTCATCAGCAGGTCTGGAGCTGCCTGCAGTAGGATCTCACTCGGTGCCCTGAGTGGGAGGTCCAGGCTGGGGAACCCCGGCTCAGGAGCACTGGCAGTTTCTATCCCTTGGGCATATTCTTCTTGCTTTTCATCCTCCACCTCCCCTAATTCCCTATTTTCTCTCTCCCAGTACTTTTATAACCAGTTGCTTGAATTGAATTTTCTCTAATTGGAATATTTAACTTGGTTTTGTTTTCTTGACTAGAAGCTGATTAATAGATCCCTTTTTCCCCTACCCAGTATCCTGAGCCACCCTATCACAGACCTGGGTACTTCTTATGGAAGTCTATATAAGAGTAAGATGTTGTCCCTGCTATTCTTAGATCCCAGAAAAAAAAACATAGTTAAGATTCCTTTGGCCTTAGCCGGTTTGGCTCAGTGGATAGAGCGTTGGCCTGTGGACTGAAGGGTGCCAGGTTCAGTACCTCAGTTGGAGGCTCAATGCAGGCTCAAAGCCTGGCCCTGGTCTCTCTCACATTGATGTATGTTTCTCTCTCTCTCTCTCTCTCTCCCTCCCTTCCTCCCTCCCTTCCACGCTTTCTAAAAGTCAATGGAAAATATCCTCAGATGAGGATTAACAACAACAACAAAATTATAATAATAAAAAAGATTCCTTTGGTTGCAAATTAAAAAAAACACACAACTCACCTCAATTGAGGAAACAAGACAAATTAAAAAGTGTATTATAAGACTGTAAGTGTGAGCCATGGGACATCAGTGCTGGGATACATCAGGGCCTCCAGAACCATGGATGGAAACATGGCAGGGAAGTGTGTCAGTGAGCTAATGCTAAATAACTAACCGAGACTTAGCCTTGTATAACAACCCGAGACTTAGAGGTATGGTCACAGTCATGAGACTATGGGTTGGTTGGGTAGTTCTGTTCATTTAGGCTGGGCTTGGATGGCCTGGGTTTTTTAATGTCTCTTTGGTCAGCTGCTGTGTTAGTTAGAAGCTGGCTGTTTAGGATGGCCTTGGATTGGGCATCTTATCTTTCTTCTCCTTCCAGCATACTAGCCAAATATGTCCTCAAGGACTGAATGGGTCAAAGACAAAAAGTCTTTGGCTTTTGGCGATCCAGGCTTGAAACTGGCACTCTGTCACTTTCACCAAGTCACAAGTCCAGCCCATATTCAAGACATGAGATACTACTAGGCTCTGCCTCTTGATGGGAAGAATTGCAAAGTCATCCTGTGAAGGGGGTTGTATCCAGGAAGGGGAGTGGAGAACTGCGGCCAGTTTAGCAATCTATCTACTACAGTAAACCCAGGAAGTCACCTCTGCTTTTCTGTAAAATTTTGCTTTATTTTTCTTTCACCGATGCCAGTTTTCTCTCTTACCTGGTCCATGTGGTAGAAATGGCCATGCTACCAGCTTCCTAGTTTCCATGTTTGCTCTTCAGTAAGATGGCCAGGCTAAAACTGGAACCTCAACCAACTCTCCATATTCTGGAGAAGGTCTTGGGGGCTCATCTTGAGTCAGGTGCCCAACACATGGTTGTCTAGAAGACAGGATCAAATTGTGCTCCCACTATGGCCATACGGAAGGAAGGAGAGTGGAGAATAGTTATCAGAGAAGGAAGCGGCAACCCAAATATTGTCTAAATAGAGCCACAAAACTTACAAATGGTTCCCAGATATCTTCAATTTTACTTTTAAGAAAAACATATTTTTCCAACTCTGACTTAGGTCATGAACAAAGGAGGAAGATGAATTAGTGTCAAGAGCAAGAGTGTGGGTTCTGTATTAACATTGTTTTTGTAGGCAGCTCCCATCTGCAACATCCTCGCTGTTTGAACTTGGGCAAATTCTTGACCTACTTGTGGTCCAGTTACCTTAATAGTAACACTGAAAAGAGAATGATTTTTTTCTTATAGATTGTTTTGAGCATTTAATAAGAAAATATATACTGTACATTGAACAGTGTCTATATAGAGTAAATGTTCGATGAATTCAATAAATATTAGCGACCAATACTGTTAACACTAAAAATGTGTTGAACACTTGAGTATAAACATTTAGCAGTATACTTATGATTTCTGGTTTTTAGTGGTTTTTTTTTTGAAGAGCTAATGTTGGTAGAACTATTGTTTTCCCTTTTTATTTAATTTATTGGGGCAATACACTGGTTAACAAAATTCTCCAGGTTTCAGGTGCACGATTCTAGAACATACCACCTGTACACTGTACTGTGTGTTCACCATCCCCAAGCACCTGTGATTTGTATCAACCCTCACTGTAAGATTTATTTGCTAGGTGCTGCTAGTGATCTCTAATTTGAAATAAAATTAAACTTATCATAGAAAATCCCCACTGGAAATCCCAGATTTGTTTTTACCGTTCTGACCATTAGTCATCTTTTCAAGGTTTTCCTTCAGGTTTTTGTGTATCCTTATCAGAGGCACAAAGTTAAAAGTGAACAAAGGCCAGGAAGGCCAAGGCATCAGTGACAAAGCTGTGAACCCACCGGAAGAATGGGGACCAGAGAACGACTCTCTGCTTAAGGCTATAGTAAGTCAGAAAAGCATATAATTTTTTAAGAAAAAAATTTATCCTTATTTAATTTTTCTTCAACTCTTACACAAAACCCAGAAACCTAGAAGTGTTAGTGATCGTATACCCAATAGTCCTGGCCAAAAAGGTAAAAAAACAAAAACAAAAAAAAAGCCCACACATTTAAACAGTGAAAGATTCCATATAGGTAATTAAAATCATATTACATAGAACACAAGTAAATAGGAATTTAGAGGACACTAAATCGGGACCTTATTTTAGCAAAAATAGGAAGAACTCTCTTTTTTTTTCTTTTGATTTTCAATGTAATATAATTTTTTAAAAGATCATATTGCCTTCAATGAACTCAGTTTAAAAGAATGTGCAAGATGTTATAAAAATGTATTGAAATAGCTTCTTTTGTTTTATTTACCACACCTACATTCTTCGTGCATATTCACATAGGAAGCAGCTAAGACTGAAGGCAGGCAATTCCTTTATAATCTTATCAAAAATAGAAGCCAATAGTTGTAATGACTCACTTGCTTCCTCCTGCTTTCAATCCTTATCTTGGGACCACAGATTGCATTACTGTCGGTAAGTAATTGTACATCTTTTGTGAAGCACCTTGAAATCCTCTGGCATGATAATAAACTGGCCACTGTTAGAATTCCCAGACAAAGCTAAGTTTTGTGATTAAATCCTGTCCCTTTATGTAACACTTTATATTATTTTGAGAACCTGCAGCAAGTAAGTAGAAAAAAGATCAGAGCCAAGCACTTAATAGAAAGTAAATTACTTTAAATAAAACATTTCCCTATAGTGAGACCTATTTATGTAAGTATTTTTCAATTTCAAAATATATGATGAGCATGTCTTATTATAAATTCTAGGTAACCTAATGCTTATAAATTTTATGTCTTTTTCTATATTGACCTTGGTGCCAATTTATCCTTTCTCTGCATGAAGTACAATGGAGTAGTTTGAACTATGAATAATGTTACTTTGGGTAAAGGTCCAACTAAAGATTAAAGAAATTCCTAAGATGAATCCTAGGCACAACTGATTTGATTATTAATACAATGTTAGAATGTGTGGTGTGGAATGTGGAAGAGACTGCTGGTTCTTCCCCTAAATCCATTTTCCACCTCTTTTCCACTTCGTATTCATCTGGGCACATGGCTACCCTAAATGAAGGCTGCATTTTTGTACCCTTCCTTGCAGCTGGGTATGGCCAACTAATTCAATTCTCGATAATGGGATCTAAGTGGCAGTTATGTATGACTATCTCTGGAATTTCGCATTTGAGAAAAATGAACCTCTCTTACCCCACATCCCACCACCTACCTGCCTCTCATTGGATAAAATTACTGGGAGGTGACAATAAAGTGAGTTCTTTGTCATTAGGTACAACAAAAATAGAGGACCAGGAGAGGAAACTATACCTCAGTCTGTAATCAGAGTGAAAGTCCTGAACTTTTGCCAGCATACCCAATTTCAATAGAAGCCACGTATTTCTAAGCCCTCCTTAACAGTATAAAACATTTGTAAACTAGTCATTGCTTTTCTGTATGATAGGCCCCAACCAATGGTCCTATCTCTGTTGAAGGTGGAAAATGAAAATTGGACTCAAGTCATGGGAAGAGAGATTTGTGCTATTAGGAAAAATTTAAGGAAAAATGTGAATATAATAAAGTGAAAAAATCTAAGCAAAAGATTTAAATTATGATTATATTTTAAACAGGATAAACAGCTACAGTTTTTTATTATAGTCTCTCCAAATCTCTTTCTGACACAGACTTATATAAGTCCCCTAAATATTACACCTAGTTAAAATTTAGAAGTCCTCTTTTGAGAAAAAGTATAGTATCTTTTATTCTCATTTCTCTCTCATAGGCATTGCTTAAAAAATGCATTTAACTTCAAACGTAAGTAATTCTTAGAGAAACTAAAAAAAAAAGAAAACACTGGCTTACATTTTTATTTCTGTCATGTGAACCTTAGGTAGGCAGCTAAATATATATTTAATCATATCAAGGCATACAGCTAAGCTATAATTTCTAAGCTGTTTTACAGGTCATAAATAGGACAACAATGTCCTCACTGCATGCTCTAAATATTTTGTTTAGAGCATCTGGTAAGATTGGCTGTAATTATAGTTTTCTTTATCAAATTTAGAAGGCTATCAACTACTGCACACATTTATTCCACCAGTCACTTTAATCAAGTCTGAAAACCATAAGACAAACATCACTGCATTCAGTCATCTATGCCCAGTCATCATCTAATATGCCTAAGCAATTCTTATTTCTCTTGGACATGAGAAAAGAAATGAATGTGAAAAGCCCTGCCAGGTAGTTAGTTGGTTAGAGCATCCTCCCGATACCTCAAGGTTGTAGGTTCAATCCCTGGCCTGGCACATGCAGGAATCAACTAATGAATGCACAAATAAGTGGAACAACAAATCAATGTTTCTCTCTCTGAAATAAATTTTTTTAAAAAAGAAAGAAATGTTAAAATATCTGTAATTTCTTATAGTGGTGTATGCAAAGTGTTGAATGTTAGTCATCTCCTTTCACTAAAAAAAAAAAAGATGAATTTCTTCTCTTCCTCCGACTGCTATACTAACAGTGAAACTGATCCTAATTTTTCTCTTGTTTGCAAAACTCTCCCAGAATACCACTCTTTAAATATAACTTATATTTGGTAAGCTGAATCACAGAGTTTTTCCCCTAAGTTTGACAAACACATTATCAAAATATGGTAACTGTACCAGCATATGTTTCCTCTTTGTATCTACTGTCTAATTTTAATTATAGTCCACTTATACTGAACACTGAGAGGGATAAAACATAACATTACCAATGAAGCATTTCTGACAATATCTTAGCATTATAGTGTTCACTGATTTTAAAAAAGTATTTTTGTAGTAAAGTGGAATTCAAGGAAAGGAATTAGGAGACCTAGATTCACTTTCTGACTTTGGCCTTGATTCACAGAGTGAACCTGGGTGCCTGGGGTGTTAGTGGGTATCGTTGCCTTGCCTGTACCATGAAGGGAATTAGACTAAAAGATCTCTAAATTTTTTTCTCTAAATTACCATATGCTAAAGTTAAAATTTAAACAAACATTTAAAATGACTTCTTTCTTTACTTGGTATACTGAACTTATATAAATGTCCCTGTTTTTCGCTTTAAAAACTATAAACCTTTGAAATGGTAGCACCTGTAGGGTAATTTAAGTGGGAATTAGAAGTAGATTTTCATTGATGTTTTTAAAAAAATACTAACTACTCATATCATCTTTCTGAAATGCGTAGATTGTGTATGTTTATACTTAATGAGAATTAAGATATAGATCCACCAATTATAGCCCAAAGTTACGCTTGGAGTAAACTAAATAATGAGAAAGTCTGAAAATTCAATGCTAAAATAATATAGAAGGGTTGGCAAAAGTAGGTTTACAAATAAATAATACAATAATCAATAAATAATACAAGAATAAACTCATGTACCCACAACTGTAGACTTACTTTTGTCCACTGCTGTATAAAATATACATTTTGTTTTACAAATTCTATTAGTATATCCTCTGATTTTACTGATACTTTAACTTTTGGAGAAGAAATTTGGATTTATAGGGGATCTTTATTTAGATTATCAGAAATTAAAGAAATAAAACCATTCCAAGGATGAGTCACATTTCATCATAACTCCAAGTTTGGACATGAGCTATTCCCATAGCGCCCAGTGTTATTTTTTTAATTCAGAAGCCATTAATTTATTTTCTCAGAACTCTCTACTCTTCTTATTCCCACTATGAAGTCTCTCCTCTCCCCCGCCCCCGCCCCCAGCCGCCCATTGTGCCTCTTCACTGTTTATTAATGGTGCAGGTCACTCTGACCTTTCCTCCACCAGCTGACCGCCAGACAGAGATATCTCAAGGGAATGCAAAATCCTGAGGGCCATGGGATCAATGCAGTCTGTCTACCCACGGAATTTCTCTCTTGGTCGGTTTTAGCTGCAGAGCATTCATCCGTTGTCTCTAGAAGGTGCTGATGTTCATGTTGTATAATAAATGCAGTTAACATCTGCAGGTTCAAATTATTACAGATTTCACCCAAATAAAAGCATCAGTTCACATGGATTCACCCTTGATCTTCAGATGAGAGCAGTTACCTAAAAGCTGACCCAAGTCAGAATCATGCATCAGCAACCATATCATTCATTGACTTTGCCTCAGGACCTTTATTGCCACTTCTAAAAGCGTTTGGCTGATTTGTATTAACTTTACAATTCTGCAGAGAAAATGCCAAATACTTTGGAAGATATAGTACAGTTTCAGCAGCTGCTGAATGAATACAGATAAGAAAAGGATGAGCTGAAGTTTAAGAAGCACCTGATTTATATGCAAACTAGAGGCCCGATGTATGAAATTCATGCAAGAGTAGGCCTTCCTTCCCCTGGCTGCTGGCACCAGCTTCCCTCTGGCACCCTGGACCCAGGCTTCCCTCGCAGCCCCGGCTTGGTCCAGAATGACGTCCGGTCTAATTAGCATATTACGCTTTTATTATTATAGAAGGCAAGTGCTTCAGGCTGACTACCCAATAGCTGTCTTCACTCTTCTGAGGAAAATCATTGCAATGTAGGATCACAGTTTAGCTGACTTTAGCTGACTGATATAGACATCAGGGATAGGTAAACTTTAGGTAACCAAAAGTGCTAGAGGGCTAAAATTTGAGAATATTCTGAATCATGCTTAGCTTCTAATGATAAGTTGAGCAATGATGAATCCTCTAGAATAAACTAAAAATCTTTGTGATGTTGATAAGTGAAAACAAGAAAGGAACGTTAGGTAAGCAAAAAACCCAAATGTGTAGCCAAAACATTGTTCAAAGCATACCTTCTTTAACCAACACTGACTAACTGTGTTTTGTTTATATAATTCCCAGATGTACATGAAAAGTATACACTCTCAATTGGTAAATATCATCTTTTATGTGCAAAAGTCACACAAAGTTAGAAAGTGTCATGAATTAATCACCTGTCCTTGGAGAAGTAGTTTGAGAGAAGTCAAGTTTGGGGGCCTTTTCTTTAAAAAACTGCTGAATCTATCCAAAAAGAAGAGAATTTAAGATTTGAAAAGATGTAGTGTTAACATGTTAATTTCTAGCTGTGCTTTTAAATTACATGATCACTCTTTGTTAGCAAATGCATCACATTCTATTGTAAGTCAGATTTTTTGCCACAGTACTGCTATATTCGAGAATGAATGCAAATTATTTAATAACCATCAAATTCTTTAACCAATTCATTATCTAAGATTAAAGTGCTAAATGTTCATTCTATTGCTGAGTGGGTTTTCTCCAATTTCACCTGAGAAATTTTACAGACAACAGACAAGTTTTTTCTAGCTTTATAAATGCATCAATGCACTATTGAATTATTCATACTGTCATCCAATTAAGAATTCTGTCTTAATTTTGTTAGAACAATTCATTTCTATGTCACTTGAAGAATGGGTGAAAAGGCATTTATGTAATGGATGATGTTGGATTATTTTATCTTTAAGGTCCTTTGTAACACAAAACTAATAAAACACAATTTTCTAAAAAATAAGTAATACTTCTGCTTGATTACTCACATATTAAACGACATTAACTGTTCATATGCACACCCAAATCTTTTTTCTTAAACATCCTTTAAAGCTGTGAATTCCTGGTATATGCTTAACAGAAGGCAGCTTTCCTAGAGATATCAAAATTTTGAACTGTTTTCTATTTTCAGAGCTTAAATATTTGTTGGAGTCACCCTTTTTAAATTTTTTATTTTTATATTGTGACTGAAAAATAGTATCTATGTCATCATAGCCACATGGGTAGGTTCCAATGCAAAAAGGTGAGTAGCCAGCATTTTTTAAAAAAAGATGTTTTTCATTGATTTCAGAGAGAGGAAGGGAGAGGAAAAGAGATAGAAACATCAGCGATGAGAGAGTATCATCCATCAGCTGCCTCCTGCATACCCGCTACTGGGGATTGAGTCTGAAACCCAGGCATGTTCCCTGACCAGAATTGAACCATGACCATCTGGTTCATGGGTCGACGCTCAACCACAGAGCTATACCAGCTGGGTGGTAGCCAGCACTTGGACAATCTCTAGGAACTCTGTAAACTGGGGAAGGAGGTATAGCCAAGGGTGGAACAATGTTCCAACCTACAGCCACTCCAGCCAGGCTGCTTATTTTCTTACTAGAGGCTCAGTGCATGGATTCGTGCACTGGTGGGGTCCCTCGGCCTGGCCTGTGGGGATTGGGCCGAAACTGGCTCTCTGACATCCCCCAGATTGCGAGAGGACCCTCCTGGGAGGGTCCGCAGGAGAGTTCCAGGGTGTGTCTGGCCCATCTTGCCCAGTCTCGATAAGGGCCGATTGGGCCGACTGGCCGGGAGGGATGGCGGGAGGGTTCCAGGGCGTGTCCGGCCCATCTTACCCAGCAGCAAGTTAACCTATCGGTCAGAGCGTCTGCCCCCTGGGGGTCAGTGCGTGTCATAGTGACTGGTCGAATGGTCAAATGGTCAGACACTTAACATATTAGGCTTTTTTAAAATATAGGATTAGCTAAAAATTTTGGCATAACTAAATGAGGAATTTTAATTCAGAATGTCTTCTGACTGATAAAGGATTGATTTTCTGTTAGAGTCAAGCTGCTTTGCAAAGTTGCTACTCACTTGACTCTGATTGGCTGTGTAAGAATATAGACTAAAATTTAAAAATATATCAAAGGGATGGGAATGAAGGATATGGAGTGGAAGAAGATGAGTGGTTTGGATTAGATTGTTAACCTTATTAGTGGTATTTATCAAATAAACACTCCTGGTTCATGGCCCTTTGATTTCAAGTCACTAAACTATACTCACTATACAAGTATTGCCAGATAAATTCAGCACACCCAGTTAAATTTGAATTTCAAATAAACAATGAATAATTTTGTGTGACATATTTATATAAAAAAAGCAGTGTTTCTCTGTAATTCAAATTTAACTGAGTATTCTGTAGTTTTGTTTGATAAATATGGCAACTCTGTTTGGAACTAAAATTTTCACCAAACATGTAGTCAATATCTCCAATAAAGATCGAGTTAAATTTGTCTTCATTTGTTTCTAAGTACACTTGAATTAAGGATGGGATGATGAAGCCATGCAGAGTTTATAGAAATAGGTTGAGCATAAATATTTTTTCTTCCTGTTTCCTGCTAGGAATTCAATGGGAAATGAAAAGTTTCCTAACCTATTGCCTTTTAGCTTTTGTATTTAAAACAAGGCCACCTAATTAAAAAACGTTTGCAAGTCTATACAAAATAATGCAAATCAACCTTGAAAATTAATTTTAAAAAAATCTTTATTGTTGAAAGTATTACATAGGTCTTCCTGAAATTAAATTTTAATATGGATGTGATTAATTCAATGTGGTGAAAGAACATGGATGTCATTTTTATCACTTTTTCATAACTTTATTTTCAATAAAACTATTTTTAAAGTTATCACATGTCAAATTCCATTATCACGAAGAGCTCTAAAGTTACTGTATTTTCTCAGTTCTTGTTATTAGAAATTTTGATGTTTCAGATGTTGCTGGAAATGACGGGGCAGCTGCCTTGTTGCTTAGACATCCTTGTGTCATCCAGAATGTGTTGAACAGGGATTTAAAAAAAATTTTTTTTTTGTTTTTGTTAATCCTCACCTGAGGATATTTTTTCCATTGATTTTTAGAGAGGTGGAAGGGTGGGGTAGAGACAGAGAGAAACATCAAAGTGGGAGACACATCAATTGGTTGCCTCCATCATGCCCCCTGACCAGGGCCGGGGATGGAGCCTGCAAATAAGGTATATGCCCTTGTCCAGAATCGAATCCAAGACCCTTTAGTTCTTGGGCCGATGCTCTAACCACTTAGCAACTGGCCAGGCCTGAACAGGGATACTTTTGCCATGGGTTTCTCTCTACTAGATGTCTAGAGCTCTGGGATCAAACTCTTTTTTTTTTTTTTAATATATTTTATTGATTTTTTTACAGAGAGGAGGGGAGAGGGATAGAGAGTTAGAAACATGGATGTGCCTGCAACCAAAGTATATGCCCTTGACTGGAATCAAACCTGGGACCCTTCAGTCCATAGGCCGACGCTCTATCCACTGAGACAAACCAGTTAGGGCTGGGATCAAATTCTTTTCTTCACTTTACCGTTGCCATGAACCCTAATGCTTTTTATATCTTCACTGTTCACTTTAGGCTCCTTCTAAATCTTTTAATCTATAACATTTTCACCTGCCCTTCATATTTTCCACATAACATTATCCTAGATTTTATCATCATGACATTACTCTGGGTTTTATCATCAAGAATTTTCTTTTGTAAAAAAACATTGTTTTATGAGTAAGGGAAGATAATGCTTATTTTATTGATTTTTAGAGAGAGAGGAAAGGAGAGGGAAGAGGGACTAAGAGAGAAACATTGATGTGAGAGTGTAACTTTGATTGGCTGCCTCCTGCATGCCCCCTACCAGGAATGGAGCCCGAAACCCAGGCATGTGCCCTGACTAGGAATTGAACTGGCAACCTTTCAGTGCATAGGACGATGCTCAAACCAACTGAGCCACACTAGCCAGAGCTCATCATGAATTTTTCCAAACACTTTGAACAGAGCCATTTCTCCTTCAGGGCCACATTCTCATAGCTGCTATCCTCTCTGCTCCTCCTCTCGCAGGCAACTATTACCAATTCACCCAGTCAGTGAAGTCTTCCTAGGCCCCCTTAAATTCACTTTTTGCCTGACATCCATTCTGATTCTGACTATTTCAACACTGTAAATTATTTTCCATCTTGAACTTTCTATGACATGGGCATCAGTTTCATGACTTTCTAGACCTCCTTTGGCACTTGTTCTTGGCAAAAGATCTCTGTTGAAGGAAATAGGACACTGTGGGCTAGATTTCTTGCAAAGACAATTGTGTCATTAAAAAGATTGTAGGTTATGTGTAGAGCGAGACCAAAGCATGCAAGATCCAAGCAGAACTAAAAGAATAGGAAGGTTTGCAGAATCCCAGCAGGCAGTAAAGAGATGAATGGAATCAAATCAAAGCATGAAGGAAGTTAATTGCAACCAGAGTGAGGGTACAGAATTCTAGCAATACCAGTTAGGTAATTAAAATAGATAGGATGAGTGGCATGGGCTTATTGACATAGTTTTTACAAAAAAGGTGCAATCCTTTTGTGATTCCCACAAAATCAGGGAGCTATAGATCTCAAGTCATACTTCCTGGTCTCAAATTTCTGAACAAGAAGTAATTGTATCAAGGTCCTAGGACTTTGATTTAATAACTTCTTTCTGCCAGAGATGAAAAATCTCCATTATTATTATTATTATTATTATTATTATTATTTTAAACTCACTCCTATTTTTTAATCCTTACCTGAGGGTATGTTTTTATTGATTTTAGAGAAGAAGGGAGAGAGAGAGAGAGAGAGAGAGGGGGGGGGAGAGAGAGAGAGAGAGAGAGAGAGAAACATTGATGTGAGGAGAAACATTGATCAGTTGCCTCTGGTATGTGCCCACACCAGGGACCAAACCCACAGCCTAGGTATGTGCCCTAACTGGGAATGAAACCCGCAGCATTTTGGTGTACAGGATGATGCTGCAACCAACTGAGCCACCCTGCCAGGGCAATAAATCTCCATTATTTAAGTAAAGGTCTTGATATTCAGGAAGGTTTAGAATTAAATATGAGTACAATGAAGTAAATGGAGCCTATGGTACTTATGATTTTATATGAGAACATTTTTACACAATCCTTAAGAAAATATGTGCATTTGTTATTTAATCTGAGAGATTACACATGTGACTTTTGTTTGAAATATGTATTTGGTTTACACATGTGGCTTTAGTGGAAAAGTATAATAGAATTTAAATAATTTTTAAAATCAGCTTTGCGCTCAGCCAGTGTGGCTCAGTGGTTGAGCGTCAATGCATGAACCAGGAGATCACAGTTCTAGTCCCAGTCAGGGCATATGCCCGGGCTGTGGGCTTGATTCCCAGTAGAGGGCATGCAGGAGGCAGCCGATCAATGATTCTCTCTCATCATTGATGTTTTATCTCTCTCTCCCTCTTCCTTCCTCTCTGAGATCATTAAACATATATTTAAAAATAAAAAAAATCAGCTTTGTAATATTTAAGAACAGTTGTGATTCACACTTTTTATTGATATAATTTAGTAAATCTGTAAGAGGAAGGAACCAAGGAAGGTGTTACTTGTTAGGGTTGTAAGTGTGTCTATTTAGGCATTTGAAATGCTTACAAAAAATCAAATCTATTAAATGTGTAATTGAAAATGTGCAATAAAATGTAATTTACTAAGGATTTAAACAGAACTACTTATGTGATTTCAATCTGTTCAACATAAGTTAATTCAATATTAATTATAGACTATCTGAAAGTAACTTCTTGTTTTACATAACAATTATTAGATTTTTAAGTAGAAGATTTGGATGTCCATCTCAAAGGTTTAAGAAAACATTAAATTAACAAAATCTGAATATTAATTTGAAACCTAAGTAATTGTAAATCACCCTTTCTGAACAAAAAATGGAAACTCCTAACACTTAACTTATGCATTTTCTCTTCCTTAATTTGTTTTTTCACTGCCAGAATATGTTAAGCAGTTTTCTCTTCTGCCCCAAATGCTTCCTTTCTTCTAAACCTGGTTGAAGTTTCTGCATCTTCAGAATATCTTCCTTAAAATCCAGTTCTCAATGATTGTCTCTCCCTTTGAGCTTTTAGTGCTCTTTAATCTGCTTCATTCACTTTGGACTGAACTGTTATAATTTGTCTATAATGTCTCTCAACCCACCAGAAGGCAACATCATTGCATCTTTATGCTATATGTGCAATATTAAAAAAATTTAAAATATATTTTTATTGATTTCAGAGAGGAAGAGAGAGAGAGAGAGAGAGAGAGAGAGAGAGAGAAACATCAATGATGAGAGAGAATCATTGATTGCCTGCTTCCTGCAGGCCCCCCACTGGGGATTGAGTCTGCAACCTGGTCATGTGTCCTTGACTGGAATTGAACCTGGGACCCTTCAGTCTGCAGGCCAATGCTCTATCCATTGAGCAAAACTGGTTAGGGCCATGCAGTATTAATTAATGTTCAATTAACGTCAAATCCTTGACTGGGTGAGTTTATGTGTTTCCATAACTCCACATTTTGGTTTGTTTCAATAACTGTGTACATTTTTATTTTTGACAGTTGTGGTGGGTATAATTTACACACCATAAATTTTTCCCATTGAAAGTGAACAATTCAATGATTTTTAGTAAATGTACACAGTGTGTAACACTTCCCACAATCCATTTTTAAAACATTTTTATTTTTAAAAAAGATTGATAGACTGATAGATTGATTTTTAGAGAGAGAGGAAGGGAGAGAGAGCGTGAGAGAGAAACATTAACTTGTTGTTCTACTTATTTATGTATTCATTGGTTGATTCTTGTATGTACCCTGACTAGGGATCTAACCCACAGCCCTGGCATATTAGGAAAATGCTCCAACCAACTGAGCTACCTAGTCAGGGCCTCACAATCAAGTTTTCAAACATTTCAATTATCCCTCCTCCCCAAATCCGTAGTCCTACTCCAGTATTACTGATTACTCAGATAATCACTTATCTTTTTTTGTTTCTATAAATTTGTCCATTCTGGACACTTTATATAAGTGGAACTAGAGGCCCGGTGCATGAAATTCGTGCGGGGCGGGGGCGGGGGGCGGGGGGGGGCGTATAGGGGTCCCTCAGCTCAGCCTGCACCATCTCGCAATCCAGGACCCCTTGGGGGGATATCCAACTACCAGTTTAGGCCCGATCACCCCTAACCACTCGCCTGCCTGATCGCCTCTAACTGCTTGCCTGCCCGCCTGATCTCCCCTAACCGCCTCTGACTGACTGCCTGATCACCCCTAACCACTCTGCCTGCCTATCTGGTCACCCCTAACCACTCTGCCTGCTTGCCTGATCGCCTCTAACCACTAGCCTGGCTGCCTAATTGCCCCTAACCACTCTGCCTGCCTGCCTGATCACCCCTAACTGCTCACCTGCCTGTCTGATTGCCCCTAACTGCCTCTGCCTTGGCCCCTGCCATGGCAGCTTTGTCCAGAAGGATGTCCGGAATGACGTCCAGAAGGTTGTTTGGCTGTCCAGTCTAATTAGCATATTATACTTTTATTATTATAGATTAATACAACATGTAGTCTCTGACTTCTTTCATTTAGCAATTGTTTCTGAGGTTCATCTATATTGTAGAAAGTTCAGTATTTTGTTCCTTTTTAAAAATATTTTTTTATTAATTTCAGAGGGGAAGGGAGAGGGAGAGAGATAGAAACATCAATGATGAGAGAGAATTGATTGGCTGCCTCCTGAACACCACCGACTGGGGATCGAGCCTACAGTGTGGGCATGTGCCCTTGACTGGAATCAAACATGGGACCCTTTAGTCCATAGGCTGACATTCTATCCACTGAGCCAAACTAGCTAGGGCTATTTTGTTCCTTTTTTATTGCTGAATATGATTCCATTATAAGGAAATATCATTTTGTTTAACTGTTCATCAGCTGAAGAATTCTTGGGTTATTTCCAGTTTGGTGCTATTATGAATAACTAGAGGTCTGGTGCATGAATTTGTGCACCAGTGGGGTTCCTCGGCCTGGCCTGCAGGATTAGGCCAAAACCGGCTCTCTGACATCCCCCAAGGGGTCCCAGATTGTGAGAGGATGCAGACCAGGCTGAGGGACCCCACAGGTGCACTATTGGGGCCGGGGAGGAACGCGGGAGGTTGGACAGCTAGGGAGGGACCACGGGAGGGTTCCAGGGCATGTCCGGCCCATCTCGCCCAGTCCCGATTGGCTGGACCCCAGCAGCAAGGCCCCACAGGTGCACTATTGGGGCCGGGGAGGAACGAGGGAGGTTGGACAGCTAGGGAGGGGCCACGGGAGGGTTCCAGGGCATGTCCGGCCCATCTCGCCCAGTCCCGATTGGCTGGACCCCAGCAGCAAGCTAACCTACTGGTCAGAGCGTCTGCCCCCTGGTTTTCAGTGCACGTCATAGCAACTGGTCAATTGGTCGACTGTCTGGCTCCTGGTGGTCAGTGCATGTCATAGCGAGTGGCTGAGCGACCTTAGCATATCATTAGCATATTACGCTTTGATTGGTTGAACAGACGACTGGACAATCAGACACTTAGCATATTAGGCTTTTATTATATAGGATGTTGCCATGAACATTTGTGTACAAATATTTGTGTTAATATATATTGTGACTTTCTTGGGTAGATTCTTAGGAGTGAAAATGCTGGGTCATCTGGTAAACTTATGACCAATCTTAACTACCAGAGTGGCTATGCTATTCATAATCCCACAACAACAAACATTCTGAGGCTACTACTTTTCTAGACTGTGCTGGTTCATTGTTGTTTTCAAGACAAACCATAATTCCTGCTTTCTAGGGTTACAAATGTAGTAAATTATCAGACTGTAGGGTTTTTTGGCCCTGTAGTTGATAAGAATACATTTGACTGTAAGTCATATAGTATTTGACTAGCAAATGATTACTATTTTAATATTAAAATATTTAATTATCTCAGACAACAAGATGTCTAAAGATAATTACCTCTACTGGGTGCAGCAGTTCAACAATATGATCAATGACTACCACTCTTTGTACCTGTCCTCTCTGCCATCCTTCCTTCAATGCTTGTCATAGCAAGATTCCAATGTGACTGTTGTAGCTCCAGAAATTGCATCCTCAAACTACTGCATTCACAACCAGAAGAAGATACAGTCCTCTCCATTCTTTCTTTTTTTATTAGAGATAAAATCCCTTCCAGAAATGATCCCCCATAGAAAGTTTCCATTATATCTATTTGACTGATGCTGGGTTATTTACTTACTTGTAACCCAGTCTCTACCAAATGAGGATGGGTTACCATGCTCACTTAGACCAGTTTTGCTTCATATGCTAGCACTGGGTGAGGAATACAAGTCATGTTATGTTGAATCCCACTGTTACCATGATTCCTTTGATAGTCTTTGGAATCCATGTTGGGAATGTCACTTTTACTCTCTGAGCCTCATTTCTCTGTGCTGTAAAGCAAGAGGATTGGAGTTAGACTGGGGTTAGGGAAATCACTGAAGATTCCTTCCAGATCAAAAGATACCTTGGCCTATTAGATTTAAAAAAAAATTTTCTTTCTCCATTCCAATGGGAATTTTATGGAAACCGATCCATCCTTATTTGATTTCAGGAACTGCAATCAAGGTATTGAAGTGGAAAGGTGAGGAAGAAATTTTTCTTTTCATTTGTCTCCAGAAAAATTCATTTTTTTTCCCTCTTTTTGACTTTGGAGTCACAGGCTTGTATTATCTTGGATCTTAATATACTTCTATTAAGAGAGCATTGAAAGAATTCAAATCATGATCTTTGATACTAAAACCCCTATGTTTAAAGTGTGTCTTTGTGGTTGGCTTGTCTGCTATTTTAAAATCACTAGGGTGCTTAAATATTCCAGTTGTTAAATAGGACAGGTGTCTGATGATCCTCAGAGCAGTTGTCTAAAAATAGAACTTGAGTCTGGAATACATTTTCTGGCATAGCCACAGGCAATCACCACTATAATTAATGTAAATGAATACCAGAGAGTTTTGTGTGTGTGTGTGAATTTTAATGCAGCACAAGAAGATTTTCATTGCTTACCCCCAAATTGGGTTAGCTCTTTGAGATTAGAATCTAGAATTTTATGATTTAGGGGATTTTTTTTTACGGCCAAAAGGGTAAAGCAAAAAATATTGTATGCCCATTTGGTATTTTTTCTATAAAATTCTTAATGTAAGTGATATGATGAAATTAACTTTCTTGCTTTCCATGAAGATGAAAGGTGGGTGGAATGGGGGTTGGGAAAGGAAGCATGGATTTTTGCAAGGTTATAGAGAATTGATGGAGATATGAGGGCAAAGGAGGGGCATTTATTTGTCACTTACATTGAGCCCACTAATACCTCAACAACTTTGCTTGTATTATCTCACATAATTACCAAGAAAACCTATACAGGTACATGCTATTATCTCATTTTAAAATGTTTTTCCACCATATGTAACACCAGTTTACAAATGGGAAAATAGATATGAGTAAGGAAATTTCCCAAGATCACACAGTTATTAATTGGCAGAACTAATATTCAAACCCAGATTTAACTAATTTCAGAGTCATGCTTCTAATCACTGTACTATACTACCTATTATGAGGTTATGGTTTTGTTCAGTTAAAAAAAGTATTCTTGAGGTATGTTATCTATCATTTTAATGTCAGAGAAGTGCAGTTTAGTTGCTGTTAAATAGAGTGATAAAATTGTAAAATAGATATTATACAAAAATATCAAAATACTTGTGTTGGAGTAAAAGGTATCAAAATAGCCAAGCTCAGTGGAGGATAAGCAAAGGATAAGATAAGGAACTTCTAGCAGAAATTATTTTGGGGATTTGGGAATTTGGGAATGGGTTGGAGGATGGGAAGTTGTATAGGATAAGGGGAGATAACATAGTACTTAGAAAAAAAGAAATGGAAA
Source organism: Myotis brandtii (assembly GCF_000412655.1). NCBI lineage: Eukaryota > Metazoa > Chordata > Mammalia > Chiroptera > Vespertilionidae > Myotis > Myotis brandtii. Next base: position 1,462,482 of record NW_005367953.1, read on the forward strand.
TAAATGTTAAAGTTCAGTGAAGAAAAAGAGAATGAAAGATACTAGAGAGGAGCAATGAATGTAGCATGGGAGAACCAAGATGGCAGATCAAGAGTTCAGGGTCTTGTTATAGCCCGGGGAATAGAAATAATGTATAAGCTGGAAACAAGAGTTGGTACAAAGCTGCACTCCCCTATTATCAAGCCAGAGATAAGAGTCAGTTAAATGAAGAATTTGGGTCTCAGAGGAAAGAGTTATGAGGGCTAGAAGAAGGAAGTTTGTGGAGAAGGAGGTGGACAATATTACATAGTACTTAAAGCTTAACCTAACATCTATAGCAAAAGCGACATCCTTGAGCACACAGAATTAAACCAACTGAACGATGTTAAGTGTACTTTGCTTTTTAAGTATTTTTTTATAGATTTTTTTTCCTTAGAGATAGAGGAAAGGAGAGGGAGAGATAGAAACATTGATGAGAGAGAAACATCTATGGGCTGCCTCCTGCACGCTCCTTACTGAGATTGAGCCGGAAACCCAGGCGTGTACTCTGATTAGGAATCGAACCAGCAACTTCTTGGTGCATGGGATGATGCTCAACCAACTGAGCCACGCTGGCTGGGCAAATATACCCTGGTTTTATCTCCATATGCATTTGGTCTGTAGAAGTTGCAAAAAAAAAAAAAAAAAAAATAGTGTCATTGGATGTGAAGCCCAAGAATTTGAGTCCAGTATTAGATAGGCTGGTTACTGTCAAGCTGTGTGAGGTTGTACCAGTTTATGGTCTTTGAGCTTCAGTTTCTTCATTCATATGATGAATTGTCATTTGCATTAAATGTGATAAGGTATGTGAAAGAGCTGACTCATGCTGATACTGAATTGTTTTCTGTGATACTATTTTTAAAAGATTTTAAATAAAAAATAATGAATTTATAAATTAAAAGATCCAAAAAGGAAAAAAAAGGTTTACAGTGAAAAGCAATTCTCTGTTTACCTATAATACTCAGTCCTATTCCCTAGAGGCACTCACCATAAACAGACTCCTGCATCTTTCCAGAAATACATAATATATAAAATCTCCCTATTTTTTTCTCTTTTACTTCAATGGGGATATTCTACAAAATGTTTTCTACACTTAATAGTATATTCTGGAGATTATTTTTATAATAGCACATATAAACATTCCTCATTGTAACGATTGGACAGTGCCAATTTATTTAACGAGTCTCCTCTTGATGGACACTTAAGTTATATCTGGTCCTTTGCTTATTACCAACCAGTGTGCAATGTAAAATTACAATGCAATTTAACAAACTTTTAATACTTACTGTGTATAAAGCCCTATTTTTAGCATTATTAGATAAACTAGACATGTTTCTTGCCATCAGAATACTTTTAAGCTATTAAATGTAGTTGGCTGACAGTCATGACGTATATACACAAGAATTCAACCCAACCTCTTGCATAAACAGCTCTCTTACTCAGAAATGTGTTTTTGCCTCCAGATTGCCACTTTGCTTAAAAAATCCCAGTCTTACCCTGGTCAGTTTTTCTCAGTGGTTAGAACATTGGCTGAGACAGAAGTGTTCTATTCCTCTCAAGGGCACATTCCTCAGTTGCAGGTGTGATCCCCTCCCCAATCGGGGTGTGAGTGGGAGGTAACCAATTGATGTGTCTCTCTCACATTGATATTTCTCTCTCTCCCTATCCTTCCTCCCTTCCACCCTCACTGAAAAATCGATGGAAAAAATATCCTCGGGTGAGGCAATAAATAAATAAATAAATAAATAAATAAATAATAAAATCCCAGTTTGTCTTTTTCAAATATCATTGTAATATATAATTGGCATATGAATTATAGATGCAGCTATGATTAAAAATCCTGTGGATATAGACCAAATGCAGGTAAATATAATGACATATAATCAAGTAATGATAATGCTATTAATATGTGAAATTCACACAATAATTTCCTTTTAAAAGTATTTTTACACACATAACCTAATCCACTCAGATTATTGGATAGATAAATGGATTCTTGCAAATACTTTGGAGGCAAAAGTTTATTTATAATTGTAATTTTGAGGAAATAAAGTTAAAATAAACTTTAGGGTTTTAGAATCATCCAATTTTAGTTCTAGAAGCAAGTTGGTTCTAAAAGTTCTGTGAATCTTGGATGCATTTGAGAATCTGATAAAAGCTCTATTAACTCCTCTTAGAAAAATAAAATTTATGATATAATTTCTCAGGATCTATAGATATCCTGAAGCAAATCCATGGCACTCTAGAACAGTTTTATTTTATTTTTAAATAAATTTATTGAGATGTAATTTAAACATCATAAAACTCACCCATTTGCAGTGTACAATTTAATGAATTTTAGTATATTTACAGAGTTATATAACCACTACCACAAACTAATTATAGACCCTTTCCATCACCTTAAAAAGAAATCTTAAGTTCATTTACAGTCACTCCTCATTTCTAGTCCAGTCCTAGCCAACCACTAATTTACTTTCTGTCTCACTATATTTGTAGGGAAGAGTCTTAAAATGTTTTACTCTAGCCACAACAGAGAATATGTTCGACATCCAACTCAGAAGCACACATAGACACAACAAAAGTTTCATAGAACAATACTCTTATTCTGTGCAATATACTCTGATATATTCCATTCTATTACAAAAACAGATTTTTATGAGCCACTAGTGAGTTACAACTCCCAGTTTGAAAAAATTGTCCTAGCGAATCCACCTTAGATAAAAAATAAAACCAAACTAAACCCTGAAGCAGATGGCTCCCTTATTGAACAGCTGAAGAAACAGGTCCAGAAATGTGACTTGCCCGAGGCAACAATCAAGATTAGAATTAAGTTCTCTTTTGTCCTAGGATTAAGTTCTCTTAAAATTAGAATTAAGTTCTCTTTTGTCATTAGTTGTTCTACCTCTGATTCTCACAACCTAAGAACAAAAACAACAGGGGTTTGTAAGAAGTCACCAAAAATTTCTAAAATGTCAGGAGAACAATTGCTTAATGGGTGAAAATGTGGGGCAGGAGAAAAGAAACTTCGTTCTTCCTAGGGGAGAGAGGTACATGGATGGCTGAGTGGTGTGTGGTTTTTCTGGACCCCTTGAGGAAGGCTTGCCTGTTGCAGAGTGACCAAAAGCATACCCTGGAGGCCACAGCCCGAGCTAATTGCCCTGTAGCCTGTTCAGGTTATTAGAGTTGAAGCCAAGCAGCCTTTTCCACTGAGACGTCTCCTGTGACTATTGCCCAGGAGGTTCTGGCACAAGCAAGGATGTTTATAACCTTCTGCAGTGACTTTGCAGCCTGAGCGGTAACTCCATTTGCTTTCTGAAGTCTGTGGACTGGTACCCCATCTGCCTTTAGAGCACATGCCTATAAGTGCATCATCATTCTTGTTTGCTTTTGCTGTTGGATGACATGTTAGCTCTCCATTAGACCGTTGAGTGTTCTGTGTGATGATTATGAAACCCATTGCCTGGGATCCATATTTTGCGAAGCAAGTAGCAGATTGGAGGGTGATGGTAGGTGTCCATATTAAGAAATCTGATTCTGTGCAGATAATCATTCAAATAATTGACAACAACTGTGAACAGGGGTATAAGGAAAAGTATAGAGCCCCCTGAGATCACATAACAGGGGCTAGTTTACAAGATGGGAGAGGGGAGTGTTTTATAGTTCTGAAGGGGCCCAAGACACCCACTCCTGAGTAGGTGGATGAACTACAACAGTAATTTCCAGAGCAGTTATCAGCTTCTTTGGCAGGAAAATGTATGACTAAACATTTTGTCAACCAAAGCAGTCATGGGAAGTGGGCACAAAGAATGAGGATTCCATTTCAGATTCCAATCCTGATTCATCAAAGAGGGCCTTGGTATTGGGTGAAAATTAACCTTTGAAGTAAAAATGGAAGTTTTGATTCCCTGTTTGTGGTTATATGCAGATTTGATGTGGCCTATTGCTTGTCCTTTTGTAGTACAACAATTGGGATGGAAAGTCTAAAAACACTTGTTGAGCCCATTTTCTGGAAAAGGAATGGATTTGAAAGCATATTTGGGCAATAAGGATTTAAAAGATAAGAAGTGATGACCAAGATGGGATCTGAGAGTGGGATTTAGGTCTCTAAATCATGGATGCAAATGATAGGAAAATAGACTTTTGTCTAGGGATGGGGTACATCTTACTAGAATAGAGAAGAATGCATTTGCCTGGTCTAAAGTTCTTTGAATCCAATATGGAGGGGATGAAGAGAAACATCTAGCCCTCTGGGAAAGAGTTGGTTGACATAGGAAGATTGTGGGATCAGTTCAGATTTTGATAAGTGACAGTTGGCAGGAGACCAAATATAACACTTGAAGCCTTAGACATCCATCCCTTGTGTAATAGGAATATAGATAGCAAACAAGGTGCACAAGAGGGGCCTAGAACCATAATCAGCAAGTGTGAATTCAGATGCATCACTTGGTCTACTGTGCCAGAGCCCCATTGGGAAAGTGCAGTGGCAGGGGGGGGCCTAGAGTAGAGGTGATGTGGGTCAAGAAGCTAAAAGAATCAGTTTTTCTATTTGTGCAAACATACCGCCGAAAAGAGCAGAGGATGGAGGAAAAGAAAAGCACTTTATTGTTCTACGAGTAGAGTTGAAGCCATATGGTGAGATTGATAAAATGAATAATGCATTCCTGATGCAGGTCCTAAAATGGAGAAAATATGTGGTGGAGATGGAGGGTTTCGGCTTGCCAGTCATCTGCCTCGATGTCTCACTTGGCTAAAGTTAACCAAGTTCTGGTCTGGCCTTATCGACAATTATATTCACCCAAAAAGGGTCAGAAGTTGGAGGTAGAAATACAGATTTCGAGTTCATTTTTTCTATAAGTCAGTGGTACTATTTCTTATCCAATATGGATAATTTGATGACTTTTGCCCATTTGAACAGTATTTTCTACCTGGAGAACCAGAAGACAAACACTAGGCTGCAGCTCTCTCAGAATCTAAATAAAATGTTTCTTATAGTTCACTAAAACAATCAAAATAATCTAAAACGCTACTTTCCTAATTTAGTAAATTCTTTTGTCATTCAGATAGCTTCTGGAGTCTGCTTCCTCCCCCCTTTTTTCTTTGAATGGAGAAGAATTATGATTTTCCATTCAACATTACATGAAATGCAGAGAAGAGAATAAGGGCACTTCAAGAAGGGGAAATGTGTGCAAGACATGGTTCTTCAAAATAGTGTGTTGATTTGGCTATAATTGGCTCTAGTGTTGATACAAGGAGGGAAGCAGTGGAAAATAATCTTGGGCAGTCAGATTGACAAAGCCTTGAGTGTCAAGTTAAGTGGTTTGAATTTTATATTCAAAGTATTGAAAGTCTGGAAATGTTAAGCAGGAAGTGTCAAGATGAGAATGATTTTTAGGAATATTAACTGGGTTGCCATAGCTAGGGTAAATTTGAGGGGTAAGCCGGGTTGGGAGATACTGAAAGCAGGAAAACCAGACGGGAGAATAATATAATAGTGCAAGCATGAACTGGAAAAGGCCTGAAGTAATCTGATGATAGTGTCAATGGAAAAGAGAGATTATGGAAAAGAACTGTCAGGACTTGGGAAGGTAGAAAGAGGAAAGTCAAATTATGCTGGTATTTTGAGTTCAAGTGACCAGGTTAGTGAAAGAGAAGATGAAAAATAAAACTATTGCTATATGACTTCCTGGTGCTGGCAGGAAATCCAAGTGTAGAAGTCCAGGAAGCAATTTGAGATAAGAGAAGGCAGAAAGGGTCAGAAGTTGGAGGTAGAAATACAGATTTCGAGTTCATTTTCACAGAGCTAATAGCTGAAGCTACAAGAATATGAACTTTAACTAAAATATTCATGGTGATAAAACTATTTTTACTAAATGTTTCTCTTCCAGCAAATGTGTTTTAAGGTAGGTTGTTTTCATGCCTTTAGCAGTCAGAGTTCAGTTGTAGGCAACAGAGTCTAGCCTGTTTAAGCAGAAAGATACTTGGATATTAAGAGGTTTGTGAAATCATTGTGGAGGAGGGAACAGAAGAAGCAAACTCCAGGTTGAGGTTCTAGGAATGACTCTTGATTACAGAACTGAACATGGGGGTGAAATGCAGCAAGCCTTCCTCCACCAGGGCCAGCGAGTCCCCGGATCAGGAAGTCCCTGTCATGCTGCTGACCATGGGACAAGGCTGTGCCCATCACAAACCTTGCCAGGAAAATGGACACAGAACCCTGCCTTGCTCTCCATGAGGGTCTTTCTGAATCAAAATCTGAAAGAAACCCTACATTTACTAGTAAAAGGACCAGGTAGTGTTTCTTAGCTTTCCAGCTTCTGCATTCTAGAAGGGAGTTGGTATGAATTTTGAGTAAGCCAATCCTCAATATCCAACTCAGTGTCTTAGCCCCATTTTACAGTAAATATCTAGCCTAGTTGAACTTTAGGTTTGTGCAGATGATTTTTATTTTTATTTATTTATTTATTTATTTATTTATTTATTTATTTATTTTTTAGAGCAAAAGTGAGTTTATTTAGGTGGAGAAAAAGAAAGAGGCCAGGACTCAGGTTCCTGGAGACAGGATCGGGTGTAAGCCTGGGACTGACTGCTGCTGCCTCCCTGGTTGCAAGTCTCGTAGGGCACCGCTGTGAAAGAAGCAAGAGTACACATACAAGTGGATGCTGGCAAACTCACCAGTGAGTAGCTGCATACGGCTCTTTTAATAACACCAATGAGTCTGCAATCCTGACCTTTCTGTAGGCACAATAGAATGTTCTTCATTGAAAAAATTCTTTTTAGCATATTCTCTACAGAGCTACCAGTTCAGGCAGGACAGTAAAGGCCAAGATTCTGAGGTGGAAAGCCTGCCAAGATTGACTAATAATGTCTGCCCGGGGAATGGGGAGAGGGCACTGGTGCTTTCAATTGCCATCTTCATTCTAGCTCACTGCTTCATTAGTGATAAACTTACTGCATTGTGGCTATAGATTACTATCCTAATATGTTAGAAGCAACAGCCACTCCAATATTTTGGTGACTAAAAATGTTTTCTACTGTTAGAATGCATATTAAGTCCCAGGTACCCTGAGTATTTTGTGTCCTTTATTTTGTTTTTTACCTCCATGTTTATCCAGTAGTTCCCCCTGTTTCCTCCCATGACTCATCTGCTACCTCAGGGGGGTCAGGCCCCTCAGTGTATATTTTAGGAGTGGGAAGAAATGGCCGCAGGACCAGATAGTGTGGAGTAAAGCTGGAAATGGCCTACACCTGAGCAACTTCCAGCTTCAAGACTGAGAACATAGCCAGCCTGAAGGGGTGAATTTTCTGCTGCTACTGGGAGAGATCTCTCACTTTCCAGGGACCTGTGGATTCAGTCTTAGCTTTTCTGAATGTCTCTTCCTGCCTCCCTATTCATACTTCAAGGTCACCTGCTCTTTGATGATTTATTGACGACCTCCTCTCATCCCCACTCCAGACAGATTTAGCTACCCCCTTTCTCTGTATTCTCATATATTTGTTTCATACCCTGTCTGTGGTAGCAAATATCAGATTACATTTTAATTTTTTATGTACTTGTCATATTTTCAGATTGAGCTACTCAAGGGCAGAGGTCTTTTAAAAACTACTATTTATTATTTCATCTATATTATCTCATTCAGTTATTATAATAAACCTAAGAGGGAACAGAGGCTCAGAGGGGTTAAATATCATGCCCCGCTGTAAGGTAAATACTTGGCAGAAACAGGGCATGAAACTAGGTCATGTTTGATACCTAGCACAGTGTTTGGCATGAGGTGTGTGTGGGGAATGTCAATAAATGCTCATCAAATGAGCAAGTAATTAAATGAATAAACTGTATGCTATGAACGACAAGGAAGCCTTTTGGCCACCAGCTGAAAACAAGTCCTTTCAGTTACCCTCACAGTTCAGGGCGTGCTGCACACTTTAATTCAAACCAGAGTCTCATACCTAGGAGAAAAAGGATATATCACAAGACCAAATTACCGAAACCATGCAGCTGACTACCTCACTTAAGGTCATCTACTGAGCCTGGCTTCCCAATAATGTGGTTCTCATATACCGATTATTTAAAGATTCAGTTTGAAATGTTAACACAGCAGTGTCAGAAACATACAAACACGAAGAAAAGATGGAGTAACGATTCTGTCTGCTGGCATAATTAATAAATGGCAGGTGTCCGAGTTACTTTTTGGCTTGCCTTTTCAGCTGTGAAGTGGGTTTTTCCGTCACATTTACCATCCCTAGGAGTGGAGGTTGGGAGTGGCCATGTGCTTCCAGGGTGCTGCACTAGGAATGCTGGACTCTCTATTCCCCTGGGTTCATGAGCTCACCCTGTTTCCATGTGTCACTGCACATGTGTTGGATCCTGGTGGAAAAATAGTTGGGTTTGAGTGGAAATAGCAGGGAGTGGGACAGCTGCATTTCAAAGCTTTTCATTTCCTTTTCCTCTGCATCCAGCATATGGCTCAAATAGGGTTGCTGAGTATATAGTTCTGTGTAGTTTCCCCCTCATTTAGCTTTCTCTCTCACCTCTGTGCAAACACCATCCCTAACCTTAAAAGCCAAATAGCATTCCTACTGTCTATCTCTTGGGATAATGAGTATCATTTGAATTAAAAAACAATCTAGGCTCTTAGGAATTATGCTCATGTGACCTAGGACTATTTTTCAATGTGATTATCCACTATAAGATTTTTTTCCTTTATCTTGTTATTATTATTATTATTATTACTAGAGGCCCGGTGCACAAAAATTTGTGCACTCGGGGGGCAGGGGGAGGGGTGTCCCCAGCCCGGCCTGTGCCCTCTCGCAGTCTGGGACCCCTCGGGAGATAACGACCTGCTGGCTTAGGCCTGCTCCCGGGTGGCATCACTGATTAGCCAATGAAAAGGGTAGCGGTCGTATGCCAATTACCATGTTTCTCTTTTATTAGTGTAGATTATTCCAGGAGATGAGTATAGATTTGGGAAGAGGCAGTGTGATATGTGATAGTCCTGTGGTAGTAGGAATGGAGATTTGTTTTCTGGTTCTAGCTCTGCCTCTAGCTAAATGACTATTTCAGACAAGTCACTTAAACTTGTCTGTAGAACAAGAAAGATAAAAGATGATTGGATGAAATCCCCTCCAGATTTTTTTTTTTTAATTTTTGGATTTTATCCATCTAGTTTTAGAATTTTTTCTTTTTTAGATTTCCCAGAATTTGAGTGAAATGGAATTTGGAGGAGATACAAAGTGTGAACAGGACTATTTTTACACAGTAGGGATTTTCTACCAGAAACACATTCTCCATTGATTTGTTGTTCTGTACATTTTCTGTGAACCAAATTCTTCAAAATTATCTGTAGTTCGCAGTATATTTAGAACCATGGGAATATAATTAGATCCACTCAAATGACTCTCAGATTGACCATTAAATTGTCTTTGGGACTATATTAGTTTATTGAAAACAGGGCTTTAATGTCTTCTTCAGAAGAAACAGAATCATTTATCTTAAGAAGAAACTTACTGGAATGGGTTAGTCTACGAATTTGTGTTTGGGATTCTAGCTTCTATTCCCTTTCTCCCCACCTTTATTTTTGCATTTGTTTATCTCTCTAGGCTACAGATTGCTCAGCTAATCAACAGTAGTATTATTGCATAATTATCTAGAATTTAAGGGTTACCAAGTTAATTTCTATATCACGTTTTGAGATATTCTGATAAAAGGTGATAAAGATGTCTTATTTTAGTCTCATTTTCCTCTTCATGCTATTAAAATATTCAACATGAGAAATACTATTTCTGCTTTCCCAGAGGAACTTTTGAAAGTGTTGATGGTTATAGCAAAACCTTTTAAAAGAAAAATCAATCAGATATTTACTAAGCATAAGCATTAACATTATTTATTAAGCTTCCAATCATTGGCATTAAGTTACTCCCCCCCCCCCGCCTTTTTTTTCAGGGAACTATCCAATTCCTTCGCATATCTTGATCATTAAAGGTATCCTATATCCACTAACAAGAAGGTGACTTCACTTTGTGCCAGATAGAAACTAATTCTCCCTAGAGAGTTTAAATTGTTTCATTTTGTGTAGAGTGGATCAGAAGGATGTCTTTCTTAGTTCTATGAAGGCCACTTTTATCCAAGGACTTTTATTCCTTGGCCTAATTTAGCCATAGACACCTTTTAAAGTTGAATAGTATCAATGATTGATAAATATTACTGCAGAACTAGATATAACTAGTAACAATCTAGAGACTTTGTTCTTTATCTTGGCAGTGGAATTTCAAATCCACATGTCTTTCCAGATTAATTACTTATCTCCTGGGATGAATAATTTAAAACATCAAAACTTATTTTGCTTTGAAATGGTTGGCATGTGAACTAACCACATTATTGTCATCTTGATCCTTTATTATTTTATTTTTTCACGGTTTTCAAAAGTTACATCAACAGAAGTTCTGTTGGGTCAATATGAGACAGGTATTTTACCTACTGATGTATAACCATGCACGGGGGAATCCAGGTTTTCAGGGGCCTGTCTTAGTCCAGAATACCATAGGCTGGGTGGCTTATAAACAACATAAATTTATTTCTCACAATTCTGGAGGCTGGCAAGTCCAAGATCAAGGCACTAGCAGAGGGCCTGCTTCCTTGTTCTTAGATGGCTGTTTTGTCATTGATTGTGTCCTCCCATGTTGGATGGGGCAAGGGAGCTCTCTGAGGTCTCTTTCATAAGGGCACTAATCCCATTCATGAGGGCTCCACCTTCATGACCCATGCACCTTCCAAAGGCTCACCTCCTAATATTATAACATTGGGGATTAGTTTTTAACATATGAATTAGTGGTGGGTGTGGAGACAGATACAAACATTCAGTCTATAGCAAGCCCCAATCCTATATAATAGAAGGCTAATCTGCAAATTGACCGAACAGCAGAACGATTGGTCGCTATGACATGCACTGACCACCAGGGGACAGATGCTTAACGCAGGAGCTGCTCCCCCCTCTTGGTGGTCAGTGTGCTCCCACAGGGGGAGCACCACTCAGCCAGAAGTGCTGAGCTGGGCTCATGGCTGGCGAGCGCAGCAGCGGTGGCGGGAGCCTCTCCCGCCTCCGCGGCAGCACTAAGGATGTCCAAGGGCTCCCAGACTGCAAGAGGGTGCAGGCCGAGCTGAGGGACCCTCCTGAGTGCACACATTTCATGCACCGGGCCTCTAGTGCTTACATAGTTGGGGAACTCTTTAAGAAAAAGAACACACCTGGCTGATGTGTCTCAGTGGTTGAGCATTCAGCTATGAACCAGTAGATCATGGTTCAATTCCAGGTCAGGGCACATGTCCAGGTTGTGGACTCAATCCCCAGTAGCGGGAGTGCAGGAGGCAGCGGATCAGTAATTCTCTTTCATCATTGATGTTTCTAGCTCTCTCTCTTCCTCTTTGAAATCAATAAAAATATTTAAAAAAAACACACAAAGTAGGCTCTGGCTGGGTTTCTCAGTGGTTAGAGCATCAGCCTGCTACCAAAGGGTTTCAGGTTTGATTCCTGGTCAAGGGCACATACCTGGGTTGCAGGTTTGATCCCTGGCCCCATTCAGGGTGTGTGCAGAATGCAACCAATTGATGTCTCTCTCTCTCTCTCTCTCTCTCTCTCTCTCTCTCTCTCTCTCCCTATCTCCCACCCTTCCACTCTTTCTAAAAATCAGTGGGGAATATAAAAATATCCTTGGGTGAGGATTAAGAAAACAAAAACAAACAAGCAAACAAAAGAACACAAAGTAGGCAAGTATGTTCACAAAAAGAAATCACCCAAAAAAAGAAATTTAAAAGAGCTGACAAATACCACAAATTAAAATAATTAAATTAAATATCTGAAATTTAACTGCCCCTTTCCCAATATTTTTGGGGATATGCATTTGATTGTCTCTTCATATACCAACAATTTAAAATTTTTATATCATTTTCTGTAGAGAAAATAGAATAAAATAAATTTTTCCACTAGCATTGTTTATTTTATTTATTATCGATAGTTTAAAAAGTTTGTTTTATTTCCACCACCCATTATTAATCATGAAAAGTATAGATTGGTATTAAATTTTGGAAACCTCTAAAAGTTTCATCTACATGTGTACTCTCTGTAGTATTCCTGTAAACACAGAAATTGTAATAAATTTTATTTCATGTAATTGCCACCAAAAGAAAAAAATGTGTTTATAATTGCATATACTGCATTACTGAGTATATTCCTGACAGAAAGAGAACTTCTACTTTGACTAGACATTTATGGGAACTGCATCTTTTACAATTTTACAAGTCTGATGATTGGGAGAATTTTCCAAAGATTAGCTTCTGACTTCTTATGTTTCTTCTTTCACTCTTCCTTCACCCACTTCTGTCACTCATCATAGGATATGTTCATGTCACAGTACAACCTCTAGTTCTGCACACAAGGTGTCAGCTGAGTCAACATTAGGAATATTCCTGAAAGTCAGTCCTTACACTAGGATGGCTAGTGATAACTTATTTATACGTGGAAATGATTGTGAATCACATGAGTACACCTCATTCAAACAGAGGTAAATATATATTGTACTCAATTTCTCCTTAACCAAACCTTAAACATGCCTACAGGCAGGTTACCACCATCAACATGAAAAGTTAAGTGACAGGACAAAGGAGTGGAAAGAGACAGTGGTCTTAACTAACTGCTTTTACAAGATCTCACTTTTCCATATTTTATAGAAACATGATATTCTCTGAGTATATTACTGGCATCCCTCCCAAAGCCTTGGAAGGTGCTTATGAAAGTGAGATTCTGAACCTTAAATGCTATTAGCTTCACAGAAAACCTGACTGTGACCAAGTGTCTGGGCTTTTATTTATTTTTTAAATATATTTTTATTGATTTCAGAGAGGAAGGGAGAGGAAGGGAGAAACATCAATGATGCGAGAGAATCATTGATAGGCTGCCTCCTGCATGCCTCCTCCTGGGGATGGAGACTGAAACTTGGGCATGTGCCCTGACCAGGAATTGAATGGTGACCTCCTGGTTTATGCTTCAGTGCTCAACTACTGAGCCACACCACCGGGCTGGGCTTTTTGCCTTTGGAAATACTGTTCTTTATATCTTTGGTCCAGGTGTGAATATCCCATCGAGGCACCAAGCTTTGGTTGCATTATCTGCTGTCATGGTCATAGAAGTGGACTTCTCTCTTTCTCCATTCCCATTTGTTTCTGATAGTCCCAGAGCACAACATTATACTTGGCACACAGCATGTGGAGAAACAAGAAGTTGGGCCATTCAGAGTTCAAATGCCATTTTTGCTATTTATCTTTTGGGAAATTTGTTTATGTTTATAAGCCTCAATTGTATGTTGGAGTTAATAATACATACCTTTAAACATTTCTGTGAGAATCTGAGATAATACTTGTAAATTAGTTCATTTTTGGATGAGCCCTGGTTTACTCATTTGCAAAGTGAAATTAGTAATACAAATCTTGAAAGGTTCTTTTGAGGATCTGAGATAATGCATGTAAATTAGCTAGCACAGTGCTGGGAATATAGATAGTATTGATTAATAAATCATCACTGATTGTGGGACTCACTAAATATTCTATGTTCTTCTATACTTCCCAGACTACCTTGTAGTTAGGAGTCATGTGACTGGCCAGTGAAATGTGAGGGGGCGTGGCATTTATAGGCTATGACAGTTAAAATCCAGTGTATTTCCTGCATATCCTTCTACCTCTGCAGCAGCAACCTTGGTGATGTAGCTGTAATATGCAAGGAGTCCTGAGTCACTTGCAAAGGAGAACTTCCCAGGAGGGCTCTGGACTATAGGGAGCTTTGTGTAAACATGAAATAAAAGTTGATTGTGTCAAGGCACTATGATTTGGGTGTTTTTTTTTTTGTTACTGCAGCTTAGCCTAGCATCATGGTATCATTATTATTGTTGTTGTTTTTATTATTATTACTAGTGAATTGAACAGAACTACTCACAAACATTTGCACTTTTAATGGGGTATGGAGCTAAAGTATTGGCTTCTGCCGTCAGTACTGGGGACATAAAAATATTGCTGCTGCATGTAAAACTCCTAGTTCTTCCACAAACATAGATTCCAGGAATGTCAAACTAAAATAAAATAGGATGGAGAAAGAAGTGCATTACATTTTCCATTTGGCTCACCAGCTAATCCTCTTTATTCAGGCTACCTTATTTCCTTGAAACCCTGTCAATGCATATTTTCATGACATTAAACAATGATGTCCTTTTCAGTCAAAAGTCTTAGAAATTATGTTTCCTTTCTTCTCAATTTCACTGGCTCAGCAATCCTCCACACCTTAATAAAAGGTCCAATTTGAGTGTTTTGCATTATCCTTCTCATTAAGAATAAATTCCATAATCACAGATTTTCAGATAGGCAGCTGATAGGTCACCTTCAGAGTTTAGCCGTCAGCAGGCACCAGCACAGTGAATATCTTTGTTTTTATTTTTGTAGGAACCATCTCAAGCTACATTGAAAACCTCTACTTACCCACTTTTTAAATTTTGTTTTTTTATGGTGTGACTCTAAAAATGGTTCCTGATGCCCAGCTCTCTTCAGGAAGACTGGTAGAAATGCTCGCTTGATGGGCTGTTTCCTAGCTCTTGTGCACTTGTTACCAGGAGCATCCAAAATTAGACATAATTCAAGGAGCCAGTGAAAATGGTCACAAGGGGTTAGTACCTGAAGGAGTTCAGGACCTGCCACCCCCAAACATGCTGCTTTGCATGTTGATTATTTTGAGTTGAGGCACCTGAAATGTAGCAGATGCAGGAAGGACTCGCTGGCCTACCCTTTTCTGCCTAAAAACAGGCCATAAAATTCCCCAATGAGAAAGATGCCCTCCCTGTACCATGAAGAGAAGAATGTCCTTATCAGTAGAGATTGAGAATTGATGCTGAAATGGAGCTGTACAAACAAACTTACTAAAATAACCTTATCTTCCTTATCTTGCCCCTCGATAAATCACCTAGTCATGTCCCACAATTTGTTGCCTCTATCCTAAACCCTTTGTCTTACTTCTTACAATTAATTGTTTGTCTAAAAGGTATAAAAGCTTTCTGCCCCAGTTATTTCTTCAGGTCTTCATTCTCTCGTGTCTGGGTTTTTATTATTCTGTAAATATGTTTTTATTGATTTCAGAGAGGTAGGGAGAGGGCGAGAGATAGAAACATCAATGATGAGAAAGAATCATTGATCGGCTGCCTCCTGCAGGCCCCAACCGAGCCCGAAACCCAGGCATGGGCCCTGACCAGGAATCGAACCTCCTGGTTAACAAGTCGACGCTCAACCACTGAGCGGCCCCAACCGAGCCCGAAACCCAGGCACGGGCCCTGACCAGGAATCAAACCTCCTGGTTAACAAGTCGACGCTCAACCACTGAGCCACGCCAACCGGGCAGTTCCAGTTCCAGTTCTTTCCTAAGGCCCTGGTTCTCAAACTTTAGCATTAGAATCACCTGGAGGATTTATTAAAACACAGATTGCTGGCCCCACCCCCGGAGTTTCGGATTCAGTCGGTCTCAGGTGAAGCTCACGACCTACCTGGCCTTTGAAACCAGCCCCCGGGAGGTGCGATTGCTGCTGGTCTGGCAACCACCCTTGAAGAAACGCTGCTTTCAAAAATACAGTAGAGGTATTTTCTATAGGGAATTATTTATTAACAAAAGTAAACCCTTTTCTGTGACCCTGGTGTGTGCTTACCAATCACTTTTTACTGCTAGAAACTGTGTGTTTAAATGTTTCTAAAGACCTTCCCCGCATCACCAAACCACTGAATCTCAAGTGTTGGACAGACCCCACAGGGCCAGATTTTCTAATTTCCTTCTTTTGGTATTATTTATCAGTTCAAACTATGGTCGTGTTCCATCTCAAAATAGCAGTACTTAGTGCTAGCTGATTTTTTTTTCTTTTTCCTTCAAACTATAAGAGAAAGTTTATTTAGAAAATCAAAGAGGTAGAAAAAGTGAGCCGTAGGAGAAATGGGCTTTGGGAACAGGTTATAGAGGCAAAAGATGGGCCCGTGGATCTTAGGAGAAAGAGAGGTAAGGCAATCTTTTTTCTTCAAACTATAAGAGAAAGTTTATTTAGAAAGTCAAAGAGGTAGAAAAAGTGAGCCGTAGAAGAAATGGGCTTTGGGAACAGGTTACAGAGGCAAAAGATGGGCCCGTGGATCTTAGGAGAAAGAGAGGTAAGGCAATGCACCTGGGAAGGGGCTGGGGAAAGGCGCTGGCCTGCTCCACAGAGAGAGCCGCCTGTTCTATTATTATTTTTCCTCCGTGGAAAGCACGATATAATTCTGCAGATGAGAATCCAGTTTAATTTCATCTTTTTTTAGTTCTGATTTTTTTTTTTCTTTTCCCCAGGTTCATGACGTTTTAGCATTAGTCACTTTCTGTCATAAGAACTCCCTGCTTGCTCTTTTCATTTGCTTGTTTTCATTACATATAATATTTACTGTGGTAAAATATACATAGTACAGTTTACCTTTTCAAACCAATTTGAAGTGTACGATTAAGTGGCATTAAGTACATTTGCAGTGCTGTGCTACTATCACCAGTATCCATTTTCAGAACTTTTGCATCATCCCACACTCTGAGCCCATTAAATTTCCCATTCGCCTCTTTCCCCAGTCCCCGGTAACCTGTTCTAGTTTCTGTCTCTATGAATTTGCCAATTCTTGGTACCTAATACAAGTGAGGTCCTATGGCATTTGCTCTTTTTTTTTTGTCTGGCTTATTTCACTTACAGTAATGTTTTCAAAGTTCATCTCTGCTTGCTTTTATAATTTGCATTTCTTTTTAGATCTCTGCAATACAGCTTATATTTTCTCTAGTGCCCTTTCCAAAAGAAAGCTCTTCTTTTTATTAATATTTTATTATTTATATGACTACTTTCCCTCCCCCGCCCCATTTTTGAAAATGAAGTATAATTATCACACAGGTAAGAATTCTAGAACCATGTCTTTTGTTTGGCTTTTACCAGCAGGTGAATAGAGTTTTGTGTGCTGATTATTCATTCTGTGACTCATGTGTGGGCGCCACCAAAATCTCTATCATCTTGTTCCATAACCAGCCACAGCAAGTAGAGTGTTCCAAACATATTCTAGGTGTCTCTTAGAATTTTGCCAAGAGCTCTCTTTGTAGATCCTTCTAAAAGTAATCTGTAAAGCCAAGAGCCTCAGAAATAGGAAACAATACAAGTACCCATTAGAAGTTATATTGATTGGACTTTATCTGCCAGGCAGCTGCCTCTAGCATTTCGTCATTAACACAGCTATTGCTTTTCTCCTCAAATAAAGACGGAAGAAAGTAGGTGCTAGGGTTGTGAAACAGTTTAGAAGTCAGGAGAGTCTCTTGGTCATCTTTACTTGTGTTTTGTTTCATAGGCCGGTGCCTTAACATTTGACAGGGCAGCAGCACAGGACTCTTTGCCAAAGGGGGAAAAACAGCCATCTGATAGTTAGGGTTAGAACAGGGTGATAACAGTGTCTTTGATTACATAGGCGTTCAGGCTGTGCATCAATTTGTTAAAATAGCACTAGTTAGTGCTCGCTGATTTTCTCTGGTGTGGGGAGTTTTAAGGGTGCCTCCAAGGAAAGTAAATTGTGCAGCCCAAGCACTAGAGTAGAAGAAACCACGTTTTTATCAATAACAATGGATTCCTTTTTGAAAGTCACACCAATTTATAAACTGCTTAAATTAGGCTTGTACTCAACTACTGCCCAACTATCAATTGGATGATATCAAGCATAAGAGTTTTTGTTCCTAATAATCTCTTTTATGGATATACAACTGTGCTCACATGATTTGAAAAATCTAGGTAGGTACTATTTCCTTCTTTTTAAAAAAATTGCTTATTGGTACTAATTAGTGAATGACGTTTTAACAAATACTATTCTTTCTTTTCTTTGGTATAGGACAGACTCCATGTGTTCAGAAAGAATAGAGACTATGTTGTTTTTACTGGATTTGCAATTTAATAGGCCAACCTTGGCTTCATTTCCAAGTTCAAAATTACTTAAGCAAACTGGGAAAAATAAATAACATACCTTTTGTAAGCAGATAAAATAGAAAGTACTTTTATAAAAATCACCAGTTTTATATACTCCTTTTGCCTCAACCCTTGATATTACCCTCCCTCACCCATTATCATGCATTTAGAAAATTACGTTTAAAAAATAGCTCACGCTACAGAATCAAGGAATGAAGAAATGATTATAGGGGTGGAAATTTAACCCCTCTGCCTAGCTTGAAACTTTGCTTCCAGTGAAGAACTTGAAGCATTCAATCCATATTTCTGCTATATTTTTCAACATGGGACTTCTTAATACAGGCATATCTCGCAGCAATATTGCAGGTTTTGTTCCAGACCACTATAAGGAAGTGAGTCACACAAATTTTAGGGTTTCCAAGTGCATATATGTTTATACTGTTGCCTGTTAAGCATGCAATAGTATCATGTTTAAAAATATATGTACCTTAATTTTAAAAAAGTTGTATTGCTAAAACATGCGAACCATCATCCAAACCTGTTGGAAAAATGGTGCTGAAAGACTTGCTCAATATAAGGTTTCCATAAACCTTCATTTGTAAAAACAACATCTGCAAAGTGCAATAAAGTGAAGCCCTATAAAATGAGTCATGCCTATAGGTATTAAAAAGAAAGTTGTTCCTCTATTTCTAGTTCTTTATTTAGTCTCTAATACCTTGAGTACTAAGATAATTTGATTCAATTTAGTCAAATAAATATTTGGGAGAAACTTTGTTAAGCTCTGCTTCCTATTTGAAGATTAGTAACCAATGTTCCTTCTTGTAAAAAGTTCATAATTTGGCAAGGGTAAAGTGGAAAATAAGGAAACTATACGCATATGGTTAAGGCAACGAAGAGAAGATAAGTGCTAAGGGATGGTACAGAGTGCTCTGAAGGTGTGACTGGGGGAAGAGATCAAGTATCCTGGGAGAGAGAAGGGAAGAACTGGGTGGTAGCATTTGAGAAGGATCTTGAGTCTCCAAGTTTAGTGCACACCAGGATTACCTGGAGGCGCTGTTGAAACACAGATTGGGGCCTGAAATATCTGTTTCTAACAGGTTCCCAGGTGACCCGGCTTTTTCAGAGACAGCACTTGGAAAAACATTGCTCGGTAGACTGAAAAGGAATGGCGAGTGTTTAACCCAGAGAAAGAGTATGAGCAAATTTGAGAGGCAAAAAACTGAGGAGCACTTTAAATAATAATAATACTTATATTTTGGAGTTATTTTAATTGTGCCAATGAGGAGATTAGGTTTCAGAGGGATTAAAAAAACTTGCTTAAAGTCACAGAGCTAATAAGCCACAGAGTCCGGATTTGAACTCATGGAGGCAACAACCCAGACCATTAAGTCTAACTGCTATATTAATAGTAGGAGGCAGTATATCTTGATGAACATAGGCATTTTATTGGGCAGTAATGGGAGTTAAGGCTTAGCCTAAAGGTTGCAGCTGTATTTCAGGAGGCTTATATGCCAGGGTAAGTAATTTTGTACTTAGGATGTTAATCGATATAGATTGACAATTTTGAATTTTGATCAGGATTAATTGAGCAGCAATATATATAATTAAGAGAGGCAAAAGGATGGAAGTCTAGTACAAGTCTTTTATAACAGCCCAAGTAAAAGGAAAGGAAGTAAATGAGGGCAAATGCAGTTGGAATGGGGAGAAGCGGATGGAGGTAAGAGCAATTTGGTAGGTAGGCTATACTGGCAATTCTCATATTTCTTCCAATTGTGATTCTATGATTCGAAAGATTGGTTTATGAAGCAAACTGGATTTAACTAAACAAAGAGAAATATGTTCCATATGAGATCATTATTTTTCCCATGATAACACATCCACATTGTAACTAACAGCTCGTAATCATCAAAGGCTCTGTCCTGGTGGTGATAAGCACCAAACTTGAGCAAGTGAGTAGACGTTTAAAAATACTTTACTGCTTTCAGTTGCAGGTCTTTGTCACTGTGCCCGTATCCAAGGTCAATCACATGATGAACATTTAAAGTGAAGTCTGATCTACATTCATGTTTCAGGGATTCTGATGCCATCAAAAGCCAGTGGAATATTTTAATGATCCTGAGATAAGTTACCATATTGATGTAAAAGAATTCCAACCCAAACAAAAAAAATCCATGTGGTTTGATGGCAAACATGTTATTTCCATTAGATATCTGAAAAAAATGATATGCCTTTCCTGTCTTTAGGGTTCAAAACTTACAGGAGTTTGCTACCTGATGATGTGTGTGGGTGTCAGTGAGTAGGAGTCAATGAAGACTGTCTAGGTTCTGGTCTGGGTGCTCTGGAGGGGTGGCGAGTATTGACCAAGACAGGAAGTTTAGGAAGAGGCCTGGGTGGGGAGAGTTGGTACTGAACGTGAGGTGGATTCGGACAGGCATGTGGGAATGTCTCTTTAACTCAGCACTCCAAGGCAGGATTTTGTTATGAATAAGCCCTTATGAGAACAAGAAGTACTGAAACTTTTTGGAGTTCAGGAAAACCACATTGATATTTCTCTCCAGTGTGAAATGTTTTAACCTGATAAACTTTAACCAACTGAACTAAGTGGCCAGGGTCCTGATATACTTTAAGAATGCAATTTTTAGATAAAATAAAAGTTTTCTAATGTTGATCTAAAAGTTCCACTTAAACTTTCTGTCACTGTTCATACTATGGAAAAAGAATAAGACTGAGGTTTCTTTTAGACGTAGCAGTGGTAACTGACATGTCTGTGGTTGTGAGCTAGTTTAACAACAGGCCTACCGTAGCTGTAGCTGTTGAAAGCACTCAATACAGTGATCCATTTATGCACAATAGAATCTAGTTTCTCCCTCACAGTAGCATCCAGCCTGGGAGTTGTTCTCACAGTAATCAAAAGCCAGGGCACCTGGATGGGGAGTGATTCACAGAAGCAAGTTTTTACAGAGGGCCCAGGAAAGGAGAGTATCTCTCTAAGTTTCAGTATCTGTTCCATAGCAAATTAGGAAGAGCATTAGCTAGGGCTATACATACAATTCATTATGTGTATTTAGAAATTGAATTTTGAGCAGTTACCATCAAGGATACTGAATATGCACTGTGAATTGTCATGTCAACCTTGCTAAAGGAAATACTAGCTCTGACAGATAACTGAGGTAGGAAGTAGAGCAGCATAAAACAGAGGAATTCCAGCAGATAACCTGTAACCAAGATGATGAAAAAGAGGACACAAACATGACCAAGGACATATATTATTCTTAGCCACACATAGCTAAGTAAGTCACCATTCTTAATTAGAAAGAAATGCTAAAAGGTAGTAATTCCAAATTTTATATTACTTACAGTGAATATATGTATGTATGTATTTTCTTAAATTAGCTGTTAGGGAAGCTCTATTTCATTTATTCCTCAGAGGGGTCTGAGTCATCAACAATTATATTTTTGCTTTCTTTTATTTTAATTTTTTAAAATTTATCTTTATTGTTGAAAGTATTACAGATGTCCCCCCTTTTTTCCCCATTAACCTCCTCCACTCCACACCTGTCCCCCACCCCAGGCATTCAACATATTATTGTCTGTGTCCATGGGTTATGCATATACTATATAATAAAAGCTTATATGCAAATTAACCGAATGGCAGAACGACCGGTTGTTATGATGTGCACTGACCACCAGGGGGCAGA
>NW_005367953.1:1484857-1492790 GCF_000412655.1 Myotis brandtii
TGGCCACACCCCCATGGGGTGAGGGTCCCCACTGGGGGGTTTGGCCAGCCTGCAAACAGCCATCAGCCCCTCACCCAGGCTGTCCAGGCACCCCAGTGGGACCCCCACCCTGATCCGGTACACCCTTCAGGGCAAACCAGCTGACCCCCACCCATACACCAGGACTCTATCCTATATAATAGAAGGGTAATATGCAAATTGACCCTAATAGCAGAACGACTGGGAATGACTGGTCACTATGACACACACTGACCATCAGGGGG
Organism: Myotis brandtii; assembly: GCF_000412655.1. Lineage (NCBI taxonomy): Eukaryota > Metazoa > Chordata > Mammalia > Chiroptera > Vespertilionidae > Myotis > Myotis brandtii. Next base: position 1,485,121 of record NW_005367953.1, read on the forward strand.
CAGACGCTCAATACAGGAGCTGCCCCCTGGTGGTCAGTGCGCTCCCACAGGGGGAGCTCTGCTCAGCCACAAGCTAGGCTGATGGCTGCCAGCACAGCAGTGGTGGTGGGAGCCTCGCCTGCCTCCTCAGCAGCTCTAAGGATGTCCGACTGGAGCTTAGGCCTGGTCCCCGCTGGCAAGTGGGCATCCCCCGAGGGCTCCCGGGCTGCCAGAGGGATGTCTGACTGCCAGCTTAGGCCTGATTCACCAGGGAGCGGGCCTAAGCCAGCAGGTGGACATCCCCCGAGGGGTCCCAGACTGCGAGAGGGCACAGGCCAGGCTGAGGGCCCCCCCCTGAGTGCACAAATTTTTGTGCACTGGGCCTCTAGGGTGTATCTATCTATCTATCTATCTATCTATCTATCTATCTATCTATCTATCTATCTATCTAAGTGACCAGCCGTACATACATCCAACCATCTGACCAACCGACCAGTATATATGACATGCACTGGCAATTTAAAAATAAACATTGACTTGCACATGTGCAATACATATAGAGGTCTCGCTGGTGCCAATCCCACACATGTGTTTCCATCTGTCATTGTCGATTGTGAATTTGGTTGACACTTCTATTATAGAGAAAGGGCGAATAGCGATATTAAAATATTCTAATTAATTTCCTTTCAGTGTACACAAATCCATGCACCAGGCCAGTAGTATGCATATGAGTACTTTAGTTAATCCATCCCCATCCCCCACCCCTTCCCTCTGAGATTCATCAGTCTGTTCCATGCTTCTATGTCTCTGCATCTATTTTGTTTATCAGTTTATTTTTTGTAGAGTCTATGAGCAGCAGAATCTTTATGGTGTTGCTAACCAGAACTAGGTGGATGCAAGTAGTGATTGCAGCCAAGCCCTTGCTTGGTACCCAGCACAGAGAAACAAGGGAGCATCCCTCCACACCTAAAGCTGCAGGAGCACTCAACCAGAGTCATTGCAGTCCTGGCAGCTGGCACAGCATGACCTGAGACAAATGGGAGCTTTAGGAATAAACCTTTGGTTCAAGGTTAACCAGAGAGGCTACAGCTGTTATAACTTGTAATTAAAAGGGTTTTCCATATGGTTACCTGACAGAGTTACTAAATGGCTTGCATGAAATAACATGCAGCATTTTGCAGTTGCTGGGCAATTACCTTATATTATCACCATGCAGTCAAAATACAAAGAGAAAATACAGGGAGAAACTTTTAACAGCAATTTGTAGTGAAGATGTTTGGAATGAGAACACATTGCTTGTTACCACTGGCTTTTAACATTAATCACCTAATTGCAAATTGGCTTTCATTAATGTCTGGATACCCTAAAATAATCTTATACCTTCTCTATTCCAATATCCTGCTATTTACACTTACAGTGAACATGCCTGTACATATAGATTTTTAAAAAATTTTCCCAGGCATTTAATGGCTCCATTTATTTTGTTCTGTTTGGATGCAGGGAGACAAGTCCAGTGGACGGTGAGGCTGTGTTCTGAGCCCATAGCTCATGGATGGAATGTAATATAAAAATGGAAGTGTTATGAAAAGCAATATACAGATCTTTATTGACAGATATGCCTACCACAAAGTCCAAAGTTCTGGAGAAGATATGTATTTGCTGCCTTGACTATTGCTTTCCTCTTGTCATGTCCATCCTAGCATTGTGACCCTCTCTTTTTAAAGACTCAGGCATAAAGCCACACTTTGCTCACTACATTCTAAATGTGACTGTCATCCTCTGTGAATGAAAAAGGACATTAAGCACCCATTGCTCGTTGCACTTGTTAGTGTACAAAACCAAGAGAACAGTCTGCATGGTCCTCCCTGGCCCCTAAGTGTGTACCATTCCAGACACTGCCGTGGGACAGAGTATCCACACCTGAATAAATAGGGCTTCGGTGAACTAGGTTTGTGTAAGCTATTTTTACAGTGTTCTACCAAAGGAAAGGGACAAACACACAGGTGCGGCTGGGCAGGTATTCTCCTTTTTCCTCCTCCTCTTCTTTTTTTAAAAAAAATGTATTATTATTGATTTCAGAGAGGAAGGGAGAGTGAGAGAGAGAGAGAGAGAAACATCAATGATGAGAGAGAATCATTGATCGGCTGCCTCCTGCACGCTCCACTGAGGATTGAGCCAGTAACTTGGGCATGTGCCCTGACTGGGAATCAGACCGTGACCTTCCGGTTTATAGATTGACGCTCAACCACTGAGCCATGCAGGCCAGACTCCTTCTCCTCTTCTAATATAAATCTCTTTGTTATAAAATCAAAGTGTAAAGAAGAAAACAAAAATTACCTGTTTCTCCCACCCTGAAATAATCCATATAAGGGCTTTGCAATTCTTTTATCCATTCTTTTTCAGGATTTATTATTTATATTTTGATACTTCTGGATATATTTACTATTTCATTATCTAAAAGGAATGTATGTGTTTATCAGAGGAAATGTTCCATGCCTATAAGGACCAGTTTTTTAAGAGCCAAATTTTAGCTTAATATAGCATATAGATAATAGATGGTCCTATTATGAACAACTGGAAAAGAAAATGCAGAATTGTATATTCCATTTGTTGCATATATATCTCTAATTTTTGTTATTTTTTTAGGCAAGTTGAAATACCATGGTCATCTTCATTTTAATCCTATTCCTATAATTTTGTTTTTCATAGTGCTAAGTTATATATTTTAATTAATTAGCTTAATGAATTTATTTTGAAGTATATTTAATGCAAAATTTACCTTTTATGAAAAAAATTATCTTATAAAATGTAGTCTTAAGGAAAGAAATAACACACCCAAGTAATTAATAAGTAGGGTGAAAGAAAAAGCTGTGAATGAAGTTTGAGTTCAGTCTTAACTGTTTAGTTAAAACCCTCTTTACACTCTAAAACACAGAAAAAGAACTATTTTTTTGTTCTTTTAAAATCACAGCTAAACACAATACCAACAGAATAGTTTCATTCCTAGCAACTAAGAAGATTTTCTCTTCTTTATAATGGGTTAACCTTGTATTCATGTATTTCAAAGTCTTTCTAAAAATTACCCTACTGAATAAGGTGATAAACCTGTTTGGCTTTGATTGAAAATTTAGTAACTTTAATGAAAATGTTGAAGGCAGGAAATAGGATTTGATTGATAAATTCCAGTGGGATGAATAAAAAATTCCATTTTTGGTCTGTAGACTTGTTTCAAGTTAGACTTTCCAGACTTTCTGGAGACTTTCACAAATAACTGTTATTCTGGAAATACATAGGTTAGAACATAGAGGAAGCCATCTTTGAGACCTTTTATACTTATTAGGAAGAACTGAGGCTGATTAGGGCAGAGTCAGAAAATACTGTTTTGTGACCATTGTTTTGACAATATATTTATTTTCAGTCTGCAGTGCCCTAGGAAACATGAGTTTTCCTCCAACTTAGAATTAGTGCTGGAATTAAAGTGAGTCAAGGTGAGAGGAAAAAGCCTCTGAGGCATGGAAATAGGATTATAAGTATTTTAGACACTATTTATTGTCCATTTAAAAAATATATTTTTATTGATTTCAGAGAGGAAGGGAGAGGAAGTGAGAGATAGAAACATCAATGATGATAGAGAATCATTGATCGGCTGCCTCCTGCACATCCCCTATTGGTCTAGCTCCGTGGTCAGCAAACCGCAGCTCTCGAGCCACATGCGGCTCTTTGGCCCGTTCGGTGTGGCTCTTCCACAAAATACCACGTGCGGGCATGCATGTACAGTGCGATTGAAACTTCGTGGCCCATGCGCACAAGTCGGTATTTTGTGGAAGAGCCACACTGAAGGGGCCAAAGAGCCGCATGTGGCTCGCGAGCCGCGGTTTGCCGAGCCGCAGTTTGCCGACCACTGGTCTAGCTCCACTTGGATGTTGGGCTTGAAATGTCACCTTAGATGTTTATCTGCGGATAAAATATGAAATATTGAAACTTTATAGTGTAAGGAACACTGTTAAGTACCATGGAACATATACATAGAGGGATGGAAGTATGGTATGTGCCCATAACTACATTGTACAGTTGTCTGGATGATGGACTAGATAATGGCTGCCTCTTACAGAACTATGTCTCTCAGACTTCCATTGAAAATGCTGTCTAATGATGGGTCCCCATAAACAAGAGCTTAGATGGGGATTCAGAGCCCAGGGTGCTGGTAGAAGAGGTTGAAAGATCAGCTCTATTGTTGGGGAGACTTAGCTTATCAGGAGAGTATGCTAGATGTAAACTCCTAAAGCCAGGGGTCTTATTAGTTAGTTTTGTTCACTGTTGTAGCCCCAGCACCTAGAACAGTGGCACTCACGAAATATTTGTTAAGTGAATGAATAAATGGACAAGTGATGGGGGCATCTCATGCAATTCAGGCAGGAGAAGAACCAGCTTAAAGCAAACTACATGAGCACAATTCATCTTCAACTGAAATTAGAAATTGTCAAACTAGAACAAGACTTCGCAATCTTCCCAGCAGGCAAGGAAGATGGATTAGGCCTAGGGGTAACTGGGCAGAGGTATTTAGGTCTGGACCACTGAGAAAAATTTGTAACCCAATTGGACTCTTCATCAGCTATTTATGTCCCTGGTTGCCTTCCTCATGCCTACAGTCAAGAGAGTTTTGTAGAATTTCTACTAGGAGAAGGAATATAGGCTCCGTAATTATATTAGTTATCTGCTGCTGAGTAATAAAGTTGCCCTAAAATGTAGCAACTTATTTTGGAATTCAGGCTCTGGGTGGCTCTGGCTCAGTCTTTCAAGAGGATGCTGCAAAGCATTTGGCTGGGGCTGCAGTCATGTCAGGGCTCGACTGGGGGTTAATGAGTCTGCTTCTAAGCTCACTCACGTGGCTGTTGTTGGACCTCAGTTCCTCGCTGGCTGTGTGTAGGCCAGCAGGTCCTGGTCCCGTGGACCTCTCTATGAGGCTGTTCAAACAAGGCGCACTGCTTTTTCCCAGAGCGGGTGATGTGTGTGTATGTGTGTATAAGAGTGGGAGAGAGAATGAACCAAAATGGAGCCACTGTCCTTTATAACCTAATATCAGAAGTGACATCCTTTTACTTCTGCCATACTCTTGCTCACACAAACCAACTTGGGAACAATGTGGGGGACAGCTGTTGCTGTGTTGGAGCTGGCTACAGTAATAGCTGTGGACACTGTTCAAGGGAGTGTGTGGTCCCACAGGGGAGAGAGTAGCCTGATCTCAACCCTGGAGTAATTTATAGTCTATGTTGGGTTATAGAAATATTTGAATAATACATTTTTTTTTAAAAAAAGTAAGTTATCTACAAGTTTAAATCCAAAGTTCTCTCCCATAGGTTTCTGCTACAGCATGGGGTATACTGTATGGAATGCTTCTGGAGTATTCTGAAGCCATCTAATTGTGGGACCATGGTCAGAAAGTTATTTCCAGTCTAGCATCTCTGGATCACTGTATCTATTCAACCTTCAGAAGGAGCAGGAAGAACTCACCTTTTTAATTCTACTTTTATTAGTTAATTTCATGGGCAGGAATAAGGGCAAATCCTTTTGATCACTCCAAACCTCCTTTTCTTGTATGCACAACCTCTTTTTGACATCAAGATTATCTTCACAATAGAGGCTCCCTCAAGCCTCTAGTACAGTCTCTTAAAAAAAGCCATATTGTCCTGGCCAGTTTTACTCAGTGGTTAGAGTGTCTACCACTGGACCGAAGGGTCTTGGGTTCAATTCCTGGTCAAGGGCATGTACCTTGGTTGCATCCCCAGCTCCGGTTGGGGCGCATATGGGAGGCAACCAATCCATATATCTCTCTCATGTGAATGTTTCTCTCTCTCACCCTGCTCCTCCTTCCTCCCTCCCACTCTCTCTATAAACCAATGGAAAAAATATTCTCAGGTGGGGATTAAATTTTTTTTTTAAAGCTGTATTTCCTTCTAGAGAGTGTTACATCCACACAGTCTCATGGCTTGTGCAAATAATTCAAAAGTCGTCTGACAAGTGAGGCCATGCACCTGAGTCCTGGTGCGACTGGAGAGACGTGTGAGCTCCTACAGGCAGGGCTTTTCGGTGGGCTGAGCTCAGTAGACTGTCCCCTGTGTGGACTGTTTCCATCTTCTCAGGGCTTGGCAAGGTGTGGCTCCTGTGGCTACATTTCCATATGGGAAATTCTGCAAAATAAGAGTCCCAGAAGGGCCTGTTTAAAATCCACTATTAAGCACACCCTGGGCTTAGTCCAGGATTCAGCTTGGGCAGGCCTCCCCCGCCTCCCCCACGCACACACACACACACAATGATGCAAACAGGCTGGATGGATGGCGCCCCATCTCACCCCAGCCAGGCTGGTTACACCACAAGGAGTTAACGCTGTCCCTTTGCACACAGCCAAGCAACGGGGGAGCAAGGGAGGCTCTAATTGCTTCTCTAGAACTGGCAGGGGGATCAGTAGATGCAGTGACCTAATAGTTTTTTTCCACAGCTATTGTTTTGATCACATGAGAGCTATCCGTAGTCCTTATAATCTAACATTTCCAAACCCTGGCAGTTGTCATGATTTGAGTTTCAATTAATCTTTAAGCCATGTTGTTCCTTAGATCTTTGAGGCCACAATAAAAGTGCAAGTTGCTAAACTTCGGCTGTTTTGTAAAACCACAAGGTAGATAATCATTACAATGGCCTTTCCCATTGCTTAGATAAGCTCTGCTGGTACAGATTAATAAACTTGATCTCAGCATTCCAATGAGAAGTGGTTTTATCAAACCACCAAGTTTGATTCTGGCAACATAATTCTTCACAGTAAAATTAATGTAGGAAAATTTGATTCTTGCTTAAAGGGACAATGAGGTTACGTATCAAAATTTTACTTTCAGCCCTGACTGGTTTGGCTCGGTGGATAGGGCGTTGGCCTGAGGACTGAAAGGTCCCAGGTTCAATTCCGGTCAAGGGCATGTACCTTGGTTGTGGGCACATCCCCAGTAGGTGTGCAGGAGGCAGCTGATCGATGTTTCTCTCTCATCGATGTTTCGAACTCTCTATCCCTCTCCCTTCCTCTCTTTAAGAAATCAATAAAATATATTTAAAAAAATTTACTTTCACCTAAATTCTAATTTGCTTCATACATAATCTTATAATAAATCTTATTGTAAGGGCACTATCCAAATTATAGATGCTAATTACAGAAGCCATTTCTGCCAATTCTGTGGGTGCTGAGCAAGTCATGATTTAAAGGACTGTTTTCATGTAGACCTCTGATGAGAGAGGAAATGGTGCCTTTATTTAATAAATGGGGGGAAAGTGAGTATTTTTAGTGACCATGTTCTTCTTCTGCTCTTCTTTGTTTCCAGTAGTTTATTTCCTGATTTTGCCCATTGGCCTGAGGTAAGACTGCTTGTCAAAAGCCAGTCTGCTTAGTATAATCTTAGTTTCCAGTGAAATTACACAAACGGTTGTCCTACCTGTAACAACATTTACTTAGCCTTTGATCTAATGCTCTAAGAACTCCAGGCAAAGCATGACAAAAATGACCGCCTTTGGGAGTGTGGCTGCAAAGTATCCCCAACAGGATATCTTGTCCCATGGACCCTCCATGACTGCCACTGGTGTGACTTTGAAAAATGTATCACTTGGTTGCTGTCAGTGCCTTCACAAAGATCCCTTTGTTCATCTGCTTGGTC
>NW_005367953.1:1493053-1502407 GCF_000412655.1 Myotis brandtii
CGTTTATTAAAGCTGGGGGCAGTGAAAAAAAGGAAGGGTTTAGGATAGAAGAAGCAATAGGAGAGAGCCTGGGCAGGGGTGCTTTGCTCCCTAGAGATGTTTTGGGAAAGAAGTGAACCAAGGTGGGATTGCTGTCAGCTCATTGGAGAGTCGGAGGAAAGGGGGCCTTGGAGACAGGCTCAGGGGGTTAGCCCAGGAGGGCCTGCCGTTGCCCATTGCTCCCAGATTGCAAGTCTCATGGGGTCCCTTAGAGTTTAAGAGATGCAGGCCTGTGGGGGGAAGAAGAGGGAGAAGGGAAAGGCAAGGAATGTGTCTCTGGGAGGGAGAACACACCCAGCTGCTAACATTTAATAAGCACTTGTTGAATTCTACTCTGTGCCAGGCAGAGAAGTAGGTGCATTTAGCAGCAGATGCGGAGCATAGTTTTAAGAGCTTGGGTTTTGGACACTAATTGCATAAGTTAAGTTCCTCTGACATGCTGTGTAGCCTTGGGCAAGTTACTCAACTTCTCTGTGCCTTGGTTTCTTCAACTATAAAATGGGCATAATAATTATCTATCTCATAGAGTTGAAGTGAGGGTTAAATGAGTTAACATAGGTAATGCTTTTATAACAGTGCTTGCCATATAGTAATGCTATATGTTTTAGTTATTATAAATCTTATTATTAAAAATAGTCTCAATTGACTATTTTCATCTAAATCTCTACTCATCCACTCTTCATATGGCATCTCTCGTGGTTACTCTTTATTAGGTTTAAAGTAACTTTTCACAAGAGCTTCAAGAATTACAACACTCTGCAATGTGAGACCTTACTTTATAGATGACAGCCAGCCTGGACAGGTGAGATGAATGGCTCAAAGTCACAACTTAGTGGTCACTTCCAGGATTCATATCCTGTTTCTACCTCTAATATCTTAATTGTGGCGTAAAGGTCAGGACGGCGTAGCTTTGGGAGCCAGAGGAACCCAGGCTTATTGCCCTCTTGCCAGCGCCACTGCGCTGTCAAAAATCAGCATCCATCCTTATCCAACAAAGCCAGAGACTGTGGCTTTGAATCTCCCTTATGAAAAAGTTCTGGCCACTTTATCAGCCCCATTCTCATAGGTAGCCTTAATCCAAGAGCAAAGAAAATGTGAGTGAGTATCTGCCTTTTTCCATGGTTCAGCCATTGCACTGGTGATGGAAACCAATCCAAATTAGCTTATACATAAAAGGAGGCTAGAACTGGAGGAAGACGTGAGAACAAACCCTGAGAAAGTCTCCAGAAGACGAGAACTAGTGCACATTCCATCAGAATTCTCTCTCATCTCTGCTAGAGAAGCAGAGTGTTGGCCTAATTCTCCCACACCAGCTTTTTTCACATGGTATGGACATGGCTACCAGAGCTCCGGCTCACCACCCGAAAGCTCTCTGATTATGCGACACAACAGTCCTGTCTTGCACTGTGTGTCCATCACTGTCAAGGGGAGGAGGAAGGTATTTCAAGTGGCCATTTTATGGGCAGTAGAGCAAAGGGGAGGCTGGGACTATCAATCATCCCTTTCTGCAACAAAACGTTCTCTGACATCTGTCGGTCTGGGATTTAACAAACCTTCTCGATGAAAAACATAGCAACTTGCTTAATATTTATCATCACATAATTTTATAAGCGCTTATATCTGGCCATACGTGGGGGCAGTTGTTTACAAGACATTTTACAAATGAGAAAAACAAGGATCTAACTTGCTCATGATCACATATTTAATAAGTAATCCAACATGAGCTAGAACTGCATCATTTTGTCTCATCAAAGGTTTTTTTTCCCCCATAATATGTTGCTAAATCAAGGAAAGCAAGGGTATTTGTTTTTTCTTTATTAGCAAAAAAAGGCATTGAGTACAGTATGCTAGGGATCTGGTTCAGTGTATACATCACTACATATTTGTTGAATGAATGAGTGTCTTGCCCACACCACAGAGTGAAGGCTGAACAAGGTGGGGAGTAGAAAGGATCTGTGCACCAGTGGGCCCCCCACTAACTTCCCTTGACACACATCTACAAGGGCTGGCACCCTTCTGGAGTGCTGGCGGAGGGAAGCTCTTCCTTATTTTCATTCCTGATTCAGATTGCCAGATCCTTGTGTTTGACTTGAAATTGGTTATGACAGCACATCCTGTTTACTTGGATTAGTTCACAATTATTCTTTTTTTCTTCTGTTCTATAACACAAGGGTTACTTTTTCATAGCTCACCGGATGCTTAACATGTCCTTTATGTGTTTGAGTTTGTTTAGTTCTTGCAAATACATTTCGCAACTGTATTGAACAACTCAATTCATAGGATTAGAGTGGGGGTTGGTGAGTAGTGTGAAATTCTACAAGCTCGTTTGCTTGGCTATTAAAGAAATGATTCATTCTTTATTAAGTATTACTTAAAACAATTCTTAAAGGGATCCAACTCACTAATTAGATTAATCATGATGTTTTCACGGAGAGTTTTTGATTCCCCAAATCAGAACTTGATGTGGTAAGCACTTGAGAATATAGTTTTGCAAAGAACCTACTTCTGTTTCAAACCTGAGAAACCACTGACCAGATCTCAGTGAAGTTAGAACTTAAACCTTATGCTGCATAATTATCAGTGAAACCAGTTTTTAAAAATGACACCTCACTACCAAATAGCCAACAATAGAAGTGTTTCATAATTGGTAGCAACTAACCCTTTTCAACTTTCATTGAGATGAGATGAGATTTAATCTGTAGTTTTCCCTTTGAAGCCACCAAGCTCTTTGTAAAGAAATTAATTTACCTTTCATGGCAGTGAGGGCCCAGTCTATAGGCAGTGGAAAATTCCCATGTGCCATCTGGTCGAGCTGTTCATTTAGTGATTAGAGAATTCAATATACATACTGACCAGATCTATGAGTGCTTACCTGGTGACTCAATGTGCCACCCCTTATTACATAACTATAAATGTAAGCATCGGGCTATATAAATACTGGTCTTGTACCCAAAAGAAATTATTTCTACATTTAGAGCCTTATGCTAAAATTCTCACTCAATTTTTTCTTCCAGTGTAAACACATTCATATATCTTGGCTATCCTTTTCTTTTGAGGGGGTTTCCCCCTAAAATCCTATATAATAAAAGCCTAATATGCTAAGTGTCCAGTCATCTGTTCAACCAATCAAAGTGTAATATGCTAATGATATGCTAAGGCTACTCAACTGCTCGCTATGATGTGCACTGACCACCAGGGGGCAGACAGTCGACCGATTGACCAGCTGCTATGATATGCACTGACCCCTAGGGGGCAGATTCTCCAACTGTTAGGTTAGCTTGCTACTGGGGTCTGGTCAATCAGGACTGAGTGAGATAGGCCAGACGCACCCTTGAGCCTTCCCACTATCCCTCCCCAGCTAGCCAATGTGGCCCTCCATGGCCCCGATTGTGCACCTGTGGGGGTCCCTCAGCCTGGCCTGCACCGTCTTGCAACCCGTGATCCTTTGTGGGATGTTGGAGAGCCAGTTTCGGCCCAATCCTGCAGGCTAGGCCAAGGGACCCCACTGGTGCACGAATTCGTGCACTGGGCCTCTAGTCATGTTATAATATCAGTAGTGTTCTCCAAGCATGTTCCATGTTTGGGGTACCTTTTAGGTTCTTTCAATCTTCCTTGTCCTCCTATATAATTTTACCCTGCTTATCTTGCTTTGTTTTTAAATTAATCTTCATTACATGTATCTTTTCTATAAATTCTCTAGTGCTATTGGTTTTTATCCATTCTTCTTCACCAAGTCTCATGTGAACATTACTAAACAGTAAAGGCCATTTTGTTTGCATTCCACAAAGGATGGTGTTTTTGTAAAGCTTGCTGTGCAGGGAAGATTTGGGGGCTCTCTTCCAAGATGATTCAGCTCTTGACTGGCTGTTCCTGTGAATCAGTTACCTGGAAAATAATGTAAATTACAATAAGAAGTTACAAGTAGGGACAATTAGCATGCAGGTCATTTAGCATCCAGAAAAGCCCTACCTATTAAGTTAGGCATTTAGGTCCATTGGTGATGTAATGAGGCAGATGTTCTGGGATCATTGTAGTGTTCATGAGTGAGTACATCACTCTCATGGGTGTTGGATACATATTGCAATGCCTGGACCACAGGCACTGACCACAATCCTACCTTTGCCAGGTATCAGGAGCGGGTGGAACAGGAACGGTATAAATTTATCATCACTCCTGAAAAAGTAACTCAGCTCCCCAAATTCTAGAATATACCATGTAGTTAAACAGCTAATTACATGCTGCCTCTTATTTTCCTTGTTTCACATAGGAGAGTCTTAGCTCCCCAAATATATTGTTAAAAGGCATAATTCCAGGCAAAAGTATGAGTCCTCCCATCTCCTCTCTCTTGGTATTCTCCCCCACCCCAGCATTACTATCTTTAGTTATGTCCTCTTTTCTCTAGTAAGACACTGTACTCTAATGTGACCTTTCTAAATAGGCAAATCTGGTTAGAATTCCAGCTCAGTACTTACTGGGTGACCTGTGGCAATTACTTATCTCCAGGTTTTCTCATCCTTATAAGGGTAAGGATATGGGGTCATTGTAAGGATTAAACAAAATAAGGTACTGAAATGCCTTACACAAGGTTAACCGTGTAATAAATGCTACTTCTTTCTGCTTCTCCTTCAAATTCTATCTACACTACACTCATTGGGGCTTTCAAATGTAGTACTACACTCATTGGGGCTTTCATTTTCCTGGCTCTCATAAATTACATCTAGTAAATAAAAATTATGCACTTTTAAATATGGAAAGGCTTTAGAAATTATCTGGACTAAAGGTTTTTAGGAGTGTTCTATGAGGCCTAAGGTTCCCCTAGGGAAGCCTGCGGTATTGCTCAAGGAGAGGAGGGAGTGGGACTCTGGCCCTTGACCTCCTTTGTCCAGAGAAATGCTGCTTTTATCAGTTTTAAGTAATGAGATTTGCACGGCTGGTGTGGTTCATTGGTTGAGCATTGACCTATGAACCAGGAGGTCATGGTCAGGGCACATGCAGGCTTGATTCCCAGTGCGGGGGCATGCGGGAGGCAACCGATCAATGATTCTCTCTCATCATTGCTGTTTCTATCTCTCTCCCTCTCCCTTCCTCTCTGAAATTAATAAAAGAATATATTTTTTTTTAAAGTGAGATTTCCTTAATATTTCATTTTGGGGGTGCAAAAGTGTTGTATTCCAAAAAAGTAAAAAAAAAAAGAGTTTGCAAAGCTGCTTTGGCCAATAGCAGCTTTGGTTTTTTAGATACGGAAAATGAGACCCAGAGAGGTTAGAGTTCACTGCCGTGCTCCTTCCGTCACACCAAGTCACTGGACTCTCGTGTAGCACTTCTTTAATGCCACTTGACTGAACTCTACAGTGTACTTGTGAGCTTGGTCAGTAAAGATTTATTAAATTAAAAATAAATAAATTTAAATTCCCCCCAAAGTTTCACATTGTTTAGCAGTAGAGCCTGTTCTACGAGTGTTGACATAATTCTTTCTAAGGGATTGGTGAGTGCCTCTAAGTTTCATTGCATTTAGATTTTAAAGAGTGAACAAATCTTTAAAAATTTTTAAGATAATTACTTAGTAATACATAAATATATGCTATTAAGTATTCAATATAGGAATATTGGAGTAAAAAGCAGAAGTACTTTAGACACCAGCTTTCCCCTGAACAAGACCAATGAACTCCCTGTTGAACTGGTTAAAGCTTAATGTGTAGTTTACCAGATACTAATCTATGTATTTATATAAATTCACGTATAGTTTTAGTTTGCTTCATGTAAATGACACCAGACTCCTCATATTATCTTATGACTTGATTTTTTTCCTCCTAACAACATTGTAGAGATATTTTCAGTTGAGTAAATATACACAATGCCACTCTCTTAACTTTCTTTACAGTGTTCCATTTCATGATGTGTCACTAAAAATGAGCAAGTAAATGGTTTCCTTTCAACTTTCTTTACAGTGTTCCATTTCATGTGTCACTAAAAATGAGCAAGTAAATGGTTTCCTTTGTTTTTTACATTACAAATATCCTTGCAATGAATATTCTTTAATATACCTCTGTGTACACATTTGAAAGTATATTTCTAAATAAATACCTGGAAAATTCTAAAGTCAATTTAAAAAAGTAACTGATGTAGGCATACTGCTTTCCAAATGTTGATATTCATTTATATGCCCACTCAGATTATGAGAGTAATTTCCTCATAATCTCAATCAGTACACAATATTGAGACTTGTATATTTTCTCTTTTATTATATTTTAAATTTTATATCTTTTAATTTTTCCATTCAAAAAGACTAAAGTGCTATCCTATTATTTTATAAGTCTTTGTTTATTGGTGGGTTGAATGTTTTTGTTTTTGCATATGTCATTGCCTTTGTATTTTTTCTGTAAATTATCTCTTTATATCATTGCACATTTTTCTATTGGGTTGTCTTTTTCTTATTGATTTACCACTTTTTTATGTAATTTGGATCTTAATCCTTTTCTTATATATGCCATATACATTTTATCTTAATACTTTGTTATATGTTACACATATTTTCTCTTAACTTTTAACTTTGTTTACGGTCCTTTTAATATACAAGATTTACATTTTCATATAGCCATATTCATCAAAGTTTTTGTTGTTGTTAATCCTCACCTGAGGATACTTTTCCATTGATTTTTAGAGAGAGAGGAAGGGAGGGGAAGAGACACAGAGAGAGAAACATTAATTGGTTGCCTCCTGCACATGTCCTGACCAGGGCCGGGGATTGAGCCTGCAACCGAGGTCTGTGCGTGCCCTTTACCGGAATCAAATCTGAGACCCTTCAGTCCTCGGGCTGATGCTCTATCCACTGAGCTAAATCAGCCAGGGATCATCAAGTTTCTTCTTTATGCAAGTTCTGTCAACTCTTTCTGCCAAGTCCAGACACTTCTCTTCACCTTTCTTTCTACCATTCTTGCCCAGGACACTATCCCCTCTTGTAAGGACTGCTGCAATAGCCTCCTAACTGATCAGCTAGCTTTCACTCCTGCCTCTCCACAATGTGTCCTCTACACCTCCTCCACTTAAGAGTGCCTATCAGATATTACTCCTCTCCTTAAAACTCTTTAATTGCTTCACATTACATTTAGGATGATATCCGTATTTCTAACTCTAGCTTACAAAAAACCCTGAATGGTCTGGCCCACCACTCAGACTTCATCTTATATAAGTACAATGCTTCAGCTACATAAGCATCAAGTTTCTCAAACAAACTAAGTTTATTCTTAGTTTATGGGCTTTGCACTAATTATTCTCCCAGAATAGAAAGCATCTTTTCCAGCTCTTTGAATGATTTGATTCTTGCCATTCACATCACAATTTAAATTTAATCCCTTCAGAGAAAAATTTTCTCCAAAAATAGCCAAGAAAACTTTTTCTTTTTTTTTGCAAATGAGAGTTTTATTTTAAGTTATGTACTTTTACATTATATTCTTGTTCTTTTAAAAAATAAATTTATTAGGGTGACATCAGTTAAAAAATTATATAGGTTTCAAATGTATATTTCTATGATACATTATCTTCATATTGCATTGTGTGCCTACCACCCAAAGTCAATCTCCTTCTGTCACCATATATTTTACTCCCTTTTACCTTTTCCTACCTGCACCAGACCAACCTTTTTGGTAGCAAAAATATGAAAACAATCATTACATCCAGCTTTAATTCTCACTACAACATATGTATCATTATTTGATCCTCTTCTTATTGGTTTGTTGTTGGTTGAATGATTAATCTACTTATTAATCTATATATCCACTCAACTACCTATCCATCCATACATTTACCTATCTATTCACCTACATATATGTTGTTTATCCTCTCATCCATCCATCCATCCATCCATCTCTTCTCTTTGACCTTGTCACTAATCTTAAAAAATCTATTTACTGCTATTTAAGTGGGATCTGGGGAGGAAGTAGAGATACAGGATGGGGCAAAAGTAGGTTTATAGTTGTTCATGTGGAAAATAATACAATAATTAATAAATAATAATACAAGCATAAACTCTGTTTCACATATTTACAACTGTAAACCTACTTTTGTCCCACCCTGTATATGTGATTAATTGTAGAATGGCCATAAAATTTATCATTCAAACCAAAACACTTTTGAAAGTAAAAGGAATTATAATTACACTAGAGGCCCAGTGCATGAAAGTCATGCACGGAGGGGGCAGGGGGGTGTCCCTCAGCCCAGCCTGCACTCTCTCTAATCTAGGACTGCTGGCTCCCAACTACTCGCCTGCCTGCCAGCCTGATCACCCCTTAACCACTCCCCTGCCAGCCTGATCAATGCCTAACTGCTCCCCTGCCAGCCCGATTGCCCCTAACTGCCCTCCCCTGCCAGCCTGGTCGCCCCTAACTGCCCTCCCCTGTAGGCCTAGTTGCCTCTAACTGCCCTCCCCTGCCAACCCATGTCACCCCTAATTCCTAATTGCCCTCACCTGCCTGCATGGTTGCCCCTAACTGCTCTCCTCTGCTGGCCTGCCCGCCCCCCCAACTGCCCTCCCCTGCAGGCCTGGTTCCCCACAACTGCCCTCCCCTGCTGGTCATCTTGTGGTAGCCATCTTGTGTCCATCTTGTATGTTGGAATGTTGGTCAATTTGCATATTACTCTTTTGTTAGAAAGGATTGGGGCAAGAGGTGTAATCTGGGACTGTATCAGGCATATGGTTACCCAATTTTATTTAAATTATTGAAGCTTTATAACATTTAAATATTTGGTATGCTTTTTTTTTTCTGAAGAAAGCTTTTTTTGTTTCATTTGGTCCAATGCATGGGAGAGGGCTTCAGGGTGGTTAAAAGAATGGCTAGTAGTTTTGGGAAGAAGCTCAGGTAAAAGCCAGACACCAGGGAAATGCAGAGGGGCCTCTGAAAGGCCTCTGGGTTCCAAAGGCTCCTAGTCATGCTTAAGGGTGAGCCTTTCTAAGAGATACTCACCCGACCCAGCCTGGGGGCTGGCCATCCTGCGGATGTTAGTCAGGTGTTGCCCATCTTCTTGATGACTTTCACCTCATCCAGGAAGTGGTTCTCCAGGAAGTCACAGAGATGAGGGTCTGTGTGGGTAGAACCCAGGGCATGCAGCTCCAAAAAGGCCTGGTTCAGGTTCCTCTCCAAGACCATGGCAGCTTCCATGGCATCCTGATTTTTTAAAATTAATTAATTAATTAATTTTTAAATTAAATCCTTATTGTTCAGATTATTACAGTTGTTCCTCTTTTTTCCCCCCATAGCTTCCCTCCACCCGGCTCCCACCCCACTCTCTGCCCTCCCCACCCCCCACTCATCTATAGGT
>NW_005367953.1:1504259-1513308 GCF_000412655.1 Myotis brandtii
GGGTGGAGCAAGCAGCTATGGCTGATCCTCAGCCCTGCCCTAAAGGTCCCCGAGTCTCAGTGTCCCGGTAATTGCTGCAAGTACCTTTGAGAGAAAGCCGCCCTCGAGTTCCGCCCACTGCCAGACCGTCCAGTCTCTCCCCGCACAAATCCGGGTCCCCAGAGACTTCCCGGAACCAGAGTTCAGGGCTGTCAGGGGCTTGTGACTCCCTCCCTATTCAAAAAAACAGCCGCATCCTCAGTTGCCAGCCCCTTTCCACGTGCACCTCCGTACCTCTGCACTTTACTTCCGCAGCTCCTCTGAATCTCAGTGTGCTTTTCTCTTTCCTTCTAGTTGTAGAATTTCTACTCAGCCAGCCTTCCTGTAGTTCTGGATGATGTCCATTTTGTCTTTTAGTTGTATTTTTGAATTTGTTGTGGGAGGCAGCAATTTCCGGTGTTTACCTATGCCGCCATCTTGGTTTCTTCTGAGCACTTTTTAAAGATGGATGTGAAAGTGTAAAGCACTCTCCAATGAAGTAATGCCGAAACATAAAGGCTAACTTTTGAGTCAAATATATATACATCCGGTCTAATTAGCATATTACCCTTTTATTAGTATAGATTTTTTCTAAGCTCAACAGGTGTAATGATTTCCCTGGGCAGAGCTAGCCTGAGAATGAAGGAAAGGAGATCCTGGCCCAGGGAACCACATGTTGTGTCTCTGAAACATGAAAAGAACTCTCTGCTTGTTAGCAATAAATGACTGAAATTTCTTCTTGGGAAAGGCAAGATTTGTGTAGTTCTGTTTAGGATTCAAGAAATCCAGGTAGCTCAGACATGACATGAAGTAAAACTAAAGCTGCTAGAGAATATCTCAATTTTGTTGAGATTTTTCTTTGCAACCTAAGGTCACCACACTAAAAACAATCGAAACTGTGTGTTGGAAGAGCTGCTTACTGCGTTACCTCAAGACAAACCAAGGCATAAGTCAAAATGGCTTAAATCTCCAACATGAAGTGCCAGAGTCGTCAATGATTAAACCAAACTCACCAAATTCCACACAACCCAAGAAAAATCAGAGTTAGATAAAGAAAGTGTTTGACCTTTAGAAGAGCAGTGAGAGTGATCTCACCCAGTGTTTCCACTCTGCTTTCTTGTGAATCTAAGAAAGGAAAGTGTTTATACAGAAAGTATAAAGATTTGAGTTTCCTGATTTATATTCCTGGGTTGTTCTCAAAATCAATTTCTGCTTTCCCTATTTTTTTTTTGTGACTCTATTAACTCTGCTGAATCTGAAACCATAGAGTATCCCTTTCAGTCTGTTTTAAGAAGTTTGCAGCTGTGAATAGGCAAATAAATAAGATTTAAGGCTTAAAGGCAGTGTGATCTACTGGAAAAAACATTTGCTTTTGGGTAAGACCTTGATTCAAATCATTGCACACATATAAACAGTAGTACAGCTATCTACCTAAACTGTTTGAAGCTCAGAAATGGGGTAAGTAGGGATAATAATATTTACCTCCTCATGTTATTGTGAGGCTCTATCCACTGAGCCAAACCGGTTAGGGCTGTGAGGATTAAATGGCCTTGTGTTAAAAGTCATGTTGACATTTTTACCCCACCTTCCCTGGATGAGATCCTTTACAAACTTACTGCTGAATATCCCAACAATCTTCTTCCTCTTCTTCAGTTTCCTCTAGGCATTTCTGGAACTTCCCAGGTGATTCTACACATACCCACACATGGAGCTCACGTCTCAGAACATTTAGAATAAGGAAGTAACCACTTCAGCTTCTAGGCCAGTGGTTCTCAACCTTCTGGCCCTTTAAATACAGTTCCTCATGTTGTGACCCAACCATAAAATTATTTTCGTTGCTACTTCATAACTGTAATGTTGCTACTGTTATGAATCGTAATGTAAATATCTGATATGCAGGATGGTCTTAGGCGACCCCCGTGAAAGGGTCGTTCAACCGCCAAAGGGTTCGAGACCCACAGGTTGAGAACTGCTGTTCTAGGCCCTCACCCCGTAGGCCTGGTAATTAGACATAATTTCCTCTTTAACATTTTTTAAAAAAGAATATGTTTTCATTGATTTCAGAGAGAGGAAGCGAGAGGGAGAGAGAGATAGAAACATCAATGATGAGAGAGAATCATTGATTGGCTGCCTCCTGCATGCCCCCTACCATGGTTTAAACCCCCAGCCCGGGCCTGTGCCCTGACTGGGAATCAAACCATGACCTCCTGGTTCACAGGTCGACACTCAACCACTGAACCACACTGGCCAGGCTAATTTCCTCTTTATAATACTATTTTCCTTCTTTTCCTGACTTACCTTCCTGTTCATGTTCACAACTACCTCTTACTTGTATGCAGATCAACTCATAAAATAGACTTGGGAATCACCAGACCCCCTACTTCCTGGGCACAACCAGTAATTTGACCTTACTGGGATGCCTGGCACAGAGTCTCTCCCCATAGAGTATCTAATTTTACCCCAGGAGAGGCTAAGTGAGATATCCAAGATCACACAGTCAGGATGCAAACTCAGGTCTTGTGACACTGCAGAGGCCCTTCTATATGAGCTGGTGTCAGCCTCTTTTCAGTGACTTTGGAAGAGTCCTCTCTGGGCCAGAAAACCTAAAGGCTATTTTGTGGCTTAGCCTGGTAGCTGCCCTCCATGAGATTGACCCCTCACATGAAAAATCATCCTGAAAAATCTCCCATGCCTTCTTACTCAGTAGGAAAAAATAAAATCATGTCTTTATTTTTCACCCTTGGCAAATATTAGAGTGTACTTTTCCTGAGTAAATAATTGTTCTTTGTGTTAATTTCTATTGTGTATTCACAGTTTCCGTTTATGGGCAGAGTCGTGGTTTAAAATAAGCCAACCTCATACAATTTCATGTTCAATACCTTCCCTTTCCCTTACATGTTGTGAAAGTGCTGGGCTATTTCTTGGGAGTATCGGCAGAGAAGCTAGGTAGTGCTGTCACATATACATACAGAACAATTCAGGGATTTTGATCAAAGATACAGACCAGCTGGCATCCAAATTTAGGTGCAAATGACTTGCAGTTAGTGCTCATGGGAGGCAACTTAGATATTTCAGCCAGCTGACTGCCAGGATCCTCCTGCATCTCAGAAAACTATAGGTTGAAAGTGTTACAGCATTGGCTTCCAGTCAGAAACTAATAACTGCACAGTACAATCCAGAGAGGCACAGTTGGTTGAAATAATCCTTTAGAGTGCCTTGTATGACAGAGGTCTGCAGGCCTCCCCAGATCTCAGCCAAATATTTCCTACATCTTTGAAAGGTCTGGACTACAGACCTCAGAAAAATATACAAAGCTCTTTCCTGGCGCTATACTCGAGACTCCTGAGGAGATAGGAAAATCATAGTTGCTTTATTTTGTATAAGAAGAAAGAGAATTTCTGCGACTGGAAATAGGACTGTTGTTGTAACCAGGACTTTCATTATTAGGAAGGTTTGGTATAGAAAATGTCTCCTATGGAATTCCTTTATGTCCTTCCTCATTGTTCTTATTTATATTTCACTTCATTTCTGTGTCTTTTTAGACTTTGGGGGCAGGGAATTAAACCAAATTGAAACTTGTATCAAACCCATTGCCACCACACTAACTTACTAACCCTGAAGCCCAGGTAGATCAATCCATCAATATTGATTTAAGACACAGGCTAAATGAAAGGGTTTCTCTTTGAAATCCCAATGAACAGGTTTAAAATAAACCTTTCTTATTTTTTTTGATCAAGAGCATCAAAATATTCTCAGAAATAAACAGAACAAAATGTATGGATTTTAAATTCCAAGGTCTGCAATCAAAGGGAGAAACTGGGATCATTGCTTGGGCAGCTAAGAAGATATGTCTTGCTACTTGAGATGTTGGGGAGATTAATAAGCTTATTTTACTTAATTAATTATTTTACTTTTTGTAGCTGTGGCTCATTTATATCCCCACCCCTTGACTTCAGGAAGTTGTCTGAAACTTGGGTTGGCTCCCACAGTCTCCTGATGCTGTATTGTCCTTAGAATGGGTAGGAAACTATTAACCAATCACATCGTTGTTCTGTGTACTCCTATTAGCTCCTGAAGCTTATAAAGCAGATTAGGTACAGCTCCAGCTTCCTGAAAACACAAGAGAGAGAGAGAAAGAGAAGTCTAATTTTCCAAAGGTATTGTGGAAAAGCTCTCCTTCTTATGCTTGCATTATTTAATATAATTACCATAATACCTGCACTTTGCTTTCTTTGAGGAGACCTCAATTTTTTGTACTAGGCGAAAATAAACCTCAGGACCACTTGTATGCTGAAACTTGCAGGGCAACAGGACTCAATGCAGCCTGACTTTTCCATTAGTGCTCAAGTGAATGCTAGCCAAGCAGCTCACATTAGAGCCCTGTAGATTCAACTAAATGTGGCAGGAAATTACTCTGGACACTTCAGGGGACAATTGTTCTCCATCCCTCACCCCATCTCTATGTACCAAAAGTCCCACTCTGGTTACCTGTATTTACTAGTACTTTAGCCCAATTTGTGCTACAGATAGGAATTTCCATTTTAAAATAACAACGGCCATTTTTTGAGTGCTTACAATGTGCCTGATACTGTGGTAAGCACCATATAGATTCATTTAATTCATGTTTAGCACAAAGACATGAGGGAGGCATGCTCATTCTCTTTTCATACAGGAAGAAAGTAGAGGCATAATGTTTTACATTCCTTGAGCCTGACTTATTTTGCTCATGCTATATTCTGAGCATCTGAAAGAATACCTGGAACTTAATAGGTGTTCAACAAGTACTTACAAAATAAATAGATGAATGAGTGAATGCTAACAACCCAAGGTCACATGACCACCGGGGACCCAGACTCACCCAAAGGTCATAGAGCTAACTAGGACCCAGACTCAGTCTCTGACCTGATGCCCCTGCCCGTCCAGTGCTCAGCACATGGTTTCAGCAACGCTGCTACCCTGTGACTTCCAGCAGCTCAGAAGAGGAAAATGTGGTTACCTTCTCATTGTTAAAGCCTTTGTGAAATCACCAGCCAAAGCAGGACCAAACTTAGGTCCTTAGAGCTGCCTTTGCTACGTGCTTGGTTTTAATATAAACAATCTGGTGAACTAATAAAAACTTAGTGTGATGGCATCAGATAGAACTCTGTTTGTTTGTTTGTTGTTAATCCTCACCCATGGATTTTTTTTCCCATTGATTTTTTTAGAGAGAGTGGAAGGGAGAGAGATAGACAGAGAGAGAGAGAGAGAGAGAGAGAGAGAGAGAGAGAGATGAGGTACTGCCCTTGACCTTAATTGAACCTGGGACCCTTCAGTCTGCAGGATGACACTCTAACCACTGAGCAACCAGCCAGGGCTAGAACTCTTAACCTCTCAGTGTTCTTGTTCCATCATCTGTAAAACAGAAATAAGTGTATTTACCTCATATAGGTATTGTGAGGATTAAATGGAGAAAATACAGATAAAACACTGAGCACCAATGTCTTGCATATAGCAGGCATTCAGTAATGGTTGACTTTTTCCTTCTCTCATTGAATCTGAGGCTGTGTCACCCATTTTTGGATAGGCAACAACATTCTCTGTGTTGTTCCTTTCAAGCGAAATGTGGAGGAGAAAAGCCTGAACAAGGACACTGGCCAAGGGGGATGGAGGATGTAAATGTACTCAATTTGTACTAACTGTTCTCCTGCAGGTAAAAAAACAACATTCCCTTGTAGATATTTCAGCGAGTGTGTGAAATATTCTGAGATAATTCTGGCGTTTGTAGACATGGAAAAAACGCTAAACTGACTGAGGGCTGTGGACGCTGGACTAGAGCCTAATTAAACAGGTTATGAAATGCTGTAGGTAATGTGCTAAGGCTCTAGCTGTTTTGAGGTAAGGAAGGCAGCCTTTTCAGAATGTTTATTCAGAGGAGTAGGGAGTATAATTAAACATCACAAAGGATTCAAATGTTAAGAAAACCTGCATTTAAAAATATATACATATAGAGCTAAAATACTTATTTAAAAATATTCCTTACAGAAAAAAAGAATGCCTTCCTAAATTTCACCGAGATGCCTTTGAAAAATTTTTTTGAATGCAGTGTGGGATTTTGTGTAGGACTGTAGAGGAACAGAGAGCGCTTGGGGAAAAAGAGGCAAGTGGGAGCTCACCTGGAGAGGGAGGTCTTCTGTGCTATCTGGCCCTGGGTCTGATGCTCACCTAGGTTGAGCCCTGTAGCAGGAGCTAGCTTAGGAAATCAGCTTTAATCGTGAGGAAGAAAAGGAAAAGGATGGGTGTTGAAGTGCTTGTAGCAGAAGCTTCGTGTAGATAGGAGCCCTAAGAGCTTGCTTGACTCAGGAGCTGCTGCTGCAGCTCACCATGGGCGGCTCTGAGCTTACAGTGCATTGCTGACTGAATTCAGAAGAAAATGGTTCCTCCCAAAAAAGACACTTATCCAGAACCAAAGCGAAGTCCCCACAGTCTGGGAAAAGAGCTCTCTCTTATTTTCCTGTTTCCTTGCCCAAGGTCACCCCAGGGCTTAGCACTATTCCTCGATCTCTGTACATTGTCTTGGAGATTGGAACAACAAAGAAGGCCTTTAGTGGCATGTTTTTCCTTGAAGATGACAGGTAATAAAGCCAGATTTAGGGAGGAGATTTAGGAATGGGAACGATAAAGTAAATAGGAAGTATCATTTGTCTTCTTTTTTTCTGCCTCCTGCAGGGCTGCCTAAGTAGTAGTTTGGGAGGGGTATTGGCTGTGTTTGTATCTCATTTCCTTGGTACTTCTGCCTGCCATCTTCTTGTATTCTGGTCTTCATTTATCTTCCCACCGCCCATTCCAGCTGTTTAAATAACCTGTCTTCTCTCCTTCCTTTTTTTCTTGTGAGACTTTCTGAGCTTGATAGGTTTAGGGATACGCTTTTCTCGTTTTTTTCCCAAAGGGTTAAATGCAAGTGATTTTTATTTTAAAATTAATTAAAAATATTTTTAAATATTTAAAGTATCTGAAAGTTTTTTTTAAAATTGAATACCTTCTGAGATAACTTAATGCAGATTGGGATACAGCAAAAGGAGGGCTGTGCATGCCAGCAATGGAGATCTTGGTAGATCTCACACAAAGTAAATACATTTATCTTTAGTTAGTACCAGGATAGTCCTAGAGATGATTGAAGAATAATTTGGAGGTAACCTAATATTTTCCTGTGAGGGTGATAACTGACTAAATTATCAACCCTGTACTTTCATAATATGATTATCAAATTTAATAAGAATCTAAAGCTATCATTTATGTCTCAGTCCTGAGTACCTAAAATAAACTTTAAAATTTTAATACACAGTTAAACCAAAGCATTTGGTATTCCCCTGTTGTCAAACACTCTTCTCCTATAACATGTTTAGGAAAGTGACAATGATACAAAATCCATAATATAGTTTACATAATATAACTACATGTCTAATGTTAATTATTTCATTGGGTAGCTATCTTTGGGTAATATACCTTTTCTCTTTTCCTGAAACCCTATTCACTTCTGTTTCTACACATCTTGGCTTGTTCATTTATTCCAGACACTGAGTGCCAATAAGCACATAGTGCTATGTGATGCGCATTAGTAACACAGTGGTGAGCAGCCAGACCTGGCTAGGTCATCCTGGAACTTAACATCTACTTGTTCCTAAGTGCCTTGCTTCTTAATAGCCTCACAATGACTTCAAAGAAAAGAACTATAAAATTGAATACCTTCTGAGATAACTTAATGCAGATTGGGATACAGCAAAAGGAGGGCTGTGCATGCCAGCAATGGAGATCTTGGTAGATCTCACACAAAGTAAATACATTTATCTTTAGTTAGTACCAGGATAGTCCTAGAGATGATTGAAGAATAATTTGGAGGTAACCTAATATTTTCCTGTGAGGGTGATAACTGACTAAATTATCAACCCTGTACTTTCATAATATGATTATCAAATTTAATAAGAATCTAAAGCTATCATTTATGTCTCAGTCCTGAGTACCTAAAATAAACTTTAAAATTTTAATACACAGTTAAACCAAAGCATTTGGTATTCCCCTGTTGTCAAACACTCTTCTCCTATAACATGTTTAGGAAAGTGACAATGATACAAAATCCATAATATAGTTTACATAATATAACTACATGTCTAATGTTAATTATTTCATTGGGTAGCTATCTTTGGGTAATATACCTTTTCTCTTTTCCTGAAACCCTATTCACTTCTGTTTCTACACATCTTGGCTTGTTCATTTATTCCAGACACTGAGTGCCAATAAGCACATAGTGCTATGTGATGCGCATTAGTAACACAGTGGTGAGCAGCCAGACCTGGCTAGGTCATCCTGGAACTTAACATCTACTTGTTCCTAAGTGCCTTGCTTCTTAATAGCCTCACAATGACTTCAAAGAAAAGAACTAATTTTTTGACTTGGATATCAATACTTTCAACCACAGCAATGCTAGTCTCCCAAATATGATGAATCTTACTTGAAGGCAGAGACAGTTTGGCTTGTAAGAGCATACCTTGAAATTAATAATTTATCAAGCTTTGTAAAGTATTTACAAGGTGTGAATTATTAGGTAAGTTCTAGCATAAGTAAAACCCCAATGAAATCTTTGAGGAATATATGGAGTATATACACATACATTTTCAGTTTTGAGTTACCTTTTTTTTTTTTTAATGTGACAGGTAGTTTTATTTGCATTAGCTTGTTTAATCTTCACACATTCTTGTAAATTACATACACTTATCATGCTCATTTTATGGATGAGGGAATTTAGATGACTCAAGGTCAGATATGTAAGATTCTAGTAGTTGAATCCAGGCAGTCTGGTCCCAGATTCTGTACTTTTCATCATTCCACATTATTTTATTTTATTATTATCATTTTAAAATTGAATTTGTGATATTAGTCCACAAAAAAGTCATACAAGTTTCAAGTGTACAAGCCAACAAAACATCATCTGCACACTGCATCATATGCCCATCACCCCAAACGAAGTCTCTTTCCCCATCCCCCCCACCCCGCCTTT
>NW_005367953.1:1513453-1515182 GCF_000412655.1 Myotis brandtii
TGTATCCATGTTTCTGTTTCTACTTTGTTTGTCAGTTTATTTGGTTCATTAGATTCCACATATAAGTGAGATCATATGGTATTTGTCTTTGTCTTCGTCTGACTGGCTGTTTCACTTAGCATAATAATCTACAGATTCATCCATGCTGTCACAAAAGGTAAGATTTCCTTTTTTGTTGTTGTTGTTATGGCAGAGTAGTATTCTAGCTTTTTAAAATATCTTTATTGTTGAAAGTATTGCGGATGTCCCCCTGTTTCCCCCATTGATCCCTACTAGCCTGCCCTGCCCCTGCCCCCCACCCAGGCCTTCACCAAACTGTTGTCTGTGTCTATGAAATGCATATATGCATATTAGAAGCCCGATGCACGAAATTTATGTAAGAGTAGGCCTTCCTTCCCCCAGCTGCCGGCACTGGCTTCCCTCCTGTACCCGGGACCCAGCATGGAGGGACCTGGAAAGTATTATGCTAAGTGAAATAACCTAGTCAGAGAAAGACAAGTGTCACATGATCTTACTTATATGTGGAATCTAATGAACAAAATAAACTGATGAACAAAACAGATCCAGAGACATAGAAACATGGAATAGACTGGTGAATCTCAGAGACAAGGAGGGGAGGGTGTGGGAAGAGATTAACCATATAACTTATATGCATATATACATAGCCCATGGACAGACAATAGTGCAGTGAAGGCCTGGGAGGGGTGGGAGCAGGGTGAAGGGGGTCAATAGGGACAAAAGGGGGGTACATCTATAATATTTTCAACAATAAAAATAAATATATATTAAGAGAATGAGAAGACAAGCCATAGAGTGGGAGAATATATTTGTAAAAATACATCTGACATTTATTCAAAATATAAAAAGAACTCTTAAAACTCAATAATAAGAAAACAAACAACCTAGTTAAAAAAAAAATGGGTCAAAGACCTTAACAGACACCTCACCAAAGAAGATATACAGATGGCAAACAAACATATGAAAAGATATTGTACATCAGATGTGATTAGGGAAATGCAAATCAAAACAACAAGATACAACTACATACCCAAATCCAGAACACTGACAACACCAAATGCTGGTGAGAATGTGGAGTAGTAGGAACTCTCATTCATCGCTGGTGGGAATGAAAAGTGCTGCAGCCTCTTTGGAAGCCAGTTTGATGATTTCTGAGAGAAATAAACATACTCTTACAATGCAATCCAGCAGTCATGTTTCTTGGCATTTACCCAAAGGAGTTGAAACTTAGGTCCATACATAACTTGCATATGGATGTTTATAGCAGCTTATTAATGATTGCTAAAACTTGGAAGCAATCACAATGTCCTTTAGTAAGTGAATGGATAAACTATGCTATATCTACACAATGGAATATTGTTCAGCACAAAAAGGAAATGATCTATCAAACTATAAAAAGACATGGAGAAGCCTTAAGTGAATATTACAAAGTGAGAGAAGCTAATCTGAAAGGCATACTGTATGATTCCAATTATATGACATTCTTGAAAAGGAAAACTATGGAGACAATTAAAAAGACCAGTGGTTGCTGGTGGGGAAAGGGGCAGGCACAGATGAATAGGTGGAGCAACAAGGATTTTTAGGGCAATAAAAACACTCTGTAGAGAGACCAAGATGGCGGCATAGGTAAACACCGGAGACTGCTGCCGCAAACAACCACTTCAAAAATACAACTAAAAGACGGAACAGACATCACCCAGAACCACAGGAA
>NW_005367953.1:1516669-1520691 GCF_000412655.1 Myotis brandtii
AAAGAGGAACAAATGTAACCTGAACAATAAAGATTTAATTAAAAAAAACAAACAAACAAACAAACAAAAAAACACTCTGTATATTATAATGGTGGATACATTTCATTATGCATATGTCTGAACTTATAGAATGTATAATACCAAGAGTGAATTCTAAAGTAAACTATGGACTTTGGGTGATTATGACCTGTCAATGTAGGTTTATACTTGGTTAACAAAAATACAATTCTGGTGAATGATGTTGATATGGGAAAGGCTATTGATATGGGGGAACAGGATATATGGGAAACATCTGTACTTTCCTATCAATTTTATTGTAAATCTAGACCTGCTCTAAAAAAATCATCTTTTTTAAAAATGTTTTTTTTTAAATTGACGTTAAAGAGAGAGGAAAGGAGGAGGGAAGAGAGAGAGAGAAACACACACACACACACACACACACATCACATCAATGTGTGAGAGAAACACCAATCAGTTGCCTCCTGCATGTACTCTGACTGGGGGTTGAACCTGCAACCTGGATATGTGCTCCGCCCAGGACTCGAACCAGTGACCTTTTATGCACAGGATGATGCTCAACCATTTGACCCACACCATCCAAGGCTAAAAGAATCAAGTCTTTTAAAAATATCAAGTCTTTTTAATCAAGTGTGCCTTCCTAAAAGTGATTCCTTCTTGCTGTCCATCAAGTTCCTTTCCTTTTGCCCAGCTGGCGTGGCTCAGTAGTTGAGCATCGACCTATGAACCAGGAGGTCGTGGTTCATTTCTCAGTCAGGGCACATGCCCGGGTTGCGGGCTCGATCCCCAGTGTGGGACATGCAGGAGCCAGCCAATCAATGATTCTCTCTCATCATTGATGTTTCTCTCTCTCTCCCTTTCTCTCCCTCTCTAAAATCAATACAAATAAATATTTTTAAAGTTCCTTTCCTTTTGAAAATTTTTTTCTCAACGGTAATTCTGTTTTACATTTGGTGATTCTGAGCTTGCATATTAAATTCACTTTTGCTTCTCAGCACAGCTCTATATGTCTTGTAGAAAATGAAGTACTAAAAATAGAGGGAGAAAAAGATAAAGCAAGACATATGAGATCTTAATGGGGCTCTAAGTAGACAACATATCTCATAATGAGCCCCTACTGGAAAGTTGAGAGGCTCATTTATAAACTTTCAGTGTCTTTTACATCATATCTGTATGTCTTAACTAACATTTGCTAACAGTCATTGAACAAATTTCATCATCTGCCTGCAGATTCTAATTTTCCCTCAGTTTTGCAATAAATACACTCAATTATTCTGCCAAAACACAGTCTCTTGTGAAGATAAATTTAATAAAAAGAGCAGTGAAAGGAGGAAATTGAACTTACTCTAGTTTTGGCTTGGTGTTCAGTAGAACCCTCAATCTGATTTTCCTTTAATACTAGTTAACTATGCCAATTCACTACCAAAAAAAAAAAAACCAAAAAAACACCCACCTCTGAATCAATGCTTGACAACCTAATAATAGACTCCTTGGCTAAATATTTCTATTCCTTGGTCAATGGTTACTGTCATATAAACCCAGATTTTCCATTCTATTTTCTGTTTGGCCTAGAACAAGTGGCTGGCCGGTTGTATCTAGTTTTAGAATCCCTTCTGGAGTCTATTATTATTATTTGTCATTATCTGTTATCTATTACCCTTCTAAAGCCTATTATTATCCTTCCAGCTTCAATTCTTTCTTTAAATTGTTTCAGATCAATGGGCGAGTCTTTTAATCCCCAGGGAAGAATATGATTTTGTGACCTAATCCAGGACTCAGTAGGTTGCACTATTTCAATTTAATAACAGTGAAGGGAAATGCAAGGCATAAAAGTCACTGCCCTCAAGGATATATGCATCTAGTTAGGGAGGGAAGATGGGTGAGTGAAAAAAAAACCACATCTACCACATTAGGTTCTTAAGTGCTTAATGTAGGCTGTTGAATATGTGCTATAGGAGCTCAGAAACAGGAGAAATCACTGTGGGCTGGAGAACTCAGGAAAGATTTTGTAAAAGAATGGAGACTGGAGGATAAATAGGATTCTGAGAGGAAGGCAGAAATTGGAGAGCAGTCCAGGTGGAAGGCATTGTATAATGAGGCACAGAGATGGAAAGGCATAGGAATACTTGATGGAAATGATGGTTAGAACAGAGTAGTAGTTAGAGAGCAAGGCTTGAGCTCAGAAATGGGAGATGAGATTAGAAATATTGGGTGGGATAAACAGTGGTAGAGTTTGAATTTGGAGTTTGTTGTATGAGATATAGGAAGCTATGTTTAAGCAGGAGAGAAACATATACACTTAAGCCCACTTTCTATATGGTTCTCATGTCTTCCCAGCACTAAAATTTTAATTTACTAAGTACAATTTATTAAATTATGTCTGCCTCTTCCTGGAACTAGATACATCTCTGAATCCATTTCCCATTCTTTCTTTATTTGTTTGTTAATCCTCACCAGAGGATATTTTCCCATGATTTTTAGAGAGAGTGGAAGGGAGGGTGAGAGACAGAGAGAGAGAGAAATATTGATGCGAGAGAAACACATACATTGATTGCCTCCTGCACACGCCTGATCTGGGGCTGGGGATGAAGCCTGCAACCAAGATATGTGCCCTTAACCAGAATTGAATCTGAGACCCTTTCGTCTGCGGGCCGATGCACTATCCACTGAGCAAAACTGGCTTGGGCTCTCATTCTTTTAAGGGTATACTCACCACAATTCAGAGCCTTGAGAAGACACTATTGTATTTGCTTTGCTGCTGGAGATGTCCAAGTAAGAACATCTGACTCAACTCTCAGTTATTAAGCTGTCTGAAATCAGTGATGGTGAGACATGAACTATAGGACCCTAACGTTTGATATTTAGTTTTCCTTTATTTTTTCCTATACAAAAAATTTTAAATTGATTTTTAGAGAGAGAAGAAGGGAGAGAGAGAGAAAGAAACATTGATGTGAGAGTGAAACATTAATTGGCTGCCTCCTGCACGCCCCCTACTGGGGATGGAGCCTGCAACCCGGGCATTTGCCCTATCCAGAAATTAAACCGGCAGCCTTTGGTGAAGGGGAGGATGCCGAACCAACTGAGCCACACTGGCCGGGCTAGACAACATTTTTATACTTGATGAACTCTTCATTGGTAAGAAACAGGCCAGTTTTCTTTTGATGCAGTCAGATGCCTCCCAGAGAGATGCTAATAAGATGGCCCCACTGAGAACTGCTTGTGTCTCAGAAGAATGGAAATGTCTGAAGTTGGTTGTTCATGGGAAGAGGAGCAGGAAAACAACCACATACACTCCTTTGGACCTGCTATCTTTCTGAGTGACTCAATGCTGGGAGTCACAAAGATAAGCAACCTGGAGGTCTCAGCTAGAGAAAACCTTCCTTTTATCTTAACCAGCCCTATACTAACCAGGTCACTGCATCCTGCATTCATGGCTTCACAAAGCCCTGCCTTCATCCTAATTGGAGACTGATCTCTATTCAGGACCTTTGCTGTTGATGACCACCGAATAAAAGAAAAGGTCTGATATTGGCTGGGCCAGGATAGGCAGAACTGTGAGGTGGAAGTCTCTTAGTTTCAAAACAGGGCTCTCTCCTATCCCCTCATTGCCTCCAAAGCTAGGAGAAGCAGCTCCTAGTTTCTCCCAGCTTTAGGTCCCCCCAAATGTCAATCCCGTTCTGTTTGCTAGAAGGTTGTGACCCATCTCTATAATCTTGTTGTATAAATCTTATAGATTTAAAATTTTGTGTTACATAGCAGAGGAAGTGTGATCAATAGGTTGGCCTTTTGGTGCTGGGAAAATTGTGGTATGCAGACAGCCACTGTTTTTGGTATATATAATTTATCTGTGTTTAGAATTTTAGAGCAAACAGATTTTACAGGTCATTCTAGTCTTCCCATTTTACAAATGAGAAAAAATTTTTTTTAAATATATTTTATTGATTTTTTACATTGAGGAAGGGAGAGGGATAGAGAGTTAGAAACATCGATGAGAGAGAAACATC
>NW_005367953.1:1520740-1521323 GCF_000412655.1 Myotis brandtii
CCGGGACCCGTCAGTCCGCAGGCCGATGCTCTATTCACTGAGCCAAACCGGTTAGGGCCAAATGAGAAAATTGAGGTTCACGGACAGCAACCAATATGGTGACCCACCAACCATCCAGATTGCAGTGCTTTCAGAGGGAAACTGGGAAAGCCCGAAGCAGACGAGGGTGTCGGCCACCCAACAACCAGTTAACTAGCTCAAAGTTTCATAGTGGCTCGATGCACAACAGACTAAAATCCAAGCTTTCAGTCTTCTAGTATAAGGTCTTTTATATGACAACATAATGCAGTAAAAATATCTCTTTATTCACGAGCAACATATTAAAATTCTAGAGTACTGTAATATCAGTTTGACTTTATGTTCTAGGATGTTTATAAAAGTCTTCTCCCACTCTGATTTAGGCCATATTATTCTTAAGAACTCAGTACCCTATATAATGAAGAGGTAATTGACCATCACTCCAATACACAAGATGGCCACCCCCATGTGGTCAAATATGGCCACCACAAGATGGCCTGCAGGGGAGGGCAGTTGTAGGCAATCAGGCCAGCAGGGGAGGGCAGTTGGGAGGAACCAGGCCTGC
>NW_005367953.1:1521464-1527502 GCF_000412655.1 Myotis brandtii
CAGTTAGGTGTCGATCAGGCTGGCAGGGGAGTGGTTAGGGGCAGTCAGGCAGGCAGGCAGGTGAGCGGTTGGGAGCCAGCAGTCCTGGATTGTGAGAGCAATCAGACATCCCTTGAGGGGTCCCAGATTGGAGAGGGTGCAGGCTTGGCTGAGGGACACACAAACACACACCCCATGCATGAATTTCGTGCACTGGGCCTCTAGTTAGTACATAAAATTGTAGCCTAATTTAAATGTAAAAAGGATAGTAGGCTATTCCTGTCTTCATTGACAGAGAGAAAAAAATTGAAGTATATTGAGGTTAGCCAAAGACAGCATTTGTTGTGTAAATTCATTTAGGGTTATAGTTAAAAGGGTCTAAAATATATGAGGCTCAGATAAAAGACATAAGGCAATGGTTAGGTTTCTGTTCTGTTCTATTAATAAAAATTGGGACAATTAACCCAAGCATTGTTATTAACAATTCTTCCAGCTCAAATTCTTGTGGATGTAGTTAGAAAGCAGTGAAATCAGTTGATTCATGCAACTTTCAAATTGCCCCACTAATTTATAGGCACAGCTCCTTGTGGCTCCATGTGATAAGAGTAAAATGCTAAAAACCAAGGTTGATAAAACTTGCTGAATCTGTGTGAAGACAGAACTTATCTACTCCTTAAATATTAACGATCTGTTGGATTCCTCTTAATTGCTATGTTCTTCTCAAGCTACATGCTGTCTGGGAGCAAACTCATCCTCATCCATGGCTTCAGCTACTATTTATAACAGGACTAGAGGCCCAGTGCATGAAATTTGTGCACAGGTACAGTTCCTAGGCCTGGCCTGCGATCAGGACCATCTTCCCCAGCTGCCCACAGCCGGCCCTGCCCCCCGCTGCCACCCACCCGCAGTTCCCCATTTGCCATCGGGCGATCAGAGCCTGCTGGCCGGGGGAAGGGACTGAGATGTCTGCCGTTCCCGCCTGCTCACTGGCCCTGGCCCTGCCCCCGCAGTGGGTCACCCTCTGTGTGTGGGGCAACCAGCAGGGTGGGGGCCTTGGCCTGGTGATGCTCGTGTCCCCCTCTGCCCACCCCAGTTCCCCGTTCACCATTGGGCGATGGGAGCCTGCCGGCCAGGGAAAGGGACCAAGAGATGGTCAGTGTGCCTCACAGTGACTGGTTGAGCCGTCTTTCTGGTTGTTCTGCTGTTATGGTCAATTTGCATATTATCCTTTTATTATATAGGATGAGTGAATTTACTGCATGTCTCCTATCACCTCTGGCCTACACCCATGGTGCACATTGCTGGTTTGTCCTGGTATTCTCTACACCTCAACACATATCTAAATCTAATCTCTAAATCAATCTAAATTGGCACCAAATCTGTTTTCGAACCCATAGTTCATCAGTCTTGGACTGAGATGAACCTCCAAGCTGAGTTTCTGAATATCTCACAGCCTATCTCTACCTAGATGACTTAAGTACCTCAATTTCAACATGTCCAAGCAAACCTGCTTTTTACCCCCAAACCTGCTTCTTCCATTTCTTCCTTGCACTTTCACTCCAATTAGTCACCAAAGCCTGCACTTTATTTCTTTGTGAATCCTTCTTGACTCTTGCTACCGTCATACCTACTGTCACTGCTTTGTTAAGATTCTTACAAAACCTGCTTGCTTATACATTGCTGTAAGAAGGATTTCCCTCAAAACCATAAATCTGACCACATCATTCCTCTACTTACCAATCCCTATAAAGACTCTCCCATGATGGTTAGAATTCATTTCAAGCCTCTCACCTCAGCTTATAAGATCCTTTTCATTTGTCTGTACCTACCTTTCCAGAGGTGCTGACTTCTTTCTTGTTTTTTATGTTTTCTGAAGTTTTCACTTAGTTTTTTGTCTTTCATAAAGACGTATACTTGGCTTACTTTATTAATCAAATCTTTATTTATTTTGCTTTCCTATTTTATAATTTTTTATATCTAATTTCTTTGTCTTTACTTTTCTTTATTAACTTTTAAACTTTGATATGCAGATACTTTATTTTCAGTTTTAATGTTCTCTTATAAATGTTTTTATGGCTCTGGATTTTCTTTTGCATATTGCTTAGGTCACATCCTATAGTTCATGTTCTCCTTGTCATTCAGCTCTAACTTGTTTATACTTTTGGTTTTTACTTTGGATTTTACTCAGGATTTATTACAGAAAAATGTTTAACAATTTTCAAATAAATAGATTATTTTTTCCTTTTTTTTTTTCATTTATTATGAACTAGAGGCCCAGTGCATGAAATTCATGCACGGTACAGTCCCTAGGCCTTGCCTGTGATCAGGGCCATCTTCCCTGGCTGCCTGCAGCCAGCCCCGCCCCCCGCCATCACCCACCCCCGGTTCCCTGTTCACCATTGGGCAATCGGAGCCTGCCAGCCAGGGAAAGGGACCGAGAGGTGGTCAGTGCACCTCATAGTGACTGGTCCAGTGGGCATTCTGCCATGAGGGTCAATTTGAATATTACCCTTTTATTATATAGGATTAGAGTCAGAAAAATGTGACTGAAATAAATTTTCCATTTTGAAATTATGGAGCATTCATGTAAATGTGTGTGCAGACTAATACATGGCCAATCTTTGTAAATATTCCATAGAGTTTAAAAAGAATGTATTTTCTTTTACTATTAAGTATACTGTACTCTCCATATGTATTAAGTGAAACATATTTATTGTGACATTCAGTTATTCTTTCTGGAAGAGTGTTTCAGTGGCACCTCTTCTGACTAAAGATGTACATGCTCCCCAATTATTTCCCTTGTTCTTTTCTTTCAGTGAGATTTTGGCTAGGACAGAATTCTAGGTTCAGGATGGCTTTCAGAATTGGGACAATATTGGTTTTTTGTTCTCTAGCAACCCTATTATTCAGATCAGAAGTTCAGTGTTCATCCAATTGTTTCCTGATGGGTGCAGTTTTTGTCTCTCTAACATGTTTTAGGACAGTGTCTTTATTGTTTGGATTCTGAAATTTCACCAGGGCAAGCCTAGCATTGTGTTTTGTTTTTCTTTTTAATTTGGGGCTTTTCATCTGAAGATCTGATAAGAGCCTTTATCTCTATTATTATTTTTATTACTTCTTCCTCTGTGTTCCGTCTGTTCTTTTTAGGACTTCCATTAAATGGGTGATTATTTTTCCAGATCTTTTTCTCATGTTCCTTAGGTTTTTCCCATCACTTTCCCCCTTTTTCTTTCTGCATTAATCATTCTTCATTATCTTCCAGCTGATCATTTGACTCTTCAGCTATGTGCATTTTGCTATTTGGTCCATTATATTTTGGTCATATTTTTAACTTTCCCTTGTTGTTTTTTGTATTGCAGTGTATTTTCTTTTGAACACAATACCCCTTCTAACCAGTTTGAGGAAATTTATCATACTTACTTTGCAGTTTCATTTAATTTCCTTTGTTTATATTATTTTGTAGTTTTCTTTCATTTGCTGGATTCCATGTTTTCCCTCACGGGTTAATTCTTGTCCTTGTTCAGTTTAGAACTTATTTTAAATATATGTGTATAAATATATATATATTTTTTATGATGTTTTTTTTCTGTTGGTTTTCTTCAAATATTTATACATTGTAGTTTTCTGTTCCCAGAAGAAGAGGTGATTTCTAGCCAAAATAAACATCACTGCTCATGTAACACTGAAACAGGTTCTGATTATAGGAGCTGGGCTCCAGCAGCTAGTGTGGGGAAGTGTGTGTGGGACCTTCGTCCCAGGCCCTCCTCTAAGCACAGGCTATCTAGTCCTTGCTTTGATTTTCCAGCTTCCTCCACTATAGAGTTCCCTGTGCCTCAACTCCCACTTTAGAGTGCCACCCTCATGGCTTGAATCTGAAGACCAATCACAAGTCTATAGCGCTAAGAAGTAGCCACTCTCTTTACAACAACAGGGAGGTGGAGGGTGGATACTGATGTAAATATTTTGTCACTCTTACTGAATTACCTTGCCAACTGCTCTTTCCCCTAGTTCCCACTGTTTCTGCTCTTTGGATTATTTTGGTACACAGTGGAGAAAACACACTTCCTTTGACCTTCTCTTTCTTCTATATGAAATTGTGACTTCCTTAGTTTTAGTAGGTTTTACTTTCAATCTGGTCTGAATGGCTATATCCTTCAGAAATTCAGTCGGTGGCATCTCTTTCAAATTTACCACTCTGCTAATATTTATTCTTTTTATGTATACTTTTCTGTCATTTTAGTGGGAATTTTTTTTTTTTTTTTTTTAGAGAGAAAACCTTATGTTCAGTTAACCAAACTTGAACTGGAAAATCAACTCTGTTTAAGACTTCAATATGTAACCAGGACTTTTCAATTTTATTGTTCCCTCTGTTGAAGAATTTAAAACAAATGTCTCAAGGTCAGGTCAGAAGTATTCTGGGCTTTGCCCCAAGGCTCTTCCTTGGACATGATTAATCAGAGTCCCTTGAGAGAAAACCTTATGTTCAGTTAACCAAACTTGAACTGGAAAATCAACTCTGTTTAAGACTTCAATATGTAACCAGGACTTTTCAATTTTATTGTTCCCTCTGTTGAAGAATTTAAAACAAATGTCTCAAGGTCAGGTCAGAAGTATTCTGGGCTTTGCCCCAAGGCTCTTCCTTGGACATGATTAATCAGAGTCCCTTGCGGAGGCACGTCTTAGATGTCTTCTTCCTCAGGGTGAGAATGGGCAGACCACCTTGTCTCACCTTTCAGGGAATATAATTACAGTCTCAAACTTTGAACATGTTATCTCAAAATCTACTTCACATTTATCTCATGGAATTTCAGGACCTTCACACAACAAGGACTCCTGGTTGTTTATCTTTTTATCCCAGAGTTCCTGAGGAGATGTAAGAGATTAGATCCAGGGCATATACAAAAACAACCAGTGAATGCATAAATAAGTGGAAGAACAAATTTATGTTGTTGTTTTTTTTTCTCACTCTCTCTCTCTCTTCCCCTCTCCCTCCTTCCCTTCCTTCTCCTTTCTCTAAAATAAATAAATAAATAAATAAATAAATAAATAAGATTAAGTCCCCTTGAAGTCACTTATGTTTGTGGAACACTTTTCCACTTTACCTAGACTTTCATGTTGATATTTCATTTGAGCCTTTTGACAAATTTTCTCAGGAGATGTGGAATATTATCCTCATGTAACACATGACAAAATTGATCCAGACAAGTTTTTCTTTTTTTTTTTTTGCCAAATTATGCAAATAAAATCCCAAACCCTGAATAACTTCCTCTGAGTACACCCCATGTGGATTTCTTTAATGACTAAAGTGAGATCAGTGTCCTTAAACAAAAGCTGATTTTAAGTCTAGATATGTATCCCTGAGGCTAGACAGGGATTAAACTAGCTTGCAGGGGCTGGACTCAATATTTACTGAAAATAAAACGTGCCTGATTCTGACACATCAGATTTTTATATTTTTAAAGGTCATAGAAGCAATTATTCCTGGAAAAAAAAACAAAAAACCCAAAAACCAATTACAAGCATGATTATAGAAATTATTGCTTTAAGATGCTTGATCACCTACATTAACTCCATATTTTTGTCCACATTCCCTTTATTGGGTGTATTAGTTATCTGCTGTTGTTTCTAAAAGCACACTCCCCCCAAGGTTAGTGGTTTAAAACAACCACCATTTATTATTCTTCCTAAGTCTACCAGTCAGCTGGCAGTTCTGTTGATCTGTCCAGGCTCAGCTGAGCTCAGCTGGGTTCACTCAAGTGTCTGTGTTCAGCTTGAGTGGTGACTGGGATCTGGCTACTCTTCTCATTGTCTGATGGTTGGCTGGTTGGCTGTTGGCTGGAGCAGTGTCTTTCATCATCCAGCAGGCCAACCAGGCTTGTTCATGTGGTAGCACCAGACGTGAAAGCTCACCAGGCCTCTTGAGCCCTAGGATTATAACTGGCCAAATGTCACTTTTACTATTTTTGTTGTTGTTGTTTTTAATCTTCACCTGAGGATATTTTTCCCATTGCTTTTCAGAGAGAGTGGATGGGAGGGAGGGAGGGAGGGGGAGGAAGAGA
>NW_005367953.1:1527541-1542163 GCF_000412655.1 Myotis brandtii
AGAGAGAGAGAGAGGAAAGGGAAGAGAGAGAGAGAGAGAGAGAGAAAAGAGAGAAACAGAGAAACATCGCTGTGAGAGAGATACATCAAATGGTTGCCTCCCTCATGTGCCCCAACTGGGGGCAGGGAGCGGACCTGCAACCCACATTCGTGCCCTTGTCTTGGAATCAAACCTGCAACCCTTTGGGTCACGGGCTGATGCTTTAACCACTGAGAAACACCAGCCAGGCTCCACTATGTTTTGGTGGTCAAAATAAGTCAGAAATCCAATCCAGAAACAAAGGGTAGGAATCTTCAGTCATATTGGAAGGGGCATGAATACAGAAAGGAGAATATTGGCCTCATTTTTGCAAACAGTCTAGCATACCTATTTATTGTACCCATGCCTCTGCTTCTGTGAATGTTAGCTGCCAAATGCTCTCTGATACCTCCTTTTTTCTAGTGAATTGCCCTCAGTGGAAGGGGACTGCAGTGTCCTAGGGATTAAGACCCATCTTCTGGTGAGAGGAAGGAGGTGCAGCTCACAGCAAATGGCTGATGGATATGGGAATACAAATGGCCAGCCCCCTGAGGCAAGGTGGTAGGTGGCGCGATTTAAGCTCCAGAGCCACCCTGTGGATCAAGGCAAGACTAGACTTCCTCTGGGTCCACATCCTTGTTTGGCTTTCACCCTTCCCTTTTCTTATCTTTCTCACCCCTGTACATACTTATAGGCATTGTTGCATGCTTTTAGCTTAGTTGCAGTCTCTGTGAGATTTCAAAATGCTGTTTTACACTTCGGTAAAAAATAACGGCGAATGTTTACTGAGAGCTTGCCATGCATGGGCTCTGTGCTGGGTATAGAACATATATGACCTCATTTAATCCTTGCCATGACCATATGAGATAGCTATTGTTATCAGTTTTTACACTTTTAGTGTTTTCTAAATCATTTTGTAGTTGGGATTTTGTTCTTTACTCTAGCACCATGAGACTTCTGAGTCTGCATAAAAACAGCCTTTGACACATGGCATGAGGAAACACCTGACAAGTCACAGACAAGACAATCTGACCTCCTTCAACCCGGAAAATCAGGCCTCACTGGGTGCACCATTGAACAACACTGATAGGAGAACCCGATGGCCAAGGAAGATTCCTGTTCAAAACACTACATCTTTTCAGTGACATCAGTTGGTCATTTTGGTGTGTAATTCTGATACTACAAAGTGTGGCAAAGTATAAAAGTCATTCATACGTGTAACAAGTGTTGTGGACATCACAGGAAGATGAGAAATGAGTCAATAGCAACTGTTCAAGTCAGTAAATTCCTAATTTCAGCAGCTGTAGCAGGAAATGGGAAATCTTTTAAAGGCAGGGTCAAAGGAAAGGCCTCAATTCTTCGTTAGTTGTGTAGCAATGCTTTGTCTTTTTCAGTTTAGGTGGAAATGACCTCGAACTCCAAGGGAAAACCCAGAGAGGAAGACCAGATAAGACTGTTTGGCATGATGCTAAGGCAGAAACCAAGGCTCAGAGAGGTAAAGTGAGCTAACTAATCCCCAAAGTTACACGGCTAGGAAGTGGTATAATGGGGATTTGAACCAGGATGCTCTGCTGCCCTTGGAAATATCAGGAAATGAAAGAGTGGACAGCATGGTGCTCTGTAGAGGGTGCTGCCTGGCAAACGGCTCCCACAGTGCTGACCTCCCAGAGTAAAAGCAAAGCAAACTCAACAGGTGGCATTCCACGCAACTGTCATGATTCCACCTACCTCAGCTAATGCCCTGCAAGTTTTATTTTTAGGTGATTTCAGCTGGAGTTATAAAAGTACTGTAGATATGTTAGTCACCCAGAAGAGACATTTGAAGAGAAGGGGAGCTTGGGAGAGAGACTGGATAATGAGTGTGTTTCTGAGTTCAGTTCATTTGAAATTGCTGCTAAAACTGACAAGAAGCTGCTAAGAGGTTTAAATTTGGGAGCTTATGTAAAGAAAGTTTCTCTGGAGAGTGAGTAATTAAGACATAATTCTTCCAGTGAAATAAACAGAGCCTGATTTACCAGGAGATCGGGTATCTTGTTCTATACAGACCAGAGATCAAAAGCTGCCGCTGTGCACTCTGTGAATTCCCCCGGGAGGACTCATTGGCATCCAGCCCACAGGTGACCCACCTGTGTGCACTCCCCCAGGAAGGAGCCACAGGAATAACTCCAGTTCCTGAAGATCATTTGTGTCGTCCAAAAGAAAAGCAGTCACCCTAGAGCCCCATGAATGCCCAGTTTAGTCTCACCTTTTAGTGGATTTTTATGTGTCCCAGTATCTTGAAGACGAAGCCAACAACTGATTTTTTTCATCTGCCCAACTGATTGTGGCCTGCTCTAAGCAGGCAGGCAGGAAAAGCAGGTCACTTCTATTACCCAACACGCAGGAGGTACAGTACAGAGAAAAATGGGAAAAGAAGTGAGAGCATAAGGCAAAAGGATTGAATGAGCTCAAAAAAGGACAATAGGGACCTGGTGAGCAATCCTTGGCAGGCTGCCCGGAGCAGCTTCAGGAGATGGACAGAGCCCAGAAAGAGCATTTCCTGCTTTGGGTTAAAAAAATAAATCCAACTATCCTCTAAGAGGTGGTCTATTCATCCTGGGCAGCATTAGGTCATTAATTTGAAAATTGCAGGTAGCAAGAAAAACAGCATTTTCTTAACACCTGAATGAACGGGCCTCTCCCTTCGACACCCACTGCACACCTGGGTTATATTACTATTATCTTGCATGTGGGTAGTTTCCAGAAAGTTTCAATGTTGGTGAAAGCTTGAACATTCTGTTGCTTCTCTAAAACGTATCCTACGTGTCCTAGTAACTACTGTTTCTCTCGGCCCACACTTATCTTTGATAGTAAATAAAGGGTAATCACCACATGGGTTAGGAAGTAGCATTTTTTCCAAAACCACAATTATTCTGGAATTAGCAGAATCCTTGTCATAGAAACTCAAAGAGGCTTTATGTTTCCTCGACCCTCTAGAACTCATCGGCTCCTCTCAGCAATACTTTGGAAGTTTCCAAGCTCCACACTATCTGTCTAGCTGGCCTTCCTTCAGAAGCTGATAGTCTGGCTTTGTCTTTCCAATTTACCAGCCCAGAAAACCTTGGACTTGGGAGGCTTGGCCTTAGATTGTCTAGGTTAGTTACTTTGAACCGTTTTCCATGTAAATTTTTCCTGATGCTCATGCAATCTGTAATAACTACAGTCCTTTGAACTCCGAGCAGGTGTATGGTTTTACAGCACAATATTTTAAGATAGAATTTGTCTTAATCTTCAGTTAAGCCTCTTTAGACAAACAGAGCCGCCAAGAGAACAAATGCAATTCACTGACAAGTTGTTTGTCTAGTTAACAGTAAGTACGCAAATCAGTTTCCTGTTCACACAAAGGATTTTCTTGTGTTTGAAATCTTTGACCAAAGGGACGTTGGCTTGGATTTTTACAGGGAATTTACAACTTAAATGATCTATAGTACTCTGGGCACCAGGATGTGCGGTGACTTAGCAAGCAGCTGGTTAGTAGCAAACAAGTATATTGCCAGAGTTCCTGAAAAGGGCCTTTGTGTGCGGAGTGAAGGCATCACGAAGGGCCTGCGTGGAAGCAGACTCAGCTCAGTGGAAGGTATCAGGAAGCTGGAGGGCAGCAAGGAGGGAAGGAAAAGGAAAGCCTTATTGTCAAGATAAAATTAAGACAACAGTTTGCAAATGGTCCATTTCCCTCAGGTTTTGTGTTCAAGGTTTTCTGCTTTTGCTTTTTTTTTCCTTCCATGTATTCCTTCCTTTTTTTTTTTTTTTTTAAAGAAACCCGAAAACATTCACATGAGTAAGTCTTTCCAAAGATCCTCTTGAGTCTGAAGGTCCATAGCAGGTTTGGATGGTCTTTGGAAGATAAATCATGTGCAGCCAATCATAGCTGAGGCCTAGAGCTGCAGCCCTGCAGGCTATGGAAGGTTGCTATTTCGGGAGCATTGCTGATGTGTGCCTGTCATACAATATAGATACTTTACAGACATAATCCCCCATGTGTTCATTGATGTACTTTGTCCTTTTTGCCCAGTTCTTTAACTTTCTTCTCTTTACTTTTTTACCCCAAGAGAGTTCCCTGCAGTCCAGGTAAATGAGACGTAAGTTGCACATGGCCTCGGGGAAGGTAGTTGTTTTGGAACCTGAATAACAAAGGTAGCATATTCTCAGTTCTTAAGTTCAAAGCTGCCGGTTTAAACGAAAGATGGAACAAATCACAAGTACCCTTGTAGAACCAGTTTCTCTTGTGGTCAAGCCCGGGAGGATGTAGATATGAGTAA
Source organism: Myotis brandtii (assembly GCF_000412655.1). NCBI lineage: Eukaryota > Metazoa > Chordata > Mammalia > Chiroptera > Vespertilionidae > Myotis > Myotis brandtii. The sequence continues at coordinate 1,531,858 of NW_005367953.1, forward strand.
GTGTGCAGTTTAGAAAATAGAACAGTGATTCTCAGGGAGTTGACCCCTCCCTCCCATGCCATTCTGATGTGACAGCTGGTAGGTACTGGTGAGAACTGGTGGCATAGTTTATCTAGGCAGTAGGGGGCCAGAGACAGTTTCCTCAACTGTATGTGCACTTGAAGTTGTGGGCGAAGGCACTCAACAGTCTAAGAGCAGGTGACTGATAGAAGCTGGGGGAAGCCTCTGGGCTCTGCGGGTCTTGTGGCTGGAATGAAAGGTTACATCTTTAGCAGGGGATCAAGGCCACATATTTCCATGTTTGCAGATACCAGTACTATGTGGGAACCAGGTCAAGGTCTGCAGTCCCTGCAAGTACCATGGGAATAAGACAGGGTGAGTCACACCTGAGAGGCCAGCATGGGCTTGACACATAAATAAACACCTCCTGTTGGCTGCTGAGGGAGTGCCATCTGCTTACATCCTCTCAGAGTTTATTAGCATCAACCTGAGGATGAGGACAAATAAATATTATTTTTTTAAAAATTCTTTATTGTTTAACTTAAAGTATTACATATGTCTCCTTTTCCCCCCATTGACCTCTCCCCAGCCTCTCCCACCCCCCAGCACATGCCCTCACCCCTCTAGTGTTTGTGTCCCTTGGTTATGCTTATATGCATGCATACAAGTCCTTTGGTTGATCTCTGACTTACTCCCCCACCCCCTGCCTTCCCTCTGAGGTTTGACAGTCTGTTCGATGCTTCTCTGTCTCTGGATCTATTATTTTTTTAATCATAGTTTATGTTGTTCATTATGTTCTACAATATAAGAAATATTCTTGATTTAAAAAGAAAAACAGACTGAGTTTATTTTTCCTATTAGTTTTTTTTTACTTGAGATAACTTAGATTCATATGCTGTTGTCAGAAATAATAAAGAGAGATGCTGTATATCCTTTACCCAGTCTCTCGAATCGCACAACTTGCAAAACTGCAGTATAATATCACAGCCAGTACATTAACAGTCAAGGTATAGAACAATCCCATCACTACAAGGATCCCTCGTGTTGTCCTCTTATAACCACACACACTCACCTCTCCAGCCCTTAACATCTAGCAACCACTAATCTGTTCTCCATTTCTATAATTTTGCTTTTATGAGAACTCTTTATTGCTCCTCCACCTTTGAAAAATAATGTTGATGGTATAAAATTATAGATTAGTGGCTTTTTTCTTTCAACACTTTAAATATTTCATTTTACTATCTTCTTGCTTGCTGGATTTGTGACAATTCCAATATAATTCTTATCCTTGTTCCTCTGTAGGTAAAGTGTTGTTTTCTTTTGGCTTAATTTAAGATTTTCTCTTTGTTTGATCTTTGAGTCTGAGTATAATATGCATAAGTGTGAGTGTGTGCGTGTGTGTGTGTGTGTGTGTGTGTGTGTGTGTGTGTTGCATTTCTCCTGCTTGGTAGACTGTGAGCTTCATAGATCTGTGATCTGGTGTCTGTTATTAATTTAGGAAAGTTCTCAGCCATTTTTATTTTAGATATTTTCAAATTGTTTAGCTATTCTAGTTTATTTGCCTTTACATATAAATTTTAGAGTAATTTCTTCTATATCTCCAAAAAAATCTTGCTGAGGTTTGATAGACATTGGGTTAAACCTCTATATCCATTTGGGGAGAGTTGATATCTTTACTATGTTGAGTCTTCCAATCCATGAACGCAATATGGCTTTCCCTTTATTTAAGTCTTCTTTGATTACTTTTATTAGCATTTTACAGTTTTCTGTATATAAATCCTGTACATGTTTGGTTAAATTTACTAGAAAACTTTTTAAATCATAAAATAAAGTGATGTAAATGGTAATGCATTTTTTAATTTCAGTGTTTTATTACATGTTCATTGCTATTACATAGCAAAACAACTAATTTAATTTTTATATCTTTATTCTGTATCCTGAGACCTTGCTGAATTTATTTACTAGTCTTAGAAGTTTTTTTCTTTTTTCTTTTTAAGATCCTGGAATTTTCTAAAAATCTACAAATAGAGAATTCTTCATAAGAGAATAAATTGAATAAATTTCCCTCTATCACAATTTTTGTGAGAGTATTTGATCATAAGTGGGTATTAAATTTTTGTCAAATGCTTTCTGTACATTAATTAATATGGTTATATGATTTTTCTGTTTTAGCTTGTTAATATGCTGGATTACATTGTTTAGGTTTTGAATATCACACCAGTCTTGCATCTCTGAAATAACCTCATTAGGTCATGATGTATAATTTTGCTGAATACTATACAGTGGGGCCTTGACTTTCGAGTTTAATTCGTTCCGAGACCGAGCTCGTTAAGGAGCTCGTTAAGGAGCTCGTTAACTCAAATTACTCTATCAACTCAATGCAAAAAATCATCCAAGAGACAGCTGGTATCTCAAAAAACTCGTTGGTCGGGACACTCGTCAGTCAAGGCCCCACTGTATTGCTAATATTTTGTTAAGGATCTTCTATTGTAATCATGGGGGGATATTGGCCTTAGTGTTCTTTGTCTGATTCTGACATTGAGGTAATACTAACTTTATAAAATGAGTTGGAAAGTGTTCCCTCCTTGCAGTGGTTAATTTTATGTTTCAACTTAGTACCCAGATATTTGGTCAAACATCATTCTAGATGTTTCTGTGAAAGTATATTTTAAATGAGATTAACATTTAAAGCAGCAGACTTTAGGTAAAGCAGATTACCCTCCACAGTATGGGTGGCCTCATCCAGGCTGCTAAAGGCCTTGATAGAAAAAGACTGACTTTCCTTGAAGGAGGAGAATTCTGTCAGCTGAAAGCCTTTGGACTTAAACTGCAACATTAACTTCTCCCTGAGTCTCCAGGCTGCCAGCTTACCCTGCAGATTTTGGACTTGCCAGCCTCTGTAATCACATGAGCCAATTCCTTAAATTACCCCACGACCGCCCACCACATCAAACTTAAAAGCATCTGTACCAATTTACATTCCAACCAACAGTGCACAATGGTTCCCTTTGCTCCATATCCTCACAAACACTTATTATTATTTCTTGTCTTTTTGATAATAACCATTCTAACTGGTGTGAGGTGCTATCTCATTGTGATTTTGATTTTGATTTCCCTGATGATTAGCGATGTTGAGCATCTTTTCATGTACTTGTTGGCCATCTGTATATCTTATTTTAAAAAATGTCTATTTAGATCCTCCTCTGCCCATTTTTAAACTAAACTGGGGTTTTTCTCTTTTTGCTATTGACTTATGAGTTCTTTATGTATTTTGGATATTAGCCCCTTATCAGATACATAATTTGCAAATATTTTCTTCTGTTCAGTAGGTTGCCTTTTTATTTTATTGATAGTTTCCTTGGCTGTGCAGAAGCTTTTAAGTTTGATGTAATCCCACTTGTTTATCAAGTATATTTTAAATGATAATTCTCTTAATCATGTGTGGGTTATTTTTAAGGTGAAAGGTATATTAGTGCCATTTCATGATCCAACCCCACTCTGATTCTGTAAAATTCTTCAAAGAAATGTAATAGAATGAAAAGTATCATGAAGTACTCTCCAACAGGGAGGAAAATTAAGTTGTTTATTTTATAAAGCTGTCACAATACTCCCTTTAGTCCAACATGACTTAGGTCACCAGGAAGAATGAAGAAGCATCTCTGAGTATCTACTATATGTAAGACATGTGCTTTTCCAAGTTGTCTCTCTTTAGGGAAAATTTTAATCAACTTTACCCTGAGGAAAATTCCCCCCAGTTCTCACTGTCATTAGTGTTTGTTGGAAATAATGCAAACACATTAAACACTGGGTTTTCCTATATCTGGAGAAGTGCTGAGAGGTTCAAATTGGCAGTTCCCTGTTCTGTCTTTAGCTATCATAATTAATTGTGTCTACTCAAGTCACATCTGGAACAACCATAATCTAATTGAACGACTGTAATTTAATCAAGCTCAAGACAGATGGAATGACCATGATTTAATAAAACATAAAGTACAAACTATAGTATATCAAGAAAAAATTGTCTTTATTTTCCATAGTAACATAGAAATTTTCATTTGATCTAGAGATTTATTATTCTTGCAGATGAAATGATGCTATATGTATAGAGAACCCTAAAGACTGCACCCATAAACTATTAGAACTGATAAATGAACTCAGTAAAGTAGCAGCATACAAAATAAATATACAGAAGTCGGTTACATTTTTATACATCAATAATGAAGTGTCAGAAAGGGAAACTAAGTAAACAATCCCATTCACAATTGCATCAAAAATTAAATATCTAAGAATAAATGTAATCAAGGATGTAAAAGATCTGCATTCAGAAAATTATAAGACACTGAAGAAAGAAATTGAAGAAGATACAAATAAGTGGAAACATAAACTGTGTTCAAGGATATGAAGAATTAACATCATTAAAATGTTCATATTACCCAAAGCAATCTATAGATTCAATGCAATTCCTATCAAGATATCAATGGCATATTTCACAGAACTAGAACAAATATTTCAAAAATTTATATGGTACCACAAAAGATCCCAAATAGCCACAGTAATCTAGAGAAAGAAGAACAAAGTTGGAGGTGTCACAATACCTGATATCAAACTATACTACAAGGCCATAGTAATCAAAACAGCATGCCACTGGTATAATAACAGACACATAGATCAATGGAACAGATAGAGTCCAGAAATAAACCCACAATTTTATGGTCAATTAATGTTTGAAAAAGGAGGCAAGAACATACAATGGGGGAAATGACAGTCTAGTCAATAAATGGTGTTGGGAAAATTGCACAGATATCTGCAAAATAATGAAACTAGACTACTTTTCTTCCACCATACACAAGAATAAACTCAAAATGGACCAAAGACAAATGTTAGATTCAAAACTGTAAAAATCCTAGAAGAAAACATAGGCAGTAAAGTCTCAGACATTTCTCATAGCAATATTTTTTTTCTGATATATCTCCTTGGGCAAGAGAAACAAAAGAAAATATAAACAAATGAGACTATATCAAACTGGAAAGTTTTTGCACAGTAAAGGAAACCATCAACAAAGTGAAAAGACAACCCATTGAATGGGAGAACATATTTACCAATGATATATCTGGTAAGGGGTAAATATCCAAAATTTATTAAGAACTTATACAACTCAACACCAAAAAGACAAACAAATTAAAAAATGGGTGAAGGACCTGAATATAGACTTCTCCAATAGACATACAGATGACCAATAGACAAATGAAAAGATGTTCAACATCACTAATCATCAGAGAAATACAAGTGAAAACCACAATGAGATATCATCTCATAACTGTCAGAATGACTATTATCAATAAATCAACAAACAACAAGTGTTGGCAAGGGTGTGGAGAAAAGGGAACCCTCATGCACTGTAGATGGAAATACAGATTGCTGTAGCCACTGTGGTAAGCAGTATGGAGTTATGTGAAAAAATTAAAAATGGAACTGCCTTATGACCCAGCAATTTCTTTTCTGTGAATATATCTGGAGAAGCCAAAACACTAATTAGAAGGAATATGTGCACCCCTATTTTCATTGTAGTATTATTTATCGTAGACAAGATTTGGAGGCAGTCCAAGTGCCCAGCAGTAGATAAGTGGATAAAAAAGCTGTATGACTCAGTGGTTAAGCATCAACCTATGAACGAGTTGGTCACAGTTCAATTCCAGGTTAGGGCAGGGCACATGCCTGGGTTGTGGGCTCCCATGCCTAGTGGGGGGTGTGCAGGAGGCAGCCAATCAATGATTCTCTCTCATCATTAATGTTTCTATCTCTCCTTCCCTTTCCCTTCCTCTATGAAATCAATAAAAATACATTTAAAAAGTAAAGGAATTAAGAAAAAAAACACAAAAAACCTCGTAGGCACAGACAACAGTATGGTGATTACTAGAAGGAAAGGGGGTGGAGTGATGTAGAAAAGGGTAAAGGGGATAAACAGTGATTGAAAGAGACTTGACTTGGGGTGGTATATATACAATACAATACACAGATGATGTATTATAGAATTGTACACCTGAAACATAATTTTATTAATCAATCTTCCCCTAATAAAGTCAATAAAAAATTTAAAAAGTGATTTATTACTCCTCTAGAGAGTTTAATGAAGTGGTGGAACAGATGGGGTTTCTTGGGCTTTAATCTCCAGAAGAGTTTTCCATATCTTTGTTTTGAAATGCAAGTATTTTATTTTCTGATTTTAATTACTAAAGAAAAGAAGTTTTGACATAAACACAGGCTCCCTTTTTAAGCCTAATTCTGTTTTCTCAGTATGCATTGAGCTTTCCAGTTCTTAGTGAAAAAATAGCAGATGGGAATGTGTTCCGTGAAATTATATATCACTCTAGGGGCCTATTCAATTTCCATATTTGATTAGGTCTCCTGGATCTGTCAGTGGGCTGATGCTGCAAACAACTCCCACCATTACAGCCTGAGCTCCTGATTCTCAGGCTCTCTAACATTTTAGGTGATAACTGTGCTTAAAAATTGTGGAGTAAACAACACGATGGGAAAAAAATTCTCTGTCTTTAGGATCTCAGTTTATTAAAGTTCTTAGCAAGATTCAATCTAGTGAAAAAGCTCAAGGAATGGGTTTAAGTTTCTGTGGTAAAATACTAAGATGGAGTAACTCCCAGAGTATAATCAGGTTAATTTAAACCTTGGCATCTTTGCTAGGTTGGAGGTAAAATGGAGAACAAAGAGTCACAGCTTTCTCTATCCCTAGACCTTCCCCCAGGTCTCAATCTCCTGTCCGCAGCAGATTGTACATGACCCGACTCTCTGAATGTTGTTCACCGCATTCATCCACTCAAGAAAGTCCATGGAGAGTTAAAAAAAAAATTCCTCTATTCAATCCCAACTGTGTTTATAAAAGGAATTGTGGTGAAGAAAGCCTCTCTCCTGATTTTTTTTTTACCAGACATTTCTTGAACTTACTATTTAACAAACTTAAATGTTATAGTAAACAACTGAGGCAATAATAAACATTCTATTATTGTATATGTAAATTTGAGCTAAATCTAGACATTTGACATGACTGATAGAGCATATAATAAGTACAAGCACAAATAAGTAAATATTTGTTGCGTGAATAACAGAACATATACTCTGGCTCTTGCTTTATTTTTAAGAAAATGGGAACTTTTGCCAGAAATGGCAGTGTGGTGAAAAGATGGCTACTTCGATTTATAGTGGTGCTGCTCTGCATAGTCTTTGGAATGGTAGGGGATGATATGGCAGATAAAGTGACTTTATTTGTTTGACCACAAGAGCTCTGGAAATCAGTAGCTGGATTTCTAGAGTCATGATTTTAATTCATCTCGGAGGATGCCTGCCTTTATGTTTGAAAAATGACACAAATGCTCATTTAATTACAGAAATGTAAAGCAAATACCTATTTCTCCTTCTTGAGAATGAAGTCGCTACATACACGATTGGAGATGTGCAGGCTGATTCTTAGCACCTCTGTAAAGTAGTCTATATTGAGAATACTTCCTCGGAAGCATAGATATTTATAGGACTGTTGGTATCCCACAGAGGGTGTTATTTAAGCTTGAATAACCCAGATTCTAGGACATATGGTTGGAGTTCATGAAGTCAGACCCCACCCTGTGGGCAGGGTGGAGTTTTCTCCTGAAGAAGAATATTATCATAATTAGTCATCCTAGGATTCAAAATGAACAGTTTTGGACTAGGGGAAGCAGAGACCTGTTCCTCTCTCTGGAGGAAGAGTTGGGGTATCTGTAATGATATTCCAAGGGTAATAGCTAAGCTGGTGTCTACTGAGAACAAAGCAAGAACCTGCGATCTTAAGTTTAGGACTATGAGTAAATTAAATTAGCTGTGTGATTTTTTGCACCGTATCTTGATTATTCCCAAGCATTTAATAAAGTTTTGTTAAATACCATAGCATGGCTTGGTTATGCTTCGGAGAGTTAAGGGAGATGCTTCTGATGGTGTCCTGAGCTCATCAGGGTAGCAGAGGGAAAGTGTGGGGACATGGGGTGGACAGTCAGAACATGGCAGGAGATTGCCCTCTCAAGCATCAGTGGTGAGAACAGCAGACCGAGGTGTTGAGTCACCAATATGGTGTGATTTCCATACATTTCTTGGGAAGCAGAACTTAACAGAAAGTTGGACCCAGCAGGAATTTCTGGATGGAAGTGTGGAGTCTTAGTGATTTACACTTTTAATGGAGACTTTTAATAGTGTGGCTCATGTGAATCTCAATCTGCAAACTCAGTTCTGCAGGAATTCCTTTTCTCTATTTTCTATAAATTATCTAAATATGGACTTGGAGTCCCTATCCCACCAGGGGGGCAGGAAGTTTGACCTCAGTCATTCTGGGTCTCTTCTCTCACTGGCTTCATGCCAGGAGTCTTGGTTCTGAGACCCTTCTGTCCTCTGATGATGTTGAGTCCCTTATCTTCCTAGTCAGCTTGGTCCCCTCAGATCTGCTGCTTTGTTTTATCCAAGCCACACATGGGGATGGGACTCCTGACAGGGCCTGGGACCCTGGGTCTCAGAATTCATCTGCCTCATGTTCCTTGTGGGTAATCCCACTGAGGGCCTGCTATATCCCGAAAGCAATAACTGATGGCTAATAAATGCTGGTCCCTAACAAGATTATAAGGCATCCACTGTACCTGCTTTTCTCTTTCACCATAATAATATCAACTTCATTGAAATAGGAGCTAATCAATAAGGTACACCTTTTACTGTAAGGCCAAGGATTATATTATCAGCTTTTTCTTTTAACTAGAGCTCACTGTTGTCATGGTTTGGACCTCATATCACAAAAAGCTTGTTCTGGACTCGTTTTTTCTATTCCTTTTTGCTTTCATTCTTTACCTGTGATTTCATTCTATGAAAAAATGTGACATCAGATAATAAACTCTTGGCAAAGATGACTTGTGACATTTAGGAAGATGGATTTAAAATAATTATTAGACCATTTGCTGTATGACTTTTGCATCCAAGAACAAAGGATTGGGTATTATTGAATTTGAGCAGTAAGAGTCATTAACACACACACACACACACACACACACACACACACTCAAATGCAAACCTCATAGATGAAAATGGTCATCTTGCCACGGGCTCATGTTATTGGAAATGTATTGAATATCTGACTCCAGATGGTCAATTTCTCTGGGAAGCTGGGAATAAGAACTGTTTTTGGTTTTGTTTTATTTCATAAAAGTCCCAGTTTCATTAGCTATCAGAAATCTCATGGCCAGCTCTGTTGCTGTGAACTTTTTCTGAGTGTACTAGTACTTTTATTTTAAAAAAGGTTATTTCCTATTTGAACTTGATTCTCCTCTATTAGCAAAAAAGCTCTCAGGTGTCTGGAAAATCTATGAAATATATTTTTTTCTTCAAGAAATCTTAAGAAAAGATTTTATTGTAATAGCAAGGGAAAATTATACTAATAATTTATTCTTTACAATTTATTATTTTTTAGTTTTTGTCTGATTTTTTCAAATTATGAGAGCCAGACTTTTTGAATCTCAGACTTTTGCTTTTCTAAGTCTTTCAAAAGTGTTTTGTTATATCTTTGGAACTGTCCCTGCAATCCCTTTCTTGATAATTGCCAAGTAAATATTATTTTAACTTAGGCCTGCAACATTCATCAACACTTCTCTATTTGTCTCATTAAAGGAAAAATTCTTTACTTCAGTGTAATGTAAAAACAAATGATTGTGTTTTGGGATAAGCACAGCAGTTTAGGAGATAATTATAACTTGACTGAATCATTCTTTCCCAGAAATGCATTTAGGCATAAAATATTAGAATTTATTTGCTTTTGCTAAACTTTGCTCCCCCACCCTCTGCCTCCAGATTTCTGGGCATTTTTTCTTCAATGACTTGCTTTCCTGCTAACCTTGAACAAGTGTGTTGTTATGATTTCAGCTCACCATGTACATAATAGTGGAACTAAGTTGTTAACTCGAACATTTATTTAAATTAGACATATCACACATTCAATTTAACTCTCTGAGAAAAGTTAATGACTAGTAAAAAAGGAAGATTAAAATTATGCATATATTTATTTAAATGTTTTGAGACTATTAGAGAATGGTGTAAGTTACTTGTTAAATATTTTTTCTGGATTTCCTAGTTATTTTTGAATCAGATAACCTGATGATTTGTCAAATTTTCATTAAGAAATAGGTTCATCATTATGCTAATTGCTTTGTGCTATTTACACCAGGTATTTTAAAGATCAGTAGACCACTTCAACAACCCAGATTGTTCCTGAGAAAATGAAACTTTATAT
>NW_005367953.1:1542176-1553474 GCF_000412655.1 Myotis brandtii
AAACATCAATGATGAGAGAGAATCATTGATCAGCTGCCTCCTGCAAGCCCCCTACTGGGGATTGAGCCTGTAACTGGGGCATGTGCCCTGAGCAGGAATCAAATTGTGACCTCCTGATTCATAGGATGATGCTCAATCACTTAGCTACACTGGCCTGGCAAGAAAATGAGATTTTGACTTATAGTATGGGCTATAATCTGATTTTTAGTTTGTTTGGTTAAACCTGATTAGCACAGCTTTAGTAGAGCTAAAGCTTACTCTTCAAATCCCGGCGGGGGGCGGGGAGGGATGGTAGAAAATAAAAATAAACTTTGGGGGGCATACAATGTCATAAATGTTCCACTAGGAATATGACATTTTTTACTTAGAAATGCCTTAGAGCCCAGTAACACTGTTTCTTACCACCCCCATACCTCAATAAAACCTGGATATTTAAAGAATTCGTATTACCAAGGTGTCACTAATAGAGATTAGTATATTCATTCTTGGGCCAAATCTCTTTCCCACTTCTGATTTGGAGATAACCTAGACCTCAGTCAAGATCAGCTTCTTGTAAAGATAACTCTGCAGGGTAATATGACCCTGGAGGCTTTCTTCTTCATTGGCTGGTCCTTGCCTATTGAGAGATGACAGGCTCAATTAATTATTAACAGCAGTTTCAGCTCTGCCTGTTATTTTATCTCTGCTGCTTTCCTGCTGAGGGCCAGCCAGGGCATGAGCCAGGGGAAATTGATCTAGAAGTTACCATCACCCTGTCTGGGAAGTAATAGGATTTTCTTTTTCTCCCCCTCCCTTTCCATCTAGCTCACTCTCAATATTTCATGGGATTGAGACAATCTTTGGTAAAATAAAATGATGGAACCTTGATTATCATAACATATCAAAATGGCAGAGATGATAGTTTGTCTTGGAGACAGTCCACTCTTAACAGAGATATAAAGCTTTCTCACAGTAAGGACATGCCGACCTTCGGCCTCACCATGGTATTAGAAGCAATAGGCAAAACTTCAAGCCTGGAATTGGGAGAAAGGAGATCATAGAATTTACAGAGATAAAAAGGAGGAACCAGAGAGAAGGGGTTTCTGAAGTGGATTCTGTAGGGGTCAAACTATGTTCCATGGAAAAGAGCTTTGCGTCATTTTTTGGGAGAGGTATGTACTCATGATCTGAATGAGTACATACATTCTCTCATTACAGTCTTTCATTACAATCACTCCTACATTTGCACATTGGTTCCATTTCTGATGATGGACTGTGTCTATGCATACTTGCAGACATTTCAGGTGAAACTCTGAGGTTATAAACAAATATAGGCAGATTCTAGCTTTGTATGAAAACAGAACCTACTGGTCAAACTCATATTTGTTTAAGTGAAACTCTAGAGTCAATGTTACAAAACTATTTTGAGTCCCAAACTCAATTACATCCTTAAGAAAAAAGGTCAAGTTTAGAAACTTTGTTTTGCAGATAGTCAGGATCCATAATCAGATTATAAACTAGTTAACTATGGTAGAAGACTCCTCACCCTGGTTTGCAAGGAATGGTTCTCCTTCAGGGGGATAGTCTTTCAGGCTGGGAGCAAATGTGTGACAGCTTTGCTTGAAGCCAGCCCTAAACCAATGTGTTTTAAAATGTAATTCTTGGGGTGGTGTGTGTGTGTGTGTGTGTATAGAGATTGAGCAAAGAAGAGAGAAAGAACTCATGGACATGAACAATAGCATGGTGACTGGGACGGGGGTGGAGGTAGAAGAAGGCATAGGAAAGATAAATGGTGATGGAAAGAAAGAAAAGAATTAAAAAATAAAATGTAATTCCTGAAATACAATCATCAGGAATGCCACATGTGTTTGTTAAAATGCATACTCCCAGGCTGTGCACCTGAGCCCAGGACTATGCATTCTTACTGATCACCCGTGCTTATAAATTTGAGAACCTCTACTAAAGCTGTACTAATCAGGTTTACCCACAGTCACCCCCATATTCTCTTCTCCATTTCCCATCTCTCATTACAATCACCCCTACATTTAAGGAGACTCTTGTGTTTCTATGAATCCTGAATGATAAAAGTTGCGATACTCATATTTGCTGTGTTATTTCTAGCATCTATTATTATGCCTGGCAGATAGAAGGGTTTTAATGAGTATTTGTTGAACTGGTTGAATTAAATAGAGAGATAGTAATACAGTCAGAAGAATGGAAGAGCTAGAGCTGTTAGCCTGAGTCATGCTGTATTAGGACAGTAAGAACTAGGTACCAAAGTCTTCCTTAAAGTTAGTGCCTAGCTGCTCCTTTTGGATGGAAAATAGTTCATTTGAGGGGAATACATGGAGAAGAAATATGACTCATTCTATTCCACTGATTACAAGGTAGCTTTCTTTTGCCCACCCTCTACTTTTCCTGATAATATTTTGTGCTGTTCACAACTTCTTGGTACATTCAGAACAGAGCAATATATTTTGCTCTGCTCTTGGTCTTGTTCCTAAGGGAAAAATCAGCGTTTTGTGTTTTCCCAAGGAAATGCTGTCCCAGGACACTGTTCCCAAAGGACTGCAGCTCTGATTCATCCATCCATTCTTCCTTCCTTTCTTTCAATTGCTTAGGTTTTATTTAATTTCTACACATGCTAAATGTTAATAAAACACTGAATGCTGTACACAAACACATTCTAGAGGACACGAAAGGATGGACCTCATGGCTATTTGTTTGAAGCTTGCCCTCCATGACACTTTCTGTTCACAATTGAGCCGTACACTAAAATGGGGTTGGTGGCACCCCTCCCGTGCAGTGTGACAAACCTCTCATAAGAGGATGATGCTAAGTCCTTTGACTCTGTCTAGTTTTGTGGTTTTCCCTCTCCCACTGTTACCAGGAACGCCTGAAAATGTAGTATGGATTACATGACTACTGATGCCTACAGGGGAAACATGCAGTGTTTGCTTCTGAATACTTTTTTTGTTTTGTTTCCTTTCAATATGAACATTATAAGATGTACTCAAACCCATGAAATTGAACTTGAGCTTGCCAATGAGGAGTCTACTTGGGTTCTGGACTTTACCTTGATAACAATAAACTTTTATTTATTTTACTGGGAATCTTTACATATGCTTATCAGAGACAACAGAAATAATGCTATTATTAAATAAATTTGGGGCTTCTTGTAAACATTCTGGAGAGTCCTGGACCTCTTGGGCAGGATGAGCCCCCCGCTCGGCTTCCAGCTCCTGAATCTTCCTTTCCTTTTCCTCTAAAACTTCTTGCAGCTGAGTTATCTTCTCAGTCTGAAGGGAAATCTGGGTTGACAACTCCATAATCAGGCTCATTCTCCGACCACCTTCTTCCACAGGCGGGAGGCTGCCACAGGACTCTTCCGGTGAGTTGTCTTCTAAAACAAACAGGAAAAGGAAGGTCTGAGCAGTTTTAATTGAATTTCCCAGAACTCAAAGAGAGGGAAGATGAAAAGCTTCTTTTCTCACGTTCTTAAAAGACAACACAGATGTTGCATCCTCTGGTCAAAGATACCGAGAATAGAATCTGGATCCCACTGAGGGGGAAAGATTCTGGGTGCTCATGAAAAAAGAACTTGGAAGCCCCTGGAGAGGGAGCAGAATCAGTCTTTGCCAACTCTTTCTGATGCGCATTTAACTCCCAATTAACCCTGGGAATGGGCGGTCCTTGAAAATCCAATCTGAAAACAAAAGCCATCCCAAAGTTGCATGTTATCCCTTTCTCTAGGACTTTCACAAAAGCTACATTCAAGTAGAAATATGCTTCAATTTGAATTTTAATTCAAAGGGGTGGGGCGGGGGTGGGGGGGAGGGAGAGGGGAGAAGGTCATTGCCTCTTCTGGGAGAAGTGGTAATGAGAAAAGACTAGTTTCTTTAGCATTGGCAAAGCATAATTTGAGCTGATTTAGAAAAACTCTATTAGCATGGGATCTCCCATAGAGATTCGTTTCTTTTAGGTCTGAAGGCTTCTGAGCATTTCTTAATGAAAATCACAAATACTTCCTGGACATAAAAACTTATCCTTTATCAATTTCTATCATTTTAACTCCTCAGATAAGGACAAAGCCCTGAGTAAGGAGGGAAAGGCTCCAACAAATGGGTGAAAGATTAGTGGCCGGCAGCCGGAAATCCTTGAAAAGAAATCTCACTCAACCATCAAAAAATTTAGCTGCTGAAAGCAAACCTCATCCCATTAGACTTTAGCAACATCTTCTTTAACACTCCCATCCTGAAATTTCCAAAAACCATTAAAATTATTTCTTTCGTTATGTAAAAAGGCAGACTTCAGCGATAGGAAGAGACACCAACATTTGGGTTCAATTGTAGGAATAATAGAGCCAGTAGCATATGGATGAATCTGCTGGCCTTGATAGCTAGTTGTTAAGTAGAAGGTTCAGCATTCACTCGATCCCCAGTGAGAACAAACCCCACAGCTGCACTTCTAGTTGAGAATATCAAGCCTGCTACTACTGTGTACCCGCTGAAGATGAGACGGCTTAGCTGTGGTAGTCCATAAAGGCAGCAGTCACCCATTTCTCAGCAAATAGGACTAATTTGAAGTCATCACTTTCCTGAGGGAGCCCAGGGTGAAAGCTTGTGCACCGAATTACACAGTGGGCAGGGTGCTTTTGGCCTCATAAAACTGATGGGAGGAGAGATCAGACTGTTTCTGCTCCTAGAAATTATTATTAGCAACGTACTTAGCTTTCAAGAAACCATGGAGAAATTTTTGTTCTGAACATTTGAAATTCTAACAATAATATTTAAGGAATATATATTTTTTATTACCTTTCTTTAAAAGCCATGAAAAAATCTCAGATCTTAAAGGAGCATTTTGTTTGTTGCGCCTGCAGTAGGCCTGTGCTTTTATGCCCAGATGGGAGTCCGTATGGCAATAAGCCAGGGCCTCACCTTTCCTTTTACCTGCCAGAGCTGTGCTGTCCAATGTGATAGCCACTAATCATATGTGGCCATTAACTAATTGAATGTGGCTAATCTGAATTGAGATATGCTATAATTGAGATGCACATTTGATTGAAAAGACTTAGTTTAGCTTGGCCGACATGGCTCAGTGGTTAAGCATCAACCTATGGACCAGGAGGTCATGGTTGCATTATAGGTTGGGGCACATGCTGGGTTGTGGCTCTATTCCCTGAGTGGGGCATGTAGGAGGCAGCCAATCAATAATTATCTTTCATCATTGATGTTTCTACCTCTCTCTTTCCTTCCTCTCTGAAATCAATAAAAAATATATATTTTTAAAAAGACTTAGTTTAAAAAAATGTGAAATATCTCATTAAATTTTAAGAATTATGCATTAAAATGATATTTGGGATCTATTGTGTTAAAATACATTTTAAAGATTAATTTCACTCATTTGTTTTTACTTTTTGAAAAACGTGGCTACTAAAAAATTTAAAATATTATTTGTGGCTCATCATTTTCTATTGAATAGTGACTGGGCTAATTTCCTTTTATTTTTATTTAACAATTTTTTTTCAATTACATTCATATTATTTTGTATTAATTTCAGGTGTATAGCACAGTGGTTAGGTAATCATGTACTAATCACTATGTCCCCCCTGATATTTCCAGTACCCACTTGGCACCATACATAGTTATTACAATATTATTGACTATATTCCCTATCCTGTACTTTACATCCACAAGAATACTTTATAACTACCAATTTGTACTTCTCAATCTCTTCACCTTTTACATCCTGAGTTTCTTTTTGGATGAGTACTCTCTGAGGCCCAGGTGAATGTGTTCCTTGTACATAACTCTAGTTAATGTGTACAATTGTTCTTTGGGAGGGACGAGGACTGGTCCTCAACTCTTAGCACGTACATATATTGCCTTTCTGTTACCCCAGAGGGTAGAGGCATGACAATTGGGGCTTGGGAGGATGGGTTCTTATGTGTTAAAGTGAATTTCAACAGGAGAGAAAAGAAAAGAGAAAAGATGGGAGTGGCAGCAAGAGGCACTGGGAAGATGCTAAGGAAAGGATGGTGAAACCTGGGCCTCAGTGAGGCTCAGGAATGGAGGGGTGCATCAGGAGCCTCTCGCCTGGTACGGGCCTGTCACCTTCTCTTTGACCTCTCCTCCAATCTTTTCTTTTTTAAAATATATTTTTAAAAATGAATTTTAAAGAGAGAGAGGAAGGGAGAGGGATAGAGAGATAGAAACATCTATGAGAGAGAAGCATCTATGATTGGCTGCCTCCTACTGGAGTTGGAGCCCGCAACCGGGGCATGTGCCCTAACCGGGAATCAAATCGGTGACCTCTTGGTTCCTGGGTCAACTCTCAACCACTGAGCCATACCGACCAGGCCCCTCCAAACTTTTCTTTCCCCAGTGTTCCCCTTCCTTTCAGGAAAAGTTCTCTCTACCAATTGGCACAATGAAGAAAGGGTTTACTGTCACTCCAGAAGGCAATCTGGTCAAAAGGGTAGAATAGTTTGCAATGTAGGTAGAATAGTTTGTTCACCTAATTCTAATGATAAAGGGACAAAAATGCAGCAGGTGGCATTCCATAGGCATTGTTGTCAGTAGGTCTACATTTCTGTCTCTGTCCTCCCAGAAGAGAGAAGTAGTAGAGAAAGAGAGGCCGGGTGTCTTGGTCAGCTCAGGCTCCCATAACAAAATACCATAGACTGGGGGATTTAACAGAAATCTATTTTGTCAGAGTTCTAGAGGCTGGATGTCCAAGATCATGGTTCCAGCATGATTGTGTTCTGGTGAAAACTCCCTTACTGGTGGACACAACTTTCTGTGTGTCTTCACCTGGTAGAGAGAAACCACAAGCTCTTTGTGTTTCTTCTATATTTTATTGATTTTTTACAGAGAGGAAGGGAGAGAGATAGAGAGTTAGAAACATCGATGAGAGAGAAACATCGATCAGCTGCCTCCTGCACATCTCCCACAGGGGATGTGCCCGCAACCCAGGTACATGCCCTTGACCGGAATCGAACCCGGGACCCTTCAGTCCGCAGGCCGACGCTCTATCCACTGAGCCAAACCGGTTTCGGCTGTGTTTCTTCTTATAGGGGCACTAATCTTAGTAAGAGAGCCTCATCCTCCTGACCTCATTTAAACCTAATTAATTTCCAAAGGCACCAACTCCTTCTACTACTACATGGGAGGTTAGGGATACAACACATGAATATGGGGGTGGGCGCATTCAGACTGTAGCACAGGGTGAAGACAGTTGGAAAAGGAGTAGAGAAGGAATATGAAGGTAAGAAAAGGAGCGATGGCATGAGGCCTTCGATTCCTACTGCACCGTTTTTGTGTATTAAATGAAAATGATGATGTGATAAGTTAAAGAATATATACACCAAAAAATAAATTTTTCATAACAAGTGTATTTTACTACTAAATAGCCTCTTTACACCCAAAACAAAAATATGTATGTCTGTTTCTAAACACATTACAAACATCAAAAGTGTTCTAAACTCTTCAACAAAGTGGGGGACTCCAGGAGTCTCAGATCCTATTTGTATTGGAAATAACCCAAGGCCACAGTTTTCCAGACTCTACCACTAACCTTCTCATGACCTGCTGTCTCCTTGTTGAGGCTCCCTAATCGGGAAGGGATGTGTGGCCGTAAGGTCCCAGCAATGTTACATGTCCCCAAATCTCAAACACCTGTGGTCTCTGCTAGGCTTTCCCTAGCAGCTCAGAGAGCCTTGCCAAGGCCAGGGCTAACCTGGAGTGTGAGGTTTTGTCATCTGAACAGATAATCTTAGGTGTAACCCATACCAGAGGCTCAAGGAGAACCAGAGACAAGAGAAATTCTTCTCCTCTGTCAGAGAGGGGGTGCAAATCTGATTAGCCACAGTCAGAATATGAACTCATTAAAATGGCTACTGTTGTGGAGGTTTTCACAAGCACATGCCATTTTTCATGAATTCTTCTCTTTCTGCCTCCAAGAGTGAGAATGAGGGCTTTCGGGCATAGCGAAGAGGAGGTAGGAGAAGGGGTGATGTAGTTGCACAGGTTTAGAAAGGTTCAGGAAGAGGATAGATAATGGAACCCTCTGCCCACAGCTGGGCCAGACTATGCTTAGTTCTGTAATGTCAGCCTGGAAAGAAAAAAGGCCCAGAAGAAATTGTGACATTTGCCTTTGACTATTTCCAACTTCTCATTCTTCATATTCTCAACACTCTTAGCAAAGTGCCACGTGAGAATTCTGTCAAAATGACTAAATAGTTCACAGCAGAACAAATTATAGTGTAAGGAGTATCTTAGACACTGAGGATTGGAATGTGCATTTTGTGAGCGATGTGGTCCCGCCTGTTTAGGAGTTTTTTCTACAACATCCCCAGCTGATTATTTTCTAAGGGAGCGGCTCTTAGACACTGGTGTCCCTCCAGCTCTTCAGAGATCACTTGCCAATTGGAATCAATGAATAAAATTTGTGTTTTGCCATCACGCAGCTACCCACTGTTACAGAGATATCCGACAGGTGTGGAAGGCTGGGAGGGACAGAGGGTAGGAAAGCAGGCTGCAACTTGCTAATTCGAGAAAGGAGATGTGGTGGAGAGGCAGGACCAAGAACCTATGCTACCTGAAAGCATTGCCTGGGGAATCCAGTAAGTTAATAGTTCTGTGTAAACAGTGATGCAGTCCTGATGGGTGGCTCAGTGAATGGTTGGAGAGCTTTTTTTAGATTTTTCTAAATATTTCTAAAAAGGCTGTTTCCCGTTTGATCCCTTCATTATGCTACCACTCAAGCGTGCTCCTTGAACAGAGAATTGCCGATCTAGTTTCTGATTCAGATATCTCTAGCAATGGGAAGCACACATGTTCCTAGTTGGGTCTCAAGTATCCTCCACGGTCATCTTCTTCTTTCATTTATTCCGTAATTGGACACAGGGACACACAGAGAATGAATCAGATGCGATGGCTCCTACAGTCACAGCTGTGCAGGGAAGAGGCAACACTGAGTTGGGCCCTACAGGACATTTAGGATTTAGCCTAAACAAACACCTCTGCTGGGTCCTCACTTGTGAACCCTTGCTTTTCTCTCTGCCTTTCAAGCTAATGACCAAGGCTGCCAACTATTTACTCAAGAAGAAAGACTCTTACGGGTGAGGTGATTAAATACCTCATTCCGCCAGAGCCACCCAGGTTTACTGTTTGGCCTGAAAGACTATGTCAGCTTCCTCCTCTGTACAAATGCCCATCACTCTGACTCACCTACATGTTGGTTTTGAAAGCTGTGTATATTTCTCAGTAACCACAGGGGAGTCCAGTTTCAACTATTGTCATACTTGGACTTGAAAACTGGCACATCTGTCAAGACATTCCTCTCACTGCTTGCACAAAAAACAAAATGACAGTAAAAACCTTCCTAGTTTTCTATCCTTCTCTAGACTTTTACAGTGAACACTTGAGAATGGTAATTCTCTGGAACAGATGATTCACTTATTTTTTGCACAAATATTTTACTTCTTGGAAATCAGATTATTCACTTATTTTTGCACAAATATTTTACTTCTTGGAAATCAGATTATTCACTTATTTTTGCACAAATATTTTACTTCTTGGAAATCAGATTATTCACTTATTTTTGCACAAATATTTTACTTCTTGGAAATCAGATTAGTTTTACTTCTTGAAGATTTCTCTACCTTCCCCCTTCGATGTTTTTATTTATATAGAGACCAGTCTCTGTAGTGGCAAATGATTGAGTTGGAGGGGTTTTCAATGTTTTTCTACTAATGCTGCGGACACTTAAAATACATCTGAAGTTGGCAGGTGTTTGTGGATTTGGGAAAAACAAGCAGCATTATAAGAACAGATTTGACTGGCAAATCAGTATGGTCAGTTAAAAGGATTAAAATACAGTGTGATATTTGCTAGGAATTTTCCATATGTATTACAAAACTTTCCATTTCATAATGATAGCCATTCTTTTTGTCGTTCTTAATCCTCACCTGAGGATATTTTTTCTGTTGATTTTTTAGAGAGAGTGGGAGGGAAGGAAGGAGGGAGGAAAGAGAGACAGAGAGATAGACAGACAGACAGAAGCATCGATGTGAGAGAGACCTATTCATTAGTTTCCTCCTGCACACATCCCGACTGGGGCAGTGTGGATTGAACCTATAACCCAGGTACTTGCCCTTGACCAGGAATTGAACCTGTGGCTCTTCGGTGTGTGGGGCGATGCTCTGACCACTGAGCAACACTGGCCAGGGCTGATAACCATTCATATTACAGGATTATGCTTTACAGGAAACATTTGAAGTGCAGTGGCAGACTGGAGCAAATATATGTTTTCACCTAGAAACAGCCCAACAGCTCCATACCTAAAAGCTTAAAATTATCTGTTTTAATAAGTGCTTTGGAGGGGACAGGATACTCAGTTGCAACAATGATGGAAAGGCTGCAGCCCTGATTACACGGAGAAGTTAGTTTCTTCGGGAGCAATGAGATCAGAGAGCTTATAGAACACTCGATGCAAAAACACTTGGGAAAAACAAGAAGCGCAAGAGAGACTGTAGGAAGCACTTGTTTCCTCAAGTTCATATGGCCTCAAACAGATGCTGATGCTGTGCCCTCACCTGTCTCCAGAACCAGTACAAGGGGTCTGACTGATGTGGATGCTTTGAGGACTTATTTGGTGTTTGGAGACCAGGGAGGAAGATAATCATTCACCTGTAACTGCTAGCATCACTCCGGTGGTGGCAGAATGCTCTCACCGTAGGATGTGTGGGAGCCAAGCAGGCGGAGGGAACTGCAGACTCCTGGCCTTCCTCCTATGTCACTCTGAGGTGTATGTTAATTCTCTTGCCCAGCACATGTAGTTAAAGTATCGCAGTTGCTTCATATCTGGCCACCCTACTTCTGTTACTGCCCTTCAGTCTGGTTGCAACTCTGCACGGAGATGTTTCATTCAAATATATGTTGGGTCTTGACACTCTTGTGTCCAAAATCCTCTACTGATGTTTCATTTCAGGCAAGACTAAAAACCCAAGTGCTTACCCTGCAAGGTCCTATATGATCCCCCCTCCCCTACCCCCTCACTTTACCTCTCCTCATTCATTCTGCTACATTCCCACTGTCCTCAGCCCTAACAGACCAGGTGTGTTCCTATGCTGGGGTCCAACCCCAGCGGGTCCAGGGGTCCCCAAAGGTGTGGACGGAGTCGGCGAAGAAGAAATGACACAGAGACAGCCTTCAGTTGATCAGCAGCCTAGTCAGGACCTCTAGCCAGGATCTCCAGCCAAGTTCTGGTTAGGATCTGATCAGGATCTCCAGCCAGGTTCTGTGTCCATGTTCTCTC
>NW_005367953.1:1553949-1575656 GCF_000412655.1 Myotis brandtii
AGAACAGTATGCCATATATGCCAGGTCCCTTGAAACATGCTGTGCAGATGTTTCTTCCCTGCAGCGACTGTGTCAAGCAGCAAGGATGGACCGGCTCCCGGCATTCCTACCCCAGGGCCTTTGTATTTGCTATTTCCTCTGCTTGGATAATTGTACCCCTGATACATACATGATTAGCTCTCAGTTCCTTCAGGTCCTTCCTTTCCAAAGTAACCTTCACACAATGAAACCCTTTCCTGGCCATCTTGCCTACAATTTCAACCTGCGCCAATTGCTAAACATGTCAAATCCCTGTTTCCTGGTGTTTTATCACTGACATGCTATTTCTGATTACACTGTATTTTATTTCTCCCTTGTTGGTAGTCTCTCACCCCACACTAGGTTTTTATTGACCTCAGAGAGGAAGAAAGAGGGAGAGAGAGATGGAAACATCAATGATGAGAGAGAATCGTTGATCAGCTGCCTCCTGCAGCCCCCCTACTGGGGATTGAGCCCACAACCCAGGCATGTGACCTTGACCAGAATCGAACCTGGGACCCTTCAGTCCGCAGGCTGACTCTCTATACATTGAGCCAAATCAGCTAGGGCTATTGTCATTTTTTTTAGTGAATAAATGAATGAAAGTTAAGTGCATATATGATAGCAATGGCTGGCCCAAAGGTTTTAATCGGTGTATCATTAGTTTGGTTCCTACATTTCCTCACCAGGCACATATTTTTTTCACACACAGTTTTTCATGACTGCATATTTTTTCAGATAATAAATTGTCATGATTATACAACATTGCACTTAACAACTCTGAGTTTAAGTTCTTTTTTAATTAAAAAAATGGAAACGTTAGAATAGATCTCTCCCAGATCTGACTTAGATTCCATGAGCTATAAAAATGGTTCTCCAAGCTGGCAGCTGAAAGCTTCATTTGTGCGGAGAATCAGGCCTCGCTGCTGAAATTCTGCTGAGTGAATCCAGGGGGGGGTGTCTGGGAATCTACATCTTTACGAAGCTCTCCAGGTAATTCTGATGATCAGCCAGGTTTTTGCAATTTAATTTCTGCTGACCTGTAACAAGGCACCATGAACTAAGCTTTTGGCTAAATCCTAAAAGGTAGGCCAGAAATCTCCCAGGCAAGCCTCTTCTTGACAAGACTGCCATCCCACAGTGAGAGGAGAGAAAACACCTCTAACATAGTCCTTGTGCCTCTACCCTGTCACCTGACATGGCTCAGCCTGTAAACGTTACTCGCTGACCAAATGCATCCATGGTCCTTCTGGCACCCACTCCTCTCACTAGCTCAAAGCTCAGCAGCACCTCATCAGTTCTAACTTGGCTGAATTATTTCCAGAATATCCAGAGAAAATGAGGAATTCTTTAGGGTTTGTTTCTGTTTTGGCTTCTGTTTCTGTTTCCCAGGGAAGGGATGGACCCCTTCCTCACAAGTGGTCTGGAGAGGAGTCTCTCTTTTCCTAATCACGAGGAGTGGGTGGGGAAGGGAGAGATCACGCCTTCGGGTGGAAGCACAGTGGCTCCCCAGCTCCCATGAGTCTAGCTGCACAGCCGTGGGCAAACTACGGCCCGCGGGCCGGATCCGGCCCGTTTGAAATGAATAAAACTAAAAAAAAAAAAGACCGTACCCTTTTATGTAATGATGTTTACTTTGAATTTATATTAGTTCACACAAACACTCCATCCATGCTTTTGTTCCGGCCCTCAGGTCCAGTTTAAGAACCCATTGTGGCCCTCGAGTCCAAAAGTTTGCCCACCCCTGGAGCAGCTACCCCTGCCACACAGGGAGGAATAGAACCCCTTTCTGCAGCTCTGAGTCAAGGGTTTTCTGCCAGGAGAATCAGTGATGCTAGAATCAGCGACGGTGTCCAAGAGGACCGTTAAGAACATTATCACAGAAGGCTGTGTGAAATCTTGGCAGTAGTGCAGGAGGCGGGGAGAGGCGTTTTGTGGAAAAGCGAGTGAGGATGTTTCAAAAAGAATATAAGTACATGAATATAGGCTTGTATATGGAACAGTGGCCACACACTGCCCGCTGGGCAGGTTGCAGTGCTGTTTTCCACCTTCTATCTACACCACTGGGGTGAGATGTTTTACTCAGGTGAGGGTAGAACAGCACAGGGTAACTTGGCCTAAGAGCTCCCTTTCTGGGCAGGGATCCTTCCCAACCCCTCCAGGGTCTCGGATCACATCAGGTTATTTTACAGGAATTCTCTGACAAGGTTGAGAAATGACACAAACACTGTTAGTATAACAATTCATCTGAGGTATGGCAAGAGAAAAATCAATCTAAGCGGAAGAAAGGTTTGTTATTTTTTTTTAATTTTTAATTTTATTTTTGAAGCTCTTCTACCTTTTCCTTTTAGCTGGACCTGAAGTCCCCTTTGAAGAGAATAATGAGTGAGCCCAGTGATGGACAGCCTGGCCAGAGGCCAACAAGGTAAAAATGGATCCTGGTAGGAGAACAGGAAATTCAAGAGAGGGAGAGGCCTAAGAGATTATGAGAAAGGAAGGAAAAGAAGAGACAATAGATGAGGACTGTTTCTATGCTTATCTGACATGGGATCAGTATGGACTCAGGTCAATCGGAGGAATATGAGTAGAGGTTATGTAACATTATTTGGACTGCCTGTTGCACTACAGTAGTGATGGCGAACCTCTGACACGCGTGTCAGGGGTGACACGCGAACTCATTTTTTTGGTTGATTTTTCTTTGTTAAATGGCATTTAAATATATAAAATAAATATCAAAAATATAAGTCTTTGTTTTACTATGGTTGCGTTTCTTCCTGATGCACAGGGGTTATAAAATGAGAAATGCCAATTTAGCTTATTGGTATTAATTTTCAAAAGATGCTCCAGTTTCTGTGTTGTGTGGCACTGAGAAATAAAATGATGCTCTAGTAATAATAGTATTGTCAGGGTTAGTTATTTTTTGATAATGACAATTGGTTGTTTTGTGTGCATGTGTGCTGAAAGATGGGATAAAGGATTCATCATTTTTGTTGATCAGGATTTGCTTGTTTAAACTATGCAAGGGAACGTGGTTTGTGAAGAGGGGTAACAAGTCATTTTGATTTTGCGGACTTGACACTGCTCTTAAATGTTCCCGACAACAGAACACTTAGGTACATTCATCTTTGTGTGCAAAATTTTGAGTGACATGGACAACTAAACCTCACAATACATGGCTCCCTCTCTTCCTTAAATCTTACTCATTTTCTGAGTAGCTTTAGGATGATAGTGATAGGAACATTGAATTTTATGAGTTCCCTAGATAGAGTGCTAGGTCTAGACTCAGTACTGCTTGGCTGGAGTTAAGGAGTCAGTGCATAAGATGTAATAAATTGCAAATAATACTATAGTGACAAAGACTTTCTCCTTCACCAAACTTTAATCAGGCTCATCTGAGCCTTGTCTTGACTAATCCTTAAGAGCCCAGTTGTAGCAAGAACCTTGCTAAGTCATTTTAGAGAGAATCCCCCATCCTTGGTATCTGATCATTCTCAATATCTGATGTAATTTCTCATCTTCCACTAACACTTCAGGTGATGCCTGATCATTGTGGCCCACCTTCCTTCTCCTCTTAGCCATCTCCTATCTGTGCATCCTACCACTCTGCTCTTCGGCTACAAATCCCCACTTTTCCTTGTTATATTCAGAGTTGAGCCAACCTCTCTTCCCTAATGTAATTGTCTATCCCATTAGTCCTGAATATAGTCTTCCTTACCATTTTAACAAGTGTCAGAATAATGTTTTCTTTAAAAATAGCAGCTGAAGGATCACAAGAATTTATTTGGGTTGTTCATTTATTTTGCCCTGGACCATTTAAAATGACGAAATCAACTCCTGCTAATGGGATCTTCACATCACCCAGAACAAATTCTCTAAGTGTTGAACACTCTGTCATTTGAGAATGATCTTGCTGAAATTCATTACCGGCATTTTTACTTATGTAAAACATCAAGTAGTGGAAACTCTTAAGGCTCCATCCATAATTCTCAGCAAGCTTGTCAGAGTACTTGAGAAATAGGGAGGTTTAGAAAGCAGGATCATCTTGAACGACCTCTGAATATTTGTCACAGTTGACAGGCCCCTTTAAAACACCCTTCCCTTCACTTCTGTAATATGACGCTCTTCCTCCAAACTTTGTGACTACTCCTATGGTCTCATTTTGTGGGCTCCTTCTCAGAGCAATTACTATATGGAGATCTCTATATTCCTGGTCTTAAACTTTCTTCTTTCTCTTCATAGGTAATTTCAGTAGCTCCTGTGGCCTTGGTTGCAATCTATTTGTGTGAATGAGGCCCACACTTACCACTCTAGGTTAGATCTGAGCTCTGGACTCTGCACCACTCCAATGAGATATCTCATAAACATCTCAGATGCAATATGTACAAAACTGGACTCATTATCTAACTTCCAAAATTGATCTCTTTCCAGTGTTCACTAGCTGAGTAAAATGGCATCATCGTGCACCTATGTGCTAACATCAGATCTGAGATTTACATTAGATTCCTCCTCTGCTCTTCCACGCTCTTCCATCCATCTTATTACAGAGTTTTGTTGATTTAAACTCCTAACTTTATCTAATAGGGTCCACACCCATTAGGTCGGGCTCCTGCAAAATCCTTCACCTCTGTGCTTTGTAATTCTCATTCAAAAATTACATTCTTAATCTCTCTAGGGTACTATTTTTGTTGTTGTTGTTAATCCTCACCTGAGGATATTTTTTTCAATTGATTTTTAGAGAGAGTGGGACCGAGGGAAGGGGGGAAAGAGAGAGAGAAAGAGAAACATCCATGTGAGAGACACATTGTTTGGTTGCCTCCTGCACATGCCCTGACCAGGGCCAGGGCGTCAAACCTGAAACCCAGGTATGTGCCGTTGACCAGGAATCAAACCCAAGACCCCTCGGTCTGTGGGCTGATGCTCTAACCACTGAGAAAACTGGCCAGGGCTGGGGTACTATTTTATTAAGGACTTTCTCAAACACCATTATTTCCTCCCCAGCTTTAGTCACATTATAAAAATAGTAATTTTTCATAAGCAACTAACAAGCTGGTGAGGACCACTTATCAGATGACACAAATGGGCTTTAGAGTGGCCCACTTGAGCACTTGGACATTCATTGAGCACTTGGACATACAGGGTTCAATTCAGAAAAGATCAAGAGGAAGTAGGTTGTAGAGAAGGAGACATAAAAGTGGATTAAATGCATGTGAAGAAATAGCAGAGTCGAAGTAGGTAAAAAGCATCAAAGTGGGAGGGCCCTTGCACACTTGAGAGAAATTGCTCACAGAAACCAACACTGCTTATCAATCTTACCTCCTCTATAGGTAATCATATCTAAACTTGTTTTTATTAATTCCCTTTCATTTTGTGCAACTTTCTGTTACTTTAAATTTTATAGTAATAAGACAACAGTAAAAACTGACTCAGAAATGGATGAGGGCCAGGGATGTTTCTGCTACGTTGCTAAATGGGCAGCATAAAAATGCCCTGTTCTTGAGGACAGCCTGTGGAACACAGTCCTTTCAATTCCTCCTCCCAGTGGAATGCCATTCCATTTTTATCAGTTGATTATATATTTTTTGAAATTTCAACATGTAATTCAAAAGTGATGGAGAAATATCCCAAGAGGGAACACAAACAAGCTTTTCTTTATGTAGAAAATCTTCTAATATTTGGTACAAGCATTAATTTTCATAGATGGTTTCCCATTAGTTACATACTTGACCACATAAATTATATGCCTCAAGAACATTATTAAAGCTAATGGTAAAGAAGTTCTTTTCAGGTTCAGCTTAAATCTAATGCACTTTAGAGAAGCACAAAATATTGTCTAGGATAGCGGTCACCAACCAGTGGTCTGCGGACCACTGGTGGTCTGTGAGGTCCAAAAGGTTGGTGACCGCTGGTCTAGGAGATTAAGTACAGTATTCAGCAAAAGGCTTCCAGGCTTATACTGGGAAGTTTTGTTGTACGTATTTTGAACATATTGTACAAAAATATGAGAAAAATAATATTTATAATTTTAGAGTTGTCAATGAACTTCTATAACTATGGTTTTACTTTTTCTATAGCCCTTCTTTGTAATTAATATATATATATATATATGCCTAAGTGAATGTTATGACTGGAATGGCTGATCGACCAGTTGCTATGACATGCACTGACCACCAGGGGGCAGACGCTCAACTCAGGAGCTGCCCCCTGGTGATCAGTGCACTCCCACAGCCAACCTCCCATGGCCCCTCTCCCCCTGGCTGGCCAACTTCCCACAGCCCCTCCTCCCCGGCCAGCCCCCGCCCTGATCAGCCCTGGTAGGGGGCTAGCAGGCCAACCTCCTGCGATCCCTGCCACTGGCCAGCCCCCCTGATGGCCCTGATCGCCGGCCAGGCTGAGGGCCCCCACCTATGCATGGGGCCTCTAGTTATAATCATAAGACAAGAGGTAAAGAGAGGAAGAAAGGGAAGTGAGGAAATAAATGAACTCTTACAGAGCTCCTACTTTATGGTATTTTGCTAAGAACTTGTTTAGCAATCACACTAAAGCAGAGTAAATATTTACATCATATTTCTATTATTATGACCAATAGTACCCAAATTCTCACATAAGAGCGGGTCTGGCCTGGCCAACTTGGCTCAGTGGTTGAGCATGATTAAGCATTGATCTTTGAACCAGGAAGTCATGGTTCGATTCCCAGTCAGGGCAAATGCCTGGGTTGTGGACTCGATCCCCAGTAGGGGGAGTGCAGGAGGCAGCCAATCAATGATTCTTTCTCATCATTGATGTTTCTATATCTCTCTCCCTCTCCCTTCCTCTCTGAAATCAATAAAAATGTTTTTGTTTTTTTTAAAGAGTGGGTCTGAAATGTGTAGGCTGCCTTTCAACTTCATACCACCCCCTCCCTAGTGTCAGGTATCCACGTAAGCCCATGTAATTCTTGTTGCATCAACATATTCTCCTGGTCTTGGCTTATAGCATATCCATGGGGGTCATATTCTAAGTATTTCTCAATTGTTTATGAAATATTCCTGAATAAAACAACAGGCTAGGTGTCTCATTCTTTTTTGTCCCTATCTATTATTAATTTCTGAACTAGAAAATGCTAAGGTAATAGGAATCTTAAGAATTGGCAGCAGGATTACCATTAAGACTTGTGGGCATTTGTTCTGGCTACTTTCCAAGATGATCCTCCCAGTGTCTTCTGGTTCTAGCCACCTGGATAAACAAAGGCTTAGGGACACATTAATTTTCAGCAGGCCAAGGTTTCAGTTTTGTCTTTGGTTTAAGATATAGGAATTGTTTAAATTTAATCTGTATTATGTATTAATTGGTCAATTCTATTCTTTCAACCACTTAAACCTTCAAATAAGAAAGTGTGCCTAAAATTGTTAAAATATCTGGTTTTCTTTTTTAAAGACTCAGATTGGGTTTAGTCAATCAAGTAAGGTAAACTTTTACTTGCAGTTGGCCTCATAGAATCAATATCGTTTGTGACTATGTCAGTCAGGGTGATTTCAACTCCACATAACAGAACAAGTGACTAGGAGCAACTTAGACAATAGGGAGTCTATTATTGCACAGGGTGAAGTTGGGGGAATTCCAGGCTTAGCTCATTCTGTGGCTCAAGAAAGCCAGGTTGGCTTTGTTAGATTCTCTTGTTTTTCTCTATTTGTTGAGGTGGCTGTATTCTTCACAGGGCATTGTCTAAAAGTTGAAAGAGAAAGGAGTCTTGTCTCATCTCCCCATGGCCTTTTTTTTTTTCCTTCCTTCCTCCCTCCCCCCCTCCCCCCCTCCCCCCCTCCCCCCCTCCCCCCCTTCCTTCCTTCCCTCTCTCTCTCTCTCTCTCTCTCTCACAGACAACACTCTGCTCCCTCTTTCCTTTTCCCTGGGAAGACAAAGGCAGAGGGAATACAGGTAAAAGGCCAGAGCTGACTGCCAGATGGGGTGACACTAACCCTGTGGGGAAAGCTTCTATGATGATCACAGCAGAATTTACCATACATATAAATATTTCATCCATGGTTATATTATATTCCTAAAGCAGCCCTTGACAAGGTAATAGAATCACCATGATTAGGTAAAACTAATAAACATTAACATTCTGGGGTGGGTGGGGAGGATGCCTGAAATACATTATACAACAAAATTATGAATAAAATTGGGGTTCTTATTAAAAAGAATAGTGTCTTTTGTGTAGGTGACTAACAGTCTGCCATTGTGAACAAAACTGTTTTTATACAAAATGCCAATAATAGAGGGTCATTCACTGCCATTTTTGTTGCAAAAAACCTGGAAGCCCAACTCTAAATGGCCTAAGTAATTAAGAGAATGTATTGAGATAGGGCTAGTTTCAGGCAAGACTTGAACCAGTAGACCCAGTTAAATAACTGAAGGTTTTTTGGTCTCTCTGCTCTTTCTTTACAATGTCAGCTTCTTTCTAAACCTGGTACTATTCTGGTAGCCAGATGACTGCCACTGTCTTCCAGGGATAAACCTCCTCCTTTCTATCTAGTGTCAAAGAATGTCCCTAAATATCTACTACAGAAAAAATAGGAGGCTTTTCTTTCCCATAAGCTTCCATAAATATCCCTCACATTCCATTGCCTCTAGACAAAGAAATAGAATAACCATGATTGGTTAAGACTAATACACATTAACATTCTGGGGTAGGTGAGACAAATTATATTAGATTATAAACTAATCTCTGAACCAATGGATGGGATATGCAATTGATGTTGAAGCTTATAACAACATCAGTGATTTTCTTTTTTATATATTTATTTTTATTGAATTTATTGGGGTGACTGCTTAATAAAATTATATAGGTGTCAGGGGTACAATCCTATCTGTATATTATATTGTGTGTTCACCACCCCAAGACAGGTTTCCTTCCATCACCATTTATTGCCGCTTTACCCTCTCTACCTCTCCTCACCCCCCTTTCCCTCTGGTAATCACAATACTGTTATCAGTATCTGAGGTTTTTGTTTTGTTCCTCCTCTCCCTGCTCCCCCTGCCATCACTTAATCCCTTCACTTTTTTCATCCAGCCCCATAACCCCTTCCTCTCTGACAGCTGTCACTCTGTTCTCTGTATCTATGAGTCTGTTTCTATTTTGTTTGTATAACAGTAAGTTTCTGACAGAAGTGAAAGGAAGTCAGGAAGAGAAGTGAATGAATGAATGAATAATGAATAAAGAAAGATCTCTTCCAATTATTATGAATTTCATATTATAGCCATTTTGCTAATAAGAATTTCAATAAACTGAATAATTCTTGTCTAGAAGATAGCTTAATATAAAGCAAATAATAAGAATCAAATTTATAGAAAACATGTAATGAAAGCTACACCAGTATCAAAATTCTAGCAGAATAAGATGATAATTTTGAATACCATTTATTGGTTTAAAAAAGATTAAGAAGTTATTCATTGTGACATTTTGATATTGGGGAAATTGAATTAATTTTTTGGCTAAAGAACTCACACAGAATTCAATTAGTTTAGGTTCAAATTTGGCTCTGATATTTGTTTTTTATTTGAAGAGACTTTTTAAATATGAATAAGAAGAAATATTTTTAGTAGCATGTATTGTTTAGTGCATAGTGATGTTTAATGCCAGAATGTCATCATTTCCAAAATGGCTACTGTATACAATTATATATATAATTTTACCCTTGGACAAAATAATAGTATCTAAAAGCCAGGAAATGAATTATATGATTCAGCATGAGAAGAAAGGGCAGCTTCCAAAAGATGCAAGAGGAAGGTTCAGGGCCTACACGTACATGGATGGCCACTACAATAATTTCCTAAAGTCTTGGACAAATCAGCCCCTCTGTGTGTCAGCCCCTTTATTTATAAAATAAAAATATGAACCTATGTAATCAATGAAAATTCTTCCTGGCTCTGTAATTCTATAATTGTACTAGGGACTTTGAACTTCTGGGCATATATTCTAAACTATTTTGGTATTGAACATACTGTATTGTGTTGTTAGTTTACATGTTGGCACTTAAGTTTCATATACCTAGTATTGCCCAGTAGTGGGTTCATAATAAGTGCTGGATTCTTGTTGAGTTAAATTTGAGATAATGATGATGATTGTGACTCTGTCTTCTTCAGCAAATGGTGGGTAGGAGTGAACAGTTTATTGAGTATCTGTCTAATGTCACTATGACCCCAAATATCGGAAAACAACCAAAAAGGACAAAAGGTGGGCAGAAATAATTTGGTTAATACTTTGTAGGCTTTTTTTTTTTAGCTTCCTGGAAACTATGAGCCCTATTGATGATAAACCACTAAGTTACATATTTGCACATGAGTGAAATTCTCAAGTAGGAATTTTAATTAAAATTGAAAAGAAGATTCTTACAATTGGTTTAATGCGAATAATTGGTATAATAAATGTTTGAAAAGCCAATAAGATAGCTTAAATCCTCAAATCATCATCTGTCTGGAAGGATGGTATAGGCGTGCAGGTGTGTGGATCTCTGCATGTGTAAATGTTGTCTGTGTGGTCCAAGAATATCCAGAGAGGAAGTCGATAATGTGACACAGGAAGTAATGGAGGGTAAGTCCAGACAAAGGATTCAATGGGGAATCTTGTATGTGAACTTACCCACCTGAAAGTTGCACTCTATCAAAATAGCCCACCCTGCTCCTGCAGCACAGGATAGAAGAAACAAAGGTACAGAGAGAAAGAGGGAGAGAGGGAGAGGGAGATGTAGTGAAGCAGCGTTGAGGGAAAAGCTACAGGAATAAGCAATCCTGGGCAATTTTATGAGGATGCTTTGAAAAATAGTGATTCCCAGCACTGTCTTATGCAGTTGTAAAGTAGAATCCTCTGTCAAATTTCAGTGAGAAAAACTTTGTGCTTTGAGGGAGAATTTTGAACAACTGCTGATAGACGGAGAATTCTCTGCTTCGAGTACAGAAGCCCTGATACAAAAGAGTGACTCTGCCATATATAATCTGAAACTGGGACCAGTGCAAGACAGGCGAGAACAGTGAATCCTGCAGAACCATGGCAATGATGCAAAATATGAACAGGACCAGAAAGAAGCTGGTTTTTATCTACAAATTCTTTGATGAGTAGTATTGGATATTAACATGAGAACTACATGGTTTGCTTAAGGTAAATTTAGAAAACTGTATATAGTGTGTTTTATAGTATGGTTTCAGGCCTTATCAATCCATTCATCTTTACGAAGTTCTTCATCAAAAAAGCCTTCAGATCTTGTTGGAGATAGACATGGGAACCAGGTGGAAGCATCTGACCCTAGCAATCAAGTACCTGGAGTGGTAAAACTGGATAAGCAGCATCATTTTCCAAGTGCTGCTTGTATAAGGCCTGATCCTATCTGGCTGTGTCACACATTCCGTATGCATATGTAAGTTATAAATACACATACATATACTAGTAAGCATGACCAGAGCCAGTAGAGACCAACTAAAATAATATATGCAAGGAAATACAAAGTTGTCAACCACTCCATCAAGAATACTATACTTTTATATAAAAACCAACATAAAAGTTTGGTTTCATAAAAAAGTTTAATGGATTAGCATCAACTAAGATAAAAAAAAGTAAGTAAAATAAAGCAAATTCGCATTTTTGAATGGGACTCAGTTATTTTGGGGTTTTTTGGAAATTTGGACTCACTCATTCATCCCACAAAGTGTCTATTATACATAAGCATCTAAGTCCTCGGGGATAAAACAGTGATTCTAAGCCAGTCTCGACCCTTAGGGAAATATTCTAATGCTCAATTCCTCTTATATTTTTATAATATGCTTGTTTGTGTCTATAATCTGTTAATCGGCCCAGTTTCAAGATAAAGAATTGCATGTGTTTTCTAATTCAAAAGACATTCCCTGAAGAAAGCAAGCATCTTGAGAAGATATAATAACTTTAAATGTAAAATGTATCCCTTAGCTTCTTATAGTTAAAAGGAATGTGAGTAGAATGATATATAAGAACTGGTTTCTTTGTACAGAAGATAAAACTGAAGTATTATTGTTCAGAAAAGATATCAATCTGTGCACATTTGTAAGTTATAAATACACATGCATATATATATGTATATATATATATATAATCACTTGCTGTATGCTTCAGTTTGTTCATCTGTAAATAGGTCTATCAATACATAAATACAGTACCTCACAATATTATAAGAGATGTATATGGGTTAGTTCATGTTAAGCTCTTAGAATAATGCCTGGCAGATAATAATTGCTCAAGAAATGTTAACTACATTATTTTTATCGTTTACCTATGATTTCTAAGCATTCCCCAAATCTAAATTCTCCATATTCCTGTAAATCAACTGATGTTTCTTTTCAGTAGAATGGTCAAGAAGAAGTTTCCATTTGTACAGTACAGTTCACAGTTCCGTAGCTTTATTTCCAAAATCCTAAATACTCTGCAAAATGAGTTTTTCATGGTTCATCTGGTGGCAAAATCTGACCTGACCTGATCTCAATTTATTGGCAGCAAAATCTGATCTGAACTAATGGGAAGCTATTTATGGTGTTTATACCTCTCATTCAGTATAAACATTGCTATATTTGATTATGGAATATTGTCCCAAACCCTACTGGCATTACCTTTCAAATGTGAAAAATTCTGCATTCTGAAACATATTTGGCTCCCAATTTTCAGATAAGAAATTGTAGACCTATACTAGTCAGGGTAGACAGTATAGAAGACATTTCCATCTGTGGCTCTAACAAGATTTATTAAAGCAAGAATGTAAGTTTCTTTAAACATCCTGAACCAATCAGCTCTCCAAATTCAAAAAATGTGAAACTTGTTTCCCCCATGGTATTTATTATCACTAGGTCAATCTCCCCTCCTACTTGTTCCCTTTACTATAATTTGCAAGAAGCAGTTATTTTAGTTTTGGAACATTTATCAAGTTATAATAATTCTGACTCCTGCAATTATTTTAATGTTATACCCCCCCCCCCCCCCCCCCTCACACAATTACACCATCAAGGATGGGTCAAAACAAACAAATTGTTGGGTGTTCTTGATTACTTTTTCCATTTTCCCCACCTGGTATAAGTCAAGGAATCAAGAAGGATGAGACTTGCGGAGCCATTCACTTCACTTTGCCCTCCAGCACATGTCTCTATGATGCCTGCGCCACTGGTTAGAAGAACTGTCTAGTCTCCAGATAGTCCATCTGGTTTTATTTCAGGAAGTTGACAGTAGATCCCAATCTAAACTACCTATTCTTATTAAAGAGCCCTAAGATTGCCAGAGATGTCTGGGAGAAAATTCTTCTAAAGCTCCTTCCTCTTTAATTCCAGGGAGCCTCAAGTCATGTGTTTAAAAATTCTCCAAATAGACTTAATCTCCACATCCTATTTATCCACAGAAACACAGCTGGGTTTTACTAATAGAAAGCAGCAGTCTAGGTAGAACTGATCCTGAAAATCTCTTTTCCAGGGGACTCAGGATGTTTTCTTTCTCTTTTGTGGCCAGGGAGGCCGCAAGATGTAGAACTACTTACTTACCAAGGCGGCCAACAGTGAAGAGGTAAATATAGGTTTATAGCAGATACTAATCCAAACGGGTAGAGCATTCCAGCCCCAATGAGGTGAAGACCCCATTCTGAAGAAAATATGGTAAAGCGCATTGGAATTCTCCCTGGACCTTTACTCATTCTGTGCCTTGGAGCAAACCACTTAATTTCTCTGGGCTTCATTTTCTCAGTCAGTACCATAGGCATCGTAAGACGTTTAGTGGAATTACCCCAGGTCACGGCAGAAAATGACAGAGCTGGAATTCAGATGTATATTTGATTCCAAAAACACTAAACATGTCCTTGCGTCGTGATGACTCTAGAAAGTTCACATGTAAAACAGAATATTCCCTCTGCTCTGAACAGCCACGGCTAGATACTACCATAGTGAGGAAGAGCTTTGGATGGTTTAACTTTTGATGATGGGACCTGGTGTCGGTCAGGGCTCCGTGCAGAGCACTGCTGCGATGTTAAATGGAAAAGACTTCCTTTGACCTAAGTAACAGGGTGGCAGGAGGGGCAATCTGAAGAGGGCTGTGGTTCTTCTGTGGTGAGATGTAAACCTGTGGAACCACATAACAAGGCTTAGAAAGTGTTAGTGGAAGCATCATGGAGCTCGCTGAGAGCTGAGCAGAAGAGGAGAAATGACAGCAGAAATTTCCGTTGCTTAAAAAAAGCTAGAGAATGGAGTTCCTCTTCCTGAGCAAGCCTGGGTGTCTGAGATGTGGGAGTGCCAGTGAACACCTTCTTATCACCAAAAGGGATCAAGATAGAGAGGCCGTAGCCGCCCACACCAGAAGCCTCCCAGGACCTAGGAGCCAGTTTCCTCCTGTGCCGGCTGTAAGCCCAGAAGCCCTTGGCTTCCTGGAATGCTTGAAGTTCCAGCATCTTTGGTGTAATCTCTAAACACCACACTGAGTAAAATGTAAAGCACAGCTGCTTCCTTTCCTCCTAAACCCAGGAACTGGTTCTCGTTGGCGATCACAGGCAAACATCTTTATAACCCAGTGGGCACAACATTTCTGCTTTGAGGGGTGGCTGCTGGGAGGGCCTCCTGGAGGCACTGTCTCAGGGCTATGGCATTTCCATGTTGTTTCCCGACAAAAACTTTTTTTTTGGTGAGAAGTGGAGGTGTGTGTGTGCATATGTGTGTGTGTGTGGGGGGGGGGGGAAAAAGTGGATATAGGACTTAAAATAAGGCAAAAATAGAGAATTGTGGTATCCTCTCCTTCTTTCTCATTTATTTCACATGGTCATCCCCTCTGTGGATCTTGAAGAAAAAATTCTATATATACCCACATCTATCAATAAATGCATATAAATTGAGGAGCTCAACTACTTGTGATGCTGAGGCATTTACAATGTATGCATTTTTAGCTCCCCGTGACCAATTTGTAGGCGAGGGTGTAGGATACATGCATTTAGAACACAACAGCCGCAGGATTATTCCAGCTTCTCTTCACCCATCAGGTCACCCTGGATCAGTGTTAGTATTTGCCTCCTTACATCTCTGTCTCCTCCTCCGGCATGTAAACCCCTTGACTTCTTATGTCCAGGTCTCCCTAATTACGTGGGCCACAATGGGTGTTCGACAAATGTATGTTGACATTTTTGCAAGATCGTGGGACTCAGCGTGTGCCTTGTGACATTGAAGGATCTCCCATCTAGGATCTGACGATGAGACTGACTGTGAAGGAGCATTGTTGGGAGCTATTTTGTGTTCTTATTGGATGATGTGCTCTCTCTATATATAGCTTGAAGGTCACATTTTACATGAAAGTAAACATACCAGTTGGCTAATATAAGTCATTTAGAGCAAGTTTGTTTACGTCTAATAAAATCACACACGCACGAAGCTACAGGAAACTCACATTCTGTCTATCTTTGTTTTCCAGCTAAATTAGGCTCTAAGAAAGGAAATAGTCTTCTCTCTCACAGTCTGCCACTTTTAAACAACCTCAAAGACCTATTCCCCATAGACTAGGGTTTGGCAGGACACTACTCTTCGCCTGTATCCGGGGTCATGTGAAATACTGTGATCTGGACAGTCAATGGGCCACTGTTTCCTACTGGATACTAGCTTTTCTATGGCTCCTGCATGGGAAAAGAACCCCCCAGGTTTATTGCAATGGGGAAACAATGGGAATGGTGGGGGAACTGTACTACACACAACTATTTAAGCTAGTTCAACACGGAGTTTACTGTTGCCTGGATATCCCTGTTACACAATCATTCAGATGCACAGCTGAACTTGCCTTTTGTATTGCACCATTCTACACCAATCGCTAGCTAATAAAAATGGAAACATTAACAAATCTGAGAAAGGTAGAGCACTGGTTTCATTTGCACATGAATTCTTTGTAATTACTTAGGAAGCCCGTGGAAAGCACAGTCATCCATTCTTATCTGCTGAGCTTTTGCGTTTTCTATTTAAGTGAGGATGCCACAGGCTTCCTGGGACCCACTACATAGTGAGCCAGTTTAAAGGTAAACAGAAGATGTTACGATACATCACTTTGAAAGCCATAAATATATAGATCATTTTGCAGATGTGCAAACAAGACAGGAAGGGTCTAGCCCAGGGGTGGGCAAACTTTTTGACTCGAGGGCCACAATGGGTTCTTAAACTGGACCGGAGGGCCGGAACAAAAGCATGGATGGAGTGTTTGTGTGAACTAATATAAATTCAAAGTAAACATCATTACATAAAAGGGTACGGTCTTTTTTTTTTTTAGTTGTATTTATTTCAAACGGGCCGGATCCGGCCCTCGGGCCGTAGTTTGCCCACGGCTGGTCTAACCCCTAGCTTCAGGCAGAAGATGCAGATCTGAGATCTTTGAGGATTTGGAGCCTCAGAAAGGTCAACTTTTCTTCGTAACATTCTTCTTATATGTACGCCCTCTATTTTGTCTCAGTTTGACATAATCTTTCATGCAGGTACTTGTCTTGGCAGACACAGTGGAAGTGAAAAAACTGTGCCAAATTAAAATAAGCACATTTGAAAAGTACTGACATTTGATCTTTGCATTGATTCTTTTTCATAGGAGAGATAATAAAAACCATCTTAGAGATGAACTGAGATTCTGGTCATCTCTAAGAAGTAAAAAGTATATATATATATAATTCTATCAAGTCTTTTGAATTTTTCTATTTCTCTATCTTGACCAGAAAAAAAAAAGCCATTTGTTATTAGTTTAGTAAATGTCAGGGCATCATTGTCTTAGCACTTTATAACTAAAACAGCCTGGCCGGCGTGACTCAATGGTTGAATGTCGACTATGAACCAGGGGGTCATGGTTCAGTTCGATTTCTGGTCAGGGCACATGCCTAGGTTGTGGGCTTGATACCCAGTGTGGGGCATGCAGGAGGCAGCTGATCAATGATACTCTCTCATCATTGATATTTCTATCTCTCTCTCCCTCTCCCTTCTTCTCTGAAATCAATAAAAAAAAAAATAAATAAATACACACACACACACACACACACACACACACACACACACACACATAAAAGCCTAGGTGGCCCTCACACCCTCACATCATCTCAAGATGGCCACCCCCAGGTCATCACAAGATGGCTGTCCCCACATTGTCACAAGATGGCTGGCAGGGGAGGGCAGTTGTGGGTGATAAGGCCGGCAGGGGAGGGCAGTTGGGGGTGACTGGGCCAGCAGGCAGAAGCAGTTAGGGGCAATCAGGCAGGCAGGCAAGTGGTTAGGAGCCAGCAGTCCCAGATTGTGAGAGGGATGTCCCAGATTATTGGAGGTGCAGGCTGGGCTGAGGGCATGAATTTTGTGCACCGGGCCTCTAGTCTATATTATAAAAGGCCTGTGGCCCTAATCCAATAATGACCAAAGACCGGCGTGGGTGGGCTGGGCCGCGCAATTTTGTATGCTGGGCTTCTAGTATATATAGAAAACAAACAAACAAACAAACACTATCAGAAAAAGCACCCTGGACCAGGTGTCAGAAAATATGAGTGTTGCTTCTAGTTCTTTCAGTAACTAGCTAATGACAATGGACAAATTGTTTAACTTTACAGCTTTATAGCTGTTGAAATTGGGACCATTATATACTAAGATTGCAGATTTGGCAACAACTTTAAAAGTTGCAAACTTTTCCTAATTGCAAACCATTTCAAAGAACATCTTTATCTAAATCTAGTGTGGTATACCTCAGAATTTAACTGATTTCTTCTTTTTATTGGTCTGTTCTCACATGGTAGCAGGGGGAAAGAGTGAACTTGAACTTGCCCACTCAGGTTAACTATGTCCTTGCAGTTTAAAACAGTCACTTCCCAGTCCCTATAGGATCTAGGTCAGTCAATTCTGAGAACCCACCTTCTCCTAGACTTTTCCATGATAAAGCCTTTCAGAAGTTCATATACCACATTGCTAGTATACCAGAAAGATGCTTGATACTTGTGTAGTCCTCCTGTGTTCAGTACTTTCCCAGGGCTCTCCTGTGTCCTTTGCTGATGGGTGTCTGTTGAGCTATGACTGCTTTCCCCTGCTTTTCTGATGTTTTGCTGGAATTGGACACCAAAGGCCCTGGTTTCTGAGTAGCGCATCTTCTCTAGGTCTTAATGCCATCTCCTTGTCCCAATCCTGGACCACTTCAGGTCTCAGCTCTTTTGCCTCTGGAGTAGAGGCACATGAGAACTATATATCCTTGACAGTGTGTTGAGACATGGGGAACCAGAGAGCTCCTACTCTGGCCAGGGAGCCTGGGGTATCTTGAAGGGCACAGTCCTCAGGCTTCGTGTGGGAAAGCAGTGGATCAGCCCACAGTCTAACTGGGTGTTAATACCACTGCTCAGTGCTTTCTCCCACAGTCTTCACAGAACTGTTCTATCTTCTCTTTTTGGCTTCTCCTCTGAGCAATAGTAACGTAAGAATTTTCTTCACGTTGCCTTTCCTTCTCTATGATATAATCTAGGGCCAATTTTCTAAGCTTGGGTTCTTGATATGTATATTATAGGTTTAATAATAATAAAATTCCATTTTTTTGTGTGGCTCAAAAATGGTTGAATATTTTGTAGGTTGTGATTCAACCTGTTAAAATATGATTTTGAGAATTTGAGAAAATTACTCTTTCTCCTCAAAGCCCGATTATCACCTATGGAATTTAAAAATTTCAGTTTTAATGCCAGGGTTAATTATTCATTGTGTCATACAGTTGCTACTCTGCCCTATCCTGAGAATTAAGCCTCAGATTCAAGGTCTCTACACTTGAATGGCAAAAGAAAATTTGATGGAGAAATAAAAATAAAAATAAATTACTCAGGCTCAACATTACATCAGAGGATATTTCAAAACATTGTTTTTCTACCACTACAAAAATTCAAATCAAAGACCCATGTAATAGTTTTAAGTTTTCCTGAGGAAGTGACCTGATAGCACTAATATGGTTATATTTTTTCAGGAAAAGTGATGTTAAAACTTACCTATGTTCTAATTTATTTGAAATTTTTATTCTGTTTTGGGAAAGTGAAAGATGAGACAAGAATGACTGGTAATGTAATTTTAAGAATAATATTTCTTTAAACTTTTCTAAGCACTATAATAAAGAACCCTTTCATATAAACTATATATATATATTTTTTTTAGTAAAAACCTGCAAGCCTCTAAGTTCCTAAGGAGAAACTGATTTGTCCCACGTTAAAGGACTGCTAAATTACATGACCAGGGGAAAGGACTGGGCTTAGACTATTAGTATGTTTTGAGTATTTTTCTCCTCAAAATAATCACCCATCCTGGGGAAGAACCGTGAAGTTAGCTGTTCCGGAGCTGAATAAGATGTGAAATGTGTGTAGTCAGTGTGTGTGCAGTAGGTCCTCGGGTTATGTGGGAGATCCGTTCCTACGGCGCCACGTAACGCAATTTTCACAGTAAGTTGGAACCCACCTACATAAGCACCTATGTCACTCACACGGAGCACATACACAGCAGTAATGAAGTGAAACACTAAAAAAATTAAAAGAAAGATAACAATTCCTGACCTTTACATGTGGTAAATAAATAAAAAACATAAAGCACATATGTACATATGTCGAAATGACGGAACTTTTTTTTATAAATAAATGGGAGATGGTGACGTAACCACGAGGACGGTCTGTAATAAAATGAGGCATCAGCTGGCATGACTCTTTCACAAGAGAACAAAATGATAGCAGTAAGCCACTCTGAGTTGTGATTATATTCTTAGAAAGACCAGTCTTTAGTAGACAATAATCTCCTGCATTCCTTCACCAGTGTACTTCTTATTTATTACAACCCGATTATCCTATCTGCAGAGCTGATAAACGGTTCCTTTTCTGTCCAGAAAGGCAGAATGCTATGCGTTACCGAATCAAATATCTGGCTTAGCACTTTATTTTAATCCCACTGATTGTAGAAGGGCTCAGGATTCTTAGAGGTTTCCTTGGCCGTGCCATTTAGGGGAGAGTCAGCATCACACCAAAGATTTTTGGTAATTTATTTTTAATGACTTAAAATAGATGATTAAGATAAATCCAATATAAAGTGAAAATTTGAAATAGTTGTCAGACATTAACATCTATCTATAGCTGTCTCTCAAGAAAAACTAATTGAAAGAATTTGTCATATTTGAAACTACTGTGATACTGACACTGAATGATAATAGCTAAAAATATAATATGCAAAAAATTTTTCAACTACATAATTTAATAATTTAAATGACTTGAGATAAATTTATAATATAAATTAGAGGTTTTAAGTGTGGTGGATTTGAATTTAAGTTTGTTCTCAAAGAGAAAATTTGAAAAAATTAGCCCCCAAACAAATGAATTATTTTATTTGCTTTTGTTAATTTTTAAAAAATATGTTGCTTTTTAAAAAAATGTTGCTTTTTAAAAAAATATGTTTTTATTGATTTCAGAGAGGAAGGGAGAGGGAGAGAGAGATAGAAATATCCAGGTTGAGAGAGGATCATCGATCGGCTGCCTCCTGTATGCCTCCGACTGGGGATTGAGCTCGAAATCCCATGTGCCCTGATTGGGAATCAACTGTGACCTCCTGGTTCAGGGGTTGCTGCTCAACCACTGAACAACACCAGCCAGGCTGCTTTTGTTAATTTAAAAGGATTTAAATGATTGCTAACTTGTGGGTTAGTTGGACTTTGTTTATTGGTGTGATTTCTCTTGTAAGTGGCAAGTCAGACATTTTCAAATTCATAAAGAATGACATTTTTTAAAAAGTGGCAGGGCTGAGACTTCTCAGTGGTAAAAAGATGTGATTCCCCTCCCCGCCCCAAATGACATTGATGTAACATGTCATATCCATTAAGGTAGCTATTATCAAAACAAACAAAGCAAAAATAGCCCCCCAAAGTCCCAGAAAGGCTGGCACGGATATGGAGAGTGGGACCCTTGCACCTTGCTGGTGGGACTGTAAGATGGTGCAGCTTCTGTGGAAGGTAGTATGGCAGTTCCTCAGAAAAGGAAACAAAATTACCATATGAACCAACAATTCCACTCCTAGTTATATATCCAAAAGAACTGAAAGAAGGGACTTGAACAGATATATATGTGCACCCTTGTCATAGCAACATTAATCACAGTAGCCAAAACATGGAAACAACCCTAATGTCCATTGACAGATAAATGGCGAACCAAAATTTGATATATGCACACATGGAATATTAGCCTAAGAAAGAAAGGAAATACTGATACATGGTACAACATGGATAACCTTGAAGACATTATGGTGAGTGATATAAACCAGTCACAAACAGACAAATACTATATAATTCCACCTATAGGAAGTATCTAAAATAGTCAAATTATAGATACCAAAAATAGAACAATGGTTACTGAGGGCTGGGGGAGAGGAGTTATTTAATGGGCACAGAGTTTCATTTTGGGATGAGGGCCAAGGTCTGAAGATGGATGGTGGTGGTAATGGTTGCACAACAATGTGACTGGATGTAATGCCACCAAATTGTACATATGAAAATGGTTGAGATGATGAATTTTATGTTATGTATATTTTACCATCCTATATAATAAAGAGCTAATATGCAAATGGTCATCATGCCCTTACACCAGTGGTCGGCAAACTGTGGCTCGCGAGCCACATGCGGCTCTTTGGCCCCTTGAGTGTGGCTCTTCCACAAAATACCGACTTCTGCGCATGGGCCA